>NC_051176.1:24943816-25249774 GCF_013339695.2 Rhipicephalus sanguineus | reverse complement strand
TAAAAATTCACAGCGTATATGTAAAATTAAAGTGAGCTGCGAGTCGCCATGACTCTCATCGACCCTTTAGTATAAACGCGCCCGATCTCACGTCGTTGATGATGTACTGGGCAGAATACACGGAAGATTCACATATGGCGTGTGTCATTGGTGGAAGGCAACGTACGCTAGGGGGACCATTGTCATAAAATCCGCTCGCTGTTGGCGCGCTTTCACTTTCGCTCGGAGTATTCACGGTTAACCGATGATTATCTCCGGAGTTTCGCCCCACTCATTATCATTCACCCCGTGGATATGCTGTGGATTTTTTTATTGTGTCATGGGCTACAGAATCAAATGCCTTGTTCAAATTCAAAAATATACCTACTGTTCCTAATTGTTGGTTAAAGTGGTCGGGCATTTTTTTTTGTTTACATATTAGGGCAGATTCTGAATTTTTGTTTTTTCTAAACCCAGAAGTGTTGGTCTAGCAACATGTCAATATAGGAAACTAACGATATAGGCGACTGTTAATTACATATTCAACACCTTTTGGAGAAACTGAGAGCACAGAGAGGGGCCTATAGTTATTTAGGTCATCTCTGCTACCGCCCTTGTAGATCACACTGACACAGGCCAGTTTCACGTCATGAGGAAATGAACCAGTGGTCAGCATGACGTTACGAATATGTGCCAGGGCACTCGCAATTATATCACCGATTACTTTAACTGGATTTTTCATTGTGTTGTCTGTACCAGGGTTACACTTGGGCTTCAGAGAAGGCATGATACAAAATATTTCATCTTCGCTGCATGGCGATAAAAATATAGATTTGGAATACGTTCCCGACATGAAACACACTAGATCTATGGAATAGTCATGTGGCTCATTTGGTGTACCTGCAGCTAAAAATGCGCAAGAAGTATATATGCTAGATTAACACAGTAAGATTTCTCCTTCATACGTGAAATGTGTGTAATGCGATGCTTATTATCACCAATTAATTGTTTGAACATAGACCAAGCTTGTCTTGAGAAATGACTGGTCTCGAACTAATTTAAGTAATATTCATTTCGTGCTTTCTTAATGTCTGCTCCTAATTATTTCAAAATTTTTATGCTCAACAAACAAATTAGGCACCTTTGTCGGTATGAACTGCGCAAATAAACGGTTTTTCTCGACGATTCTTTCATATAGTCTCTGGGAAATCCATGTTTTCTTGCGTTTTTTTGTTTCCCGAATGGTTGCTTCGGAAAAACTTTTGTATATCGCTGTAAAAATACTCATGAACAACTAAAATGATATGTTTGGGTCGTTTTCTTCATTCACACTACTCCAATCACTGTTGGATACATTATCTTGAGAATGTGTCAGGCTTTCCACACCAATCGTCCGAACAAAAGTAGACGGAGAGATTTGTGGATTGCACTTTCAATGGCAAGGAAATATGCAAAAAAAGGCATATGATCACTTAAACGTTAAGATGCCTGCAAAATGTTCTCAGCGCTATCATTCGTCAGACTTTCTGAATTATCTGTTCCTTCTTGTCGGCAGGGTTATGCAATTTTCAAATCCATGACTGTGTATCATGACAAGAATATCGACTGATAACATTTGAGTAGAGAGCAAATTATTGTTGATATCGCCAATGTAAATACCTTTCCGGCATTTGTCAACGAATAGTGGAATGCCTCTTCAAAAAATCTGTAAAAATCTTTATTGGCGGACGGTACAAAATAATGATGACAATATTATTTATTGGTAACACATTACTAGGCTATGTTAGAATAAGCAATACCTTTCTTGATACACGCGCATACCCCGCCTCCATGTTTATGTGCTCGAGACATGGTATGTTTTTATAGTTATCAATGGTTGGCTTATCACAGCCATTATGATACCATGTTTCTGTTAAAGTTACAACGTACAAGGATTCATGAAGGTCGCTTAAGCGCTGGGCTAGTTCATCAAATTTGTTCCTGAGACTGCGAGCATTTAAAAGAAATAGAGAGAAAGAGCTTTTATTGGTCTCTCTGTAGTGTAAGACACTCTTATTGAACGAGTGGACTTAGAAAGCCTCCATGATTTACGGAACTTTAGTAAGATCTTCCTCACATGTGATAATAATAGCCCTACCAAGTGCGTATTTTCTAGTGAGAACCTTGTTCTTTAACTGCCAGGTGTACTGATAACCATTCTGGCGCTTTTCGTGCGCGTCAGGCAAAGTAACAGTTTATTGTAAGCCCTGAGGTTATCGCAAAAAACGAACGCCTCCTCGCTTTTCTCTTAGTTCCTTAGATTGAGCTTGCCATCCCTATTGCAAAACCCAGCGCCACTGGGTACCAGCGTCCAGTGCCACGCCTGATTATGGCCCCAGCGTCGCGCTGGATACTTGGCCGCTGGAGCTGCGTTTTACTGGGAGGCGCTGGGTACTCAAGCGCAAAACAGCTCTACAGCGTTTAAACGGTGGTGCCTGCGTCCCCTACATAAATATATTAGTAAAGAAAGTCATATAGACGTCAGACTCTGGAGTTTCCGGGACGTGTGGCGCCACCTGTCGGAGAAGTATTGAGTAGTGCGTAGACCGACTCCCTCGCACAGTTTGCTATGGGACCAGGTGCAACTAGCGAGTGCGAAACAACGTTTGAGCTTAATATCGCGTGTGTTTGCGCATTTAACACAGAACGAAAGCTGTGAATTGCTCTCCGCTAGTCGGACGCACCACCGTACCGTCGTGAAGTGCTTGCTGGATCACTCGCCAGAACGACGGCGAAAACAGCAGCAGACGAGACCCCTCCGCACGCTACGAAGAAACGCCGCAAAAGACGCACTGTTGCGTTATGAATTGCCACGGACGTAAAAGACTGAATGACAACGTTCAGTTTTAACGATTGCCATAGTTGTCGTACGAAGAAGAAAGGCGAGAGCGCTGGATATGGTATGTTGCGAGCGTGTTCGGTAAGCGAAGTACCCGCGTTCTCCACAGCCGGTCGCATGAGAAAGTGTGATAATGTTGCGCTGCTGTTGTTTTGCGTAGCCCTGATGGAGAACCGTGGTAACCTTGACTATGAAGCTCAGCAGAGGCTCTGACCGCGGTGCTTGTCGTGTAACACGAAGTGAGCAGCTAGAGGCAGGCTGAAGACGCGTGATACGCACACCGCGACGAGTTGGTCGTCACAACACATCATCGCTGACGTACGTTTTGAAGGCTCAGAGTTCTGGTTCTAACTGGCTAACACGTGCGCCATACAAGTAAATCGCAGAATGTTGGTCGTGACCACCTTCAGGTTTGTTTCGCCCGTGTCCTCCGCGGTTGCCGTAGCTATCTCGGAGGCCACGGTTTTGCCTTTGGTTGTACCCCGCGAAAGTGGACGCACGTATCCCCATTTGCAGTACACACAACCGGAAGACGACCACCAAGAGACCATTTGAGGATGCGTAATAAAACAGTCCAATGCACAGGAAGCGAGAGATGAATTAACGGAGAATGCAACTGCAAAGGCGAAAATCGCCGGGCCCATTCGTCTCTGACGAACGGAGTTTTGTACCATTGATCGTAAGATGCATAGCTAAGTAAATTGGTCGTGTATGTGCTTTATCGCTGTGGCATTACGTATATACCCGATTTTAACGCATTTAGGTGCTAGAGAACGGATGTGGGAGGGCTTGCCTCGAATTCGATGTCGTGTGATGCTCGCTTGTACTTGCGAGTTGCAGCGCGCGGGAATAACTAAAACTTATTTTGCATTGTACTCGCAGTTCGCTTTGATCAGTTTCCTTTGTTTCTGAAGCGTGGATTGGCGGAAGAAGCTTTCCAGGTCCTTGATTTTCAGGAAACGGCGCCTCGACACCAACGAAAGAGGAGGGATATATTGTGGCCTATGCACATTCGCTTGCGGACGGCTCTCTTTGCACTACCGAGTTAGTGCCAGGGCTGCGATGAGGGCGCTGGTGGCGGTGTTTTTCGCAGCGCCGCCTGGGCAGAGTCTGACGTCTATAGAAAGCACTAGTGCAATAAAAAAGACAAAAAAAAGCCGTATGAAAGAAAAAAGAAGCTCCACCACGAGGACTCGAACTCGCCACCTCCAAGTCTCGAAGCGAGTACTCCACCACTGCGCCACGCTGAAACATGTCCACACAGTTGTAAAAGGGCTAGTCAATACAGTAAGACAGCGTTTCGTTTCATAATTTGCTGTTGCGTATTCCAGGACCACGCGATCTTCCTTTCCAAATCAAGCTTGCTTCTTTATTAGACACAAACAAAGAGTTGCCGGCAACGAATGAAATGCCCAAAGTGGCAAGAGCGCTAAGTTTCTTTAAGAATTCCCTTCTTAACTCCGAAAACTATCTAATAGATCGAGGAGCAGGGTACAGTTTGACGGCTGTTACTGCCAATTTTTAATAACAGTTTCTCGCCCTTGCTAATGATCAACATGTACAGAAGCTTTATGAATACTCGTTCGATAAACACGCGCCTACATGAATTCACACAGAGTAATTTTCTCGCGCGAGCGACAATATTGTCACGTGGTCGTGACATCGACGAAGACAGCGATCGGCGTTTGCAGGATGAAACTGTTTATTTGGCCGAACTTGTGGCCGGAAAATGAGAACTAGAACTACAGCAATACACGCTGTACAATGATAGCGGCGAACAGGGCGTCGTCCGTCGATCAACTGACAAGCGGTGAAGCGCGTCGGCATTTAAACATGTGCCGTCGAATATTCCAGCATTATCGCTGGCTGTCGTGCGAATTCTAGAATAGGCTCGAGTGTGCGCGTCTTGCGCGCAATCTTAACAAAACGATCTACAATGATCGCGAAGCCTCTCGAACAATGAGGCGCGGTTTGCGCTGAGCGTTGCTGACAGTCTTTGTGGGCGAGAAACGAATAAACCAAAAGTGATAATAAGAAACGCCCGTGGCAATACCCCCCTCTGAAAAAGCATCGTCCCGATGCTTAAAACAGAAGAGGCCAATGCATGCAACAATAAATAACAAGAATAAAGCAACAAAGTACAATAAACAATAAACACAAGCAAGAAAGTACAATAATAAAGCAAAATGACAGTCCTCAGATTCGCTAACGCGTGTAATATGGTTTGAGGCGCACGACATGGTCGACTTCAGGTCGTGCACGGAGCCGCTGAGAGTTCGTAATGCCGTCAGGGACAACCTCGTAGTCGAGTGCGCAGAGGCGGCGAAGTACCCTGTACGGTCCGAAGTATCGCCGAAGAAGCTTCTCACTAAGTCCCCGTCGGCGTATTGGCGTCCATACCCAGACACGGTCGTCGGGCTGGTACTCGACGAAGCGTCGTCGAAGATTGTAGCGACGACTGTCGGTGCGCTGCTGGGTCTTGATGCGCAGGCGGGCCAGCTGTCGAGCTTCTTCGGCACGTTGTAAGTAAGCGGCGGCGTCGACATTTTTCTTCGTCGGTGACGTTGGGTAGCATGGCGTCCAGCGTCGTCGCCGGGCTGCTTCCGTAGACCAACTTGTACGGCGTCATCTGCGTCGTTTCTTGGACGGCCGTGTTGTAAGCGAAGGTCACGTACGGAAGGACGGCGTCCCACGTCTTGTGCTCAACGTCGACGTACATGGCCAGCATGTCGGCGATGGTCTTATTTAGACGTTCGGTGAGGCCATTGGTCTGCGGGAGGTAGGCGGTGGTGCGGCGGTGGCTCGTCTCGCTGTATTTGAAGATCGCCTGAGTTAAGTCCGCAGTAAAGGCGGTACCTCTGTCTGTGATGAGGACCTCTGGGGCGCCATGACGCAAGACGATGTTCTCCACGAAGAACTTGGCTACCTCGGCGGCACTGCCTTTGGGCAAGGCCTTTGTCTCGGCGTAGCGGGTGAGGTAGTCAGTTGCTACGACGATCCACTTGTTGCCGGAAGTCGACATGGGGAACGGCCCCAGTAGATCCATCCCGATTTGCTGGAACGGCCGGTGAGGTGGTTCGATTGGCTGCAGAAGTCCCGCTGGCCTAGTCGGCGGTGTCTTCCGTCGCTGGCAATCTCGGCAAGTCTTAACGTAGTGGGCTACGTCGGCAGCAAGGCGTGGCCAGTAGTATTTTTCCTGTATTCTGGCGAGCGTGCGGGAAACACCGAGGTGTCCAGCCGTCGGGTCGGGCCTGGAAGACTTCTGGTCGCAATGATGAGGGCACGACGAGAAGGTAGTCAGTTCGAAGTGGCGAGAAGTTCTTCTTCAGGAGAACGCCGTTCCGTAAGAAAAACGACGGCAGTCCTCGCTTGAATACCTTCGGAACAACGGCGGTCTTGCACTCAAGGTACTCAATAAGGCCCCCAGTTCCGCGTCGGCCCGTTGCCTTTCGGCGAAGTCGTCGGCACTTATGGTTTCGAGGAAGCAGTCATCGTCGTCGTTTTGCGGCGGTGCGTCGACGGGGGCACGAGACAAGCAGTCGGCGTCAGAGTGTTTTCGTCCGGACTTGTACACGACGGTAATATCGAATTCTTGAAGCCTCAGACTCCATCGTGCGAGACGACCTGAAGGGTCCTTCAAGTTAGCTAGCCAGCATAAGGCGTGATGGTCACTGACAACTTTGAAGGGCCTGCCATAGAGGTAGGGGCGAAACTTTGACGTAGCCCAGAGGATGGCAGGGCATTCCTTTTCTGTTGTGGAATAGTTTGCTTCCGCCTTGGATAGTGACCGGCTAGCATAACTGATAACCCTTTCAAGCCCGTCAGTCTTTTGCACAAGGACGGCACCGAGTCCTACGCTGCTTGCGTCGGTGTGTATTTCCGTATCGGCGCAATCGTCGAAATGCGCAAGAATGGGTGGCGTCTGCAGGCGTCGTTGAAGTTCTTGAAAGGCTTGCACTTGCGCCGTTTCCCACCTGAATTCCACGTTATTCTTCGTGAGAAGCGTCAGTGGTTCGGCGATCCGTGAAAAGTTTTTGACGAAGCGTCTGTAATAGGCGCATAAGCCGAGAAATCGGCGCACGGCCTTCTTGGCAGTGGGTGGCGCGAAGTCGGCGATGGCAGCTGTTTTCCGCGGGTCTGGGCGCACTCCAGACTTGCTGATCACATGACCCAGAAACAAGAGCTCGTCGTACGCAAATCGGCACTTTTCTGGCTTCAGGGTCAGTCCAGAGGCCTTGATTGCTTGAAGTACTGCCTCAAGCCGCCGGAGATGCTCGTCGAAGGTTGAGGAAAACACGACGACGTCGTCCAAATACACAAGGCACGTATGACACTTCAATCCGGCCAGTACGGTGTCCATGACACGCTGGAACGTCGCAGGTGCCGAGCAAAGACCGAAAGGCATGACCTTGAACTCAAAGAGGCCGTCGGGTGTTATAAAGGCAGTCTTTTCTCGGTCTCTCGTCGACTTCGATTTGCCAGTAGCCGGTCTTGAGGTCCATCGACGAAAAGTACGTCGCGTTGTGAAGTCGATCCAGGGTGTCGTCTATTCGTGGGAGGGGGTACACGTCCTTCTTCGTGATTTTGTTCAGGCGCCGATAATCAACGCAGAAGCGCAGGGTCCCGTCCTTCTTCTTCACTAATACCACGGGTGACGCCCACGGACTCTTGGACGGCTGGATGATGTTGTCGCGTAGCATCTCGTCGACTTGTTTCTTTATCGCGTCGCGCTCTCGAGTAGAAACTCTGTAGGGGCTCTGACGGAGTGGTCGAGAATGTTCTTCTGTTATAATGCGGTGCTTCGCAACGGGCGTTTGTCGGACCCGCGATGACGACGAGGAACAGTACTTTTCAGCTGGTCTTGCTTGGCCTTCGGAAGGCTCGGATTGACGTCAAAATCCGGTTCGGGACCTCTATTCGTCGAAGCAGGTTCGGCAGCATCGAAGAGGGCGAAAGCATCGCTGGCGGCTAGACATTCGTCGATGTAGGCAACCGTCGTACCAAAGTTGAGGTGCCTATATTCGTGGCTGAAGTTTGTCAGCACCACCTTTGCTTTACCGTCACGCAGCTCGGCTATACCTCGTGCGACGCAAATTTGACGGTTCAAGAGTAGGTGCTGATCACCCTCGATGACGCCTTCAAGGTTCGCAGGTTTTTCGGTGCCGACGGAAATAATGACGCTGGAGCGCGGCGGAATGGTCACCTGCTCTTCTATCACATTCAATGCATGGTTGCCTGGCATCGCGTGGGGCGGGAGCGCTTTGTCTGAGGTCAGTGTTATCGACTCAGACCTCAGGTCGATGACGGCGCCGTGGTCACTTAAGAAGTCCATTCCAAGTATCATATCCCTGGAGCAGTTTTGTAGGATTACAAAGCTCGCAGGATAAGTCCGGTTATTGATGGTGACTCGCGCCGTGCAGACACCAATCGGCGTTATCAGATGGCCTCCAGCGGTCCGGATCTCGGGGCCTTCCCAAGCAGTCCTAACTTTCTTCAACTGTGCTGCGAACGGCCCACTGATGACGGAATAGTCGGCTCCAGTATCGACGAGAGCAGTGACGTTGTGGCCGTCGATCAGAACGTCGAGGTCGCTAGTCCGCCGTCTTGCGTTGCGGTTAGGTCGCGGCGTCGGGTCACGGCTACGTCGGTTTGCACCGCTGCTTCCGCGTTGCGTCGTCAGGTCTGCTTCTGGTCGCAAAGTTTCGTCTTCAGGACGTCGTTCGGCGTGCGGCGGGGGCTCGGAACTTCGTCGCGGCGTGGTCGTCGACGGCGGAGGATCTTCAGCATTTCGTCGTTCAGCAACCGCACCTCCATCGGTTGCTGCCCTTAGTTTTCCGGATACGGGCTAGGCGACCGGCCCAGGTTTGGGCCAGTGTACTGCCGGCGGTGCGGTGACATGTAACGGCCGGGCGACGGCGAGCGGGAAGGTCGTCGTTTTTGCCGCTGTGCTCCGGTGAGATAGTCGTCGATGTCGCGAGGCCGTTCGCCTGGCTGCGGGCGCGGCGCGTTGACGGCGAATCCGCGTAGCCCCATCTGTCGGTATTGGCAGCGGCGGTACGTGTGGCCGGCCTCCCCGCAGTGGTAGCAGAGCGGGCGGTTGTCAGGGGCGCGCCAAACGTCGGTCTTTCGGGGGGTGTAGCTTTGGCTTGCAGACGGGCGGGATAGCGTCGGAGGTGGCGGCGGTGTCTGGCGACGGAAATGCGACGGCGCGGGGCGTTGGTGATAGCGCGGAGTGGCGACAGCATGGCGTGCAACGGCAGCATAGCTCATGGCTTCCGGCTCAGGTTGCGGCGGTGCAGCAACTCCCAGCGAATGCTGAAGTTCCTCGCGAACGACGTCGGCTATGGAATGCACCTGGGGTTGCGATGCAGGAAAGACCTTTCGGAGCTCTTCGCGCACGACCGCCCTTATCGTCTCACGCAAGTCGTCGGAGCCCAGCGCATGTGCTTCCCCGTAGTTCGTCGTCGGCATGCGGCGGTTGTATTGCCTCGTGCGCATCTCGAGCGTCTTCTCGATTGTTGTTGCCTCCGCCAGGAATTCTTGGATGGTCTTGGGTGGGTTTCCGATCAGTCCCGCGAACAGCTCCTGCTTGATTCCTCGCATGAGGAAGCGCACTTTCTTCTCCTCGGGCATCTCGGGGTCTGCGTGGCGGAACAGTCTCGTCATTTCTTCTGTGAAGAGTGCCACGTTTTCGTTAGGCAGCTGCACGCGGGTTTCGAGCAGAGCCTCGGCCCTCTCCTTGCGGACGACGCTGGTGAATGTTGCCAGGAACCTGGTGCGAAAAACGTCCCATGTTGTCAGGGTTCGCTCTTGGTTCTCGAACCAGGTTCTAGCTGCGTCCTCCAAGGCGAAGTAGACATGCTGTAGCTTGTCTTCACTGGTCCAGGCATTGAAAAGGGCGACTCGGTCGTAGGCTTTGAGCCAGCTTTCCGGGTCTTCGAACGACGATCCGCGGAAGGTTGGCGGCTCCTTGGGCTGGCGAAGAAGGATTGGCGCAGGCTGCACGTGGTCGGTCATAGTCGCTGTGGTCGATGTTGAGATTGCGGCTGCCTGGGTTCTTCGGGAAGGAGCCCGTGCTCTGGCTGCAGTCCCTTCTGCCTGCGGCTTGTTCGACGATCCGGGATTTCCTTGCCGTCGTCCTCGTCGCGGCTTGGGCTTGGGTCAGCGCTCCGCGGTGGCGTCCGGATCATGGAAGAAGCAGCACCTCCACCAGATGTCACGTGGTCGTGACGTCGACGAAGACAGCGGTCGGCGTTTGCAGGATGAAACTGTTTATTTGGTCGAACTTGTGGCCGGAAAATGAGAACTAGAACTACAGCAATACACGCTGTACAATGATAGCGGCGAACAGGCGAACAGGGCGTCGTCCGTCGATCAACTGACAAGCGGCGAAGCGCGTCGGCATTTAAACATGTGCCGTCGAATATTCCAGCATTATCGCTGGCTGTCGTGCTAATCAGGGTGTCGGAACGAAACGTTTTTCGTTTCGGTTTTAGTTTCGTTCCACCGCAAAAAGTTCCGTTCCGTTTCTGTTCCGGAACGAAAAAAAAAAATGTTCCGTAACGGTTCGTAACGGTTTTTTTAATGGAAAAACTTGAAGTTAAGGTAATCATAACGAACATTGGATTTTTGATGTAGTTACTTGCCCTGCTCTTAGGAAAGCGGGACAAGGGTAAAATACGTTCTTCAGAGGAGCGGAAGTAACTCTACCAGGAATTTCTACCAACTAGCACAAGTCAGTATTAATTTTAAAGTCATAGTATTTATTTTCTCAAAAGACAAATACGAATTTTTTAGTGGTCTCAATGCTTTGTGTCAAGGGAGTGAGCACGATCTGAGAAGCAGCACGTCATTGAGTGTACTCTCTGATGTGCGAGACCACTGTTCTGATTAAGAGATCGCCAGGCCTGCGCGGAACACGCAGCACAGTCACAACGAAAGCTGGAAGAGCGGACTTTGTAGAGCCCGATGGAGAGTCTCTTGGGGCAATAATACAAGTACAAATGCAAGGTATCTACTACGCCATAAATCATCCCAATTCTTCTGAAGTAGAGAAGTTCCCACTATGCCATTTTTCGTCATTCTTCGGAGTCTCGTGGTACACGCTACACATCTGTAAGGCATTATGTGCACTTTGCGCTGTGACTGATGATGATAAAGAATTATGGCCGAGCACTGCAGTGGGTGGGAAGCAGTGTGGCGGAATGTGCGCCTCCATTCTATTTCAATTCCATTACGGGGAATTAGAACTTGCCGCAATTCGATTTCTTTCAATTCCTCGGAATGAAAAAACTTAGCCCATTCGCACTCCGGGAATGGCAGGGCAGTTCAATTCCATCAATGTCATTCTTCCACGTAAGAAAGGCATCTTGATAATTTTATTGAGTTAAGAATGAACGCCCCATAAAGCTGATGTCATCAGATGCATTAAGAACTGCAAGAGTACGCAAAACAGGTTACCAAGGTAGAGGGATATTAGCTTGGTTACATATCTCGTGCAGTGCAACCACCCTACTAATTCCCATAGGGGCAGTTCTCCCGCTACCTATAGTATTTGCATGGTCAGCATGTTTGAACGAATGGTGCTGTTTTAATATTGTTTATGCTTAAATGTGTTGCTGCTAAAATGACGACGTAGCTTATTTTTATGCTGAAAAAAGTAGTATTCAAGAAGACTAAGCAGTTTTGCCACGCGTCTGGAGCGGTTGTGAATATGGAGAAAAATAAGATTTGGTTAATGAGGAATAAGACCCTCTAGATCTGCTGGTATTAATTGGAACAGAGCACCGCTCGGGCACCTTGTGCTTTTGTATCGAATACGGAACATTGGGCCGCACTGCTCGTCAGCACTCACGCTTGTGAAGCGCTCCTCGCAAGCATAGAAGCACTAGCGTGGCACTGTGGTAGAAGACCCGACTGCCACGCAGTGGGCGCGAGTTGAAATGCCATCCGATCGTAGAAATTTGTTTCTCGTTTATTTTTTTTATATCACGCGATAGCGGTCACGGACACCGGCGGCGGTGGACAACTATGGCGCCAAAATCAGCTGTTGTGATCTCATAAGAGGTTTCACTGTAACAAACTTCAGCGCCGACAATGCTCTCTCTACGCTGGCCTGCGTGACAGGCGCGCAAAAATCCACTTGCGTTAATATAAACATCTCTGGTTGCCACTGTTTTCGTTTTTCGCACAATTTCAACATATCTTTGCTTCGGAATTCCTGGCTGAGGTACGCGCTAATACCGTACCCTGAGATATGCTAACATTGCACGAGCTCAGTTGCTCCGGATTGCGAAGTTTTCTCGTGAACCGAAAAACGATTGAAAAAATTTCGTTTTCACTCCGGAACGAAATAATAGATAAAGTTTCGGTTACGTTTTCGTTCCGGTCCAGAATATCGTTTTTTTTCGTTTTTCGTTTTCGGTTTTTGTTCCGTTCCGACCCCCTGGTGCTAATTCTAGAATAGGCTCCAGTGTGCGCGCCTTGCGCGCAATCTTAACAAAACGATCTACAATGATCGCGAAGCCTCTCGAACAATGAGGCGCGGTTTGCGCTGAGCGTTGCTGACAGTCTTTGTGGGCGAGAAACGAATAAACCAAAGTGATAATAAGAAACGCCCGTGGCAATATTACTAGGGGTGGGCGTGGCTGTATTCTGATTTGCACTTCTATCGATACCTACAACTATAAAACCGCTCAGCAAAACCAAATACAATTCGTTGAAAAAAGATGCCGGTGTGCTAGTTTACTAACGCGTACCAGTTGACACGTATGTGTTCTCACGTATGAGTCAGAGAAGTACCGGCGAGTGCGGCCGGCTGATTTCGGTGAGCCTGCGTTCGTTGCTGAAAGCGCGTCGCATCTCGTCATCGCTCCTTGTGCGGACACCGTACACAAGAAAAAATTGTTAATTTAGGTTAACGGATGTCCAGACTATACTTTACAGTAATTCTTACACGTTGGAATTGCGTGTTCTTAAACCAAGAAGCGCCGGTGGCATGTAGACGGATTCGGTCGGTACGCTAGGCCTAACGCTCGCTGGGAGCCGCACTGGTTAGGACCGATCTCGGCGCAGACGAGTTGCGATGGTTGAAGTTTCTGCATTTTGGCCTTGGAACCTTTTTAACTGTTAGCTAACGTATAGCTGAAGTACGTGGAAGTGCAAGAATTGCCCGAGATGCGTTTCCGGTGTGGCGATATCTAACGACGGCTGTTTTTTTGGCGCCGTTGGGAGGGATCGCGAAGCCAGAGCTCGTTTACTTCTTGCCAACTGCACGGCGATGTAACGATTTGCTCTGTATGTTCAGACCGACGCCTCCAGACTTATAAACATTACAATATGAAGTCATTACCGCAACACATCATGGGTGCAAAACCGATATATATGCGCGGCATGCACAATATGTGTATTCATTGCTGCTACGTGCTCCGCAAAAATTAACGACGTTATTGGCACTGCATGAATAAAAAAAACAAGCGTGCTAGAAACAAAACGATCAGTGTCGGCTACTTTTAGTTATTAACATATTTTTCTCCACATTTGTCAGGAAAACATTGAAATGTGACCGTGATTTCATATATCACGTATATCATAAAAATAGTGCGCCTCTCATCGTCTTTCTCTGCCAAGCTAGAATGTGTGACACATGTTTGGGACCCGTTAGGATAGCATCTAGCGGTACCATCGAATCAAACATTCGATATTCAACGATACCAAAGCATTCCGCCGCGCACGATACTGAAAGCAGCGCGCGGCACCAGGGGGATGAAACTTCGCGGTTTTTCTGTCCCGTGACCACAGCGATCCCAATGTTTGGGGGCTGTACTATACCTACGAGCATAAATGAACGCTATTGTTCCATATTATATTTATTACCAGGTTACTTATTAACTCCTGAGTTTTTACTACGCAAGAGAACCTAAAGGTTGCAGATCGAGATTGCGAAAATATGAGCGCCACCCGGAGTGGAAAACGGGAACTGCGCCGCCCTATCTCTCACGGCGAAAAAGGGGCGTTTCTTGTCGGCGCCCATGTATGCTACGGTCTACGGTGTCACAAAGGCCGCTTTTACCACCGTAAAGCTTGTTTCAGCGAAACCCTTGCAGGCTTCAGCGAAACAGAGTCATGAATCGATTCACGCCGTCATCACAAATCATGCTGTGCAGAGTGGTGTCGAAAATTTTCACGCCACACCGGCATAAAATTACGAACGGTACGATCTGCATGCTGCTCGTTTTGTTTTTCTACGCTTGCACGGAATATCAGGATGCGGTTGCAGCAGTAGCTGTGTAATTTAATTGAGCATGCACGTGCACGATTTATTTATTACATTCTGATTTTCTGCTTTCCGGCTTGAAATATACTGTATACTTGAGTTACTGTATGAATGATACGTTTCGGCAATAAAACATTGAAACATACTCTGCTCTTTATTCTTGTCTAATTTATGGGTACACGTAAACAAAAACAAAGTCCTACTTAGAATAAGTAGTGCAAAAGTAGGTGGACGGGCAAATCTACATCAGTCGGAACGCAACGATTGCCGTTTTGATCATGTGGCGGGTTGCGCAACAGGAAGAAGGTCGCACGCTCGCCACCTGAATACCTTCCACTCGCTCAATTTGACTTGCTGGTGCATCGCAATTGAAATTGGTGCTAAATCGCCGCCCCCCCCCCCCTTCCCCCGCCAGTCGGATCCTCATCAAGATGGCGTCCCCCAGTGCGTGTCTGCAATGCGCCGCCATGTTTTAGTACCGCCCCCAAACACCAGGCGTTCGTCTGGCGCTGCGAGCGAATATCGCGTTCCATGGATGGTGTAGGAAGTTTCACTCCCCTGGCGGCACTGGCAGAAACAGTGCAGGCTCCAGTATGTGCCAGCGCACGCCAGTAAAAATTCCAGCGTCTCCAGCGCTTCCCAGTGAGCACCAGCGTCACAGCGGCAAAGCCAGTGCCTCTACCAGTGCGACCCAGCTCTTTACCAGTGCTTTCACCGGCGTCCCAGTGAATTCGAGCGTATACCAGCTTTTCCAGTGCGATCCAGTGCCAGAAAACGTACTGGTATCACGCTGGGGGTACTGGAACGGCGCTGGTTTTTGCAATAGGGATGTTTCGTTTACTGCCCGAATGAGAAAACATACCAAGACAACGGGCGGTTTGCCGCGTTTCTCGGGAAGTCTGTGCAGTCCGTCTACATCATTCGGGGCAATTTGGTGAAGTTCAGTTGCCAGCTCATTAGCAAGTATAATAATAATATCTGGGGTTTAACGTCCCGAAACCACGATATGATTATGAGAGACGCCGTAGTGGAGGGCTCCGGGAATTTTGAACAACTGGGGTTCTTTACGTGCACCTAAATCTAAGTACATGGGCGTCAAACATTTTCGCCTCCATCAAAAATGCTGCCGCCGCAGTTCATTAACAAGTGTGAGTAGATTTTCGTTTTCAGGACAGTCCAAGCCGTGAATTTCCGTGTTTTGACGCCTGCCGTACTGTTCTAGACCATCAGTGGTAACCAGAAACTGGCAACCTCAGAATTTAGCTGATTACCTTCCAGGTGAGTAAGCCACTTTGTAAGACTTTGTATGTCTTTGTCCTTGTGTTTTTATTGTCGAGGATGTCATCGTATTTCCTAGACATTTTTTCCAGCGATGCTTCGACACCTTTCAATGTCGCATGCAAAGTAGCAGCAATAAAAACGTGCTCTCATTTTCGTAAGGGCTGGCAGCTTTGCGTTGATGGTGGACACTTCGCCCGCATATTCACACTCATGTTCTTTCAACAGCTCCTTTGCCGGCTTCTTTGAGCTCCCACGCAGGTTGGAAAGCTCCAACTGCCTTTGGCGCTCTTCATTTTCCCGGGTTTTTTTATAACAACCTGAGCAGTCACCGCAATGAAACTCAAATTCGCAGCCTGTGCAGTGAGCGAACTGGCCGTCATCAGGAAGTTTTTTTACAAGCAAGGCAAATGCATGTGTCGGTCATCATGTGAGCACAAGCATACACAAATGCAATAGTACTCAAAGTTACTTGGTAGCGGCAGGATTATTCGATGATGAGCAATACAGAATTGAAATACACCAGCCTGTGTGAGGGAAAAACACGGTTTAGTGACGGGAAACGGTTCATCGCTGCCGTTGACAAGCACCTGAATATCGGTAGGAGTTTCCTCTGTGTTTTCCGATGACACGTTATGTTAGAGTCAGGTAGATCTGCGCAGCGTGATCCGTTTCTTTCCCAGGAAGTTAGCGGTTGTCCAGTCGCAGGGTTATCCTATGAATCTAGTACGCATGCACCGTGATCAGCAACCATCTTGTTCACTGCATATTAAGCTCACTGCGTGTGGGACAAACTACGTTTTATTGACGACAAACGGTCCGTCGCTTCCGCAGCGAAGTGCCTGAATTATCATCATCATCGTCATCGTGACCGAGTTTATTATAGGTTTAATGCTAACACCAGCGATAAAGCTGGAAGGTTGGATAAGGCATGCATAAAAGCCGACGCGTTTCACAGATGAGCAGTTTTTACCGACGACCAACGACTGCCCCTATCATTGTACAGCGTGCATTGCTTGTACTTTCACTTTGCATGTCCTGGGCACAAGTTTGCGCTATAAAGAGTTGCCTCTTGAACAACCCGACTGCGTCCTTCACCGTCACGACCACGTGACATCCGGTAGAGGTGCTGGTTCCATGTTCCGGACGACTACGAAAAGCCGTGAACCAAGTCCAAAACATGAAGATGACACCAGCGCTCCCCCTCCCCCTCGGAGCAACGAGCTAGCCGCAGGTATGCAGCCGGAGTACGGACCTCTACCCATTAAGAGAGCTACGCGATGAACACAACTGCCACGATGACGACTACTGTGTCCCGCACTGCATTTGTGATGCCGCAACCTAGGGAGCCGCCGACTTTCCACGGGTCATCGTATGAAGACCCAGAAAGCTGGCTGGACACGTACTACCGTGTCGTCACCTTCAACCACTGGAGCACCGAAGACAAGCTGCGCCACGGCTATTACGAGCGGAGCTGTGTAAGTCGACCGTTAGTCTGTGTAGAGCGAAGAGAAACTACCATTATGAACCGGCACGCGCTCTCTTCATCCTCTTAATCATTGTCGTCATCTACATGTTCTGATTGGCTCCCAGAACATGCGTGCCGATTCATACGGCGCACGATGCAGTAACTCTATGGGCAAGAGAACGAATACGTAGAAAAAGAAGGAAATAACGATAGAAAAACTCTTGGCGAAAAATTCTTTAACGAGGCGAGATTCGAAGCCGCGTACCCACGATCTGAAGGCGAGCGTCTTGACCTATCCAGGGCTGTCCAGGCACGCTAGCAGAACATTGCATATAGTCTTGCATATTATCTAACCCCGCTGATATGTTTTCGAAAGGACAGCAAGAAATAGAATTATCGCGCAGAATTATCGTGGCAGAAGCAGGTTAACTACGTAACCGGAAAGGCGGCAAAAATGCTGGACTTCATTCGCAGGCACTCTGGTGCATTCAGTCCGTCCAAGTTATCTTTTTGTCCACTTTACTTTCTTCACAGTTGTATTCTAATTACTACGCATAACATCCCCTATACCTCCCTTGGCATTATTGTCTGTTAGTTCTCCTTGATATGGTGTTTAACAAAGAAAAACGAGCCCTTCAAGTACATCTCCTTTACTTCACTCTAGGAAGATCACATAAATATTGCCATATTGCAGGGAAGTATGATATCAAAGTAAGAAATGTAGCTTGGATAGGGTGCATTTATTCATTCAGCTGAGCAATTTAAGTACTAGAATGGAACTTCTATTCCTTCACCATCAAATATACAGACATCGCGCTGACACACATGGCTGCATTATTGTTAATCTGCCCCCCTCAAGAATTTCTTGCAATTCAATTCCAAGTGGGCGTCATTCCTGTCCTGTCTACTTTCTTCTGAACCGCTTATGCGCTCCCCTTCGCGAGATACTGAACGAACTAGCCGAACAACTCACTATGTGTTAATCTACTGATCTTGTCAAAGCGAAACTGTACAGTCATTGAATACCTCTTCTTTAACACATTTGTCTAAAACTAGGAAGAAAGACCTTTCAGGAAACGTTGAGGAGCACGCAGCGCGCAATGCAACGAAAAATGACAGGCCTAACATCAAAGGGACCTTGCAAGACTTTTTCAGCATGGCCCGAAAACGCCGCCGATCGGTTGTCGATGCTACTGAGGACACCGCTTAGGTACACTTGACTGTGGCGAAAAATACATTTCGTGGAAAAGGGACGCAGAGACACTCTTGAGCCACTCTTGAACCAATAAACTCGTTTATTGAAGCCATTCTGTGGTTATGTGGAAGAGTGTTGCAGGGCCCATTTAAAAGAGCGCTGGCGCTTGACTTTCTTTTTTTCTCTACGCCCCTTTTTCACGAAATGTATTTTGCGCCACAGTCAACAATCAATCAATCAAGTTTTATTTCTTATAGAGAAATATGAGGATGACGGAAAAAAAGCCGCAATACTGCGGCTTGACAAAGCTCCGGCCCCCTACAAAGTCCAGCAGCAAAAATGAGCAACAACACAAAAATTGATTTTGCTGGAAATAAAACATTTGATTTGAATGCACTTTTTAACAGGAAGAGACAAATGTAACGAATACTAGGAAAAACATGAAAAGATCTGGTCTTTATGCATCATTATACATAGTGATACACATTCATAAGACTTATGAAAAAAGGGAAAAAAGAAAAAAAAACACGAACAATTGTAGGTAATGTTACGTGTACAACAGAAGTAGATGAATAATCCAACAAAAAACTGCAAAGGCAGTAAATCAGTATTACATGAGAACATAAAAACGTTAAAAACGTACCGTAGTCATTGGTAAACGACATGAACTTAACATTCATTTGAACGAAATCTAAAATAGATAGGAGTTACCAACATTGAGCACACTCACAGATGTAGAGGGAGTACTGCAAGAGTAGAGCGACTGTATACTCTCGCCAGAGTTCTTTAACGCCGTGGGGGAGTAGTGGAGAGTTAGCCGCGGAACTTACTCTTTCCTTGAAGGCAAAGTGAAAGAGATCGCGAACTCTCCGCTACTCAGATAGAGTTCCCAATCCACGGAACTCCCGCCCCGACGTAGCGTGAACAGGTTCGGGAACTCCCTCCCAAGCAGGCGGAGTACAAACTAGCGGGAGCTTCTGGCCGACGCCGCACAGCGATATATAACTGTCTCTTAACCATAATCCTCCGAGCGTAGACGCCACAGATGTCACTTTAATGTGCAAATTAATAGGATAGATAGCTTTCAGTAATAACAAAAGAAAGTGTTTGTGATCTTCAGCCTTTGGTTTCTGAAACGCCAACAGAGGCAGCTTCGAAGTCTCGAACATCGGCAACTTCTAACACATTGCCAACTTAGTTTACGACACAACCTAATTGCAGGGGCGGCGCTAGGATTTTTTTACTGGGGGGGGGGCACCCACGACAAGTAAGTTCCTTCAGGGGGCAGGAAGGCTGGGCACATATACATTGTGTTTTGACTATGCTTGCTTTAGGGGGGGGGGGGCAGGTGGAAATTTCGGGGGGGCTCCAGCCCCCCCATAACCCCCCTCCCCGGGCGCCGCCCCTGCCTAATTGCCACTGGAATAAGGTTGACACTAAAGCATTACTGCAATATAAAAAAAGAGCGCTGAAAAAAAAAGAAAAACGTTTGGCAGGAGGAATCAGATCCTCAGCCGAAGTCTCTACCAATCCGCCACGCTCCAGCGCAACACTCTTGCCGTAAAAAGACTAGTCAAAACAGAGCTCACCGCTCGCCTTCATCTTTACGGGTCGCATACTGAAGATAGACGCTATCTTCCTTTCCAAATAAAATTCGCGTCTCCATAACACACAAACAGCTGCGGACCACGAATGACATTGAATAACGCGTATTTTCTCGCGCAATCGACGATACACAAGTACAGCGGCCGTGTCAGTGTAGTGATTTGCATCTCAATCGATAGCTGCAATTATATACATAACCAATCGCCAAACACCAAATTGAACGTGCAAGAAAGTATGCCATCATGTGAGTTCAACAAGGCGTACTAATTGACAAGTCTGCGTCAGCGATGTGCCGGCGAGTGCGCCCGGCGGCTTTCGGTGGCTGCCGGGGTGCGTTTGCTGAAAGCGCGTCGTAAGATGCCCATCGCTTCTTGTACGGACACCGTACGCAAGAAAAAATGATTCATTCAGGTTAACCGATACTAAAGGTCTACTGTACACTCATTCTTACACGTCCGAATTGCGTATCCTTAAACACGGAAGCGCCGACAGCATGTACACACGGTCTCGGAAGAGGCGCTAGGCCTACCTTCGCTGGGAGTCGTACGGGTCATATGGAGTGCGACCGATCTCGGCGCAAGTGGCTGGTGAAGGTTGAAGAAGCGTATTTTAGCGTCGAAAACTTTTCACTGTTACATTAAAGTGCAACCGAGGTAAGCGAAAGTGCGAGAATCGCCTGAGATGCGTTTGCATTGTGGTTATGTTGACCGGCGTTGCTTTTCTGGCGTACATGCCGCGCCCGCCGCGGCACCGCATGTCGGATCAGACGCCAGATCGTAACGTCGTATGGTATTCATCAGCCAGCCCTGGTAAAAGATCGTCGCAAGCCAGCCCCGGTGTCTTATCTAAAAGCGATGCATCGCCAGGCGTACCCGTGTTGCTATTGCATCCTTGAACACCACATCGCTTCCACGAGTACCGAGGAAAGCAGTTCAGCGTTAAATGGTTGCCGCGTCGTCCCGCTGCTCGTTGAACACCGCAATGAACACGTTCACGAACGATGAAACGCACCTCGCAACTGCGCGCACAGCAAAAATCAAATTCTCGCCACAGTAATTCGGAGAACGCACGCAAGTGCGAAACGCCAGAACAGGTGAGGGGGCGTGTCGACGCAGACGAACTTTACGAGCGCGTCTCTCCATGCACCGCAAGGGCTGAACTAAATAAGAATGATGTGCGCCTCTCTTCAGGGGGCGCTATGAAATAGGTTTTGCGTAATAATTGAACATTGTGATACATTCTTGGCATATTGCACTACATAATATTGTTCGGAAACTAAATGTCATTTCAGAAACATTCTTTCGCCCTTGAATAAAACTTGGTTTTTGACTATTAGTGTTTGTTCCCTCCAAACATAGTCGCGCTTCAATCGCAGCACCCATAAGGCCCCTTGCTGGTGTCGTTGGCAATAGGTCCAGAACCGCGTTTCGCCCGAAACTTCGCGACCTATTTGGATCGACCTTGCCGAGGCCGCCGCAGGAGGCCAGCACGGCGCGAGCTCGCGATCACACTGAAAGTAAGCCGCGCGTTAGAAGAAAAAAAAAAAGTGCTGATGGTCGTGACGCTCGCGTGACGTAGCTTCTTCCCCCGTGCCATCGCTGCCTGCTCAGCTTCCAGCGCACTCGTCTGTTCGAGAGAAGAGAGGACACAGCGTGCACCAAATCTCTAATTCCGCTGGTACTTCACGGATTCTAAAAATTCTTGCGGCGGTCGATTCGTGAGGCAATAAACTCGTTTATTGAAGCCACTCTATGGTTGCGTGGAAAAGTGTTGCGGGGCCCATTTAAAAGAGCGAGAGAGAGCAGTATCGGTAAGGCAAGAAACAGAGGTAGCTGATATTGTCACGTGACGCCAACAGGCGTCATGATATTGACGTGATATTGACGCCAACAGGCGTGATACTGACGCCAACAGGCAGAAAAAGAGTGTTCCGCACTCGCCGCCATGGCTGCGATCGACGCTTACTAACACTCCTAGGTTTTAATGCACATATGTACCCCATAAAGTGGACGGGGATATGAAAGCCACCGTAGCTCAGTTGTAGAGCATCGGACGCATTATTCGATGGTCGCAGTTTCGGTCACTGCCGGTGGCAAGCTATCTTTTCGTCCGCTTTATTTTGTTCAGACTTCTATCCTAATTACTACAAATAACTTCCTAGAGTGGACATAAGTTACTTGTGCCTGCGCTTGCGCAGAATCTTTGGTGGTCGAAAGTTTTTAAAGACGATAGTCTTTCTTGGGATACTTCAACGCAGAAATTTTGGTCTGTCTGTCTGTCACACGATTCAGCCACTCGGCCAAAGTTTAAGCACTTGCTGAACGCCCAGCCATCTTGAACTGGTAGCTGCGTTCCTACTTGTGAATATTTTCGATCAAAAAGCAAATATTACTGATATCTGAGGCGCAACATCAATACTTCAGTAATAGGTGGTGTGTTACTTTACTAGAAAATACATAGATACGTAATTCTGAAGACCCTAGTGTTTCTTAGCCTGCGCTGAAAATGCGAGGCTATGCACGAAAAAGCCCTCTGCCCACGGTATGGTGCTGGCACCTGGCAGTGGGCCTGGGTTCTGCACAAGCTCATGTTTCCCTACGCCACTGCCAGATGGCGTCCATATCGCACGCAGGGCCTCCTCTATTTTATCAATACCTCACACCCTGGCGTCACCGGAGATGGGAAGCCGCTGTTACGATCCGAATTCACGGCTTGGCGCCGCTGGATCGTCGGAATGGTATGGCGGCATCAGCCTTGCTTTCTTCGACCTCAACTTTCACCGAAACGTACCAGATGCGGCGACAACACTGCAATTGTGTCCTGAACCCTTCAAGGCTGTCAACACACCTGACGTCACGGCCAATTTTCAGGAATGTGCGCCGCAGTAATCCGTTCATTGTGTGTATGGTTCCTTTGTGGCATGGTGACCCGACTAGGAGCTGGCCGTCCGCTGCGCCGACGGTGATATCGATGCAAGGAACGACTGCACCTGAAAGCACACCTGACAACGCAGCCTGTTTCCAGAAATGCAGCGTCCGTCATCCAGATGCGTCGCTTCTCTCTTTCCTGGAGTGCGAAGGAGGCGGTGCTTACTTTTCGTTTAGTGGGCGGAGGCGAAGACGACGTGTTGATTGGACTGTCTTGGACTTCATTGTTTTCTCCAACAGAGAATCATGGGAAGGCCCAGGCTTTATAACGCGAGCGTCGGGACGCTCCAAGCAAGCGTCTACAAGCTACCACGAGGCTTCGACAGGCCACGTCGAGGCTACGGTCGATGCGACGCAGCGTCGCTAGACGACGCTACGACACGCTACCAGCTCATCATGTAAATTAACGTTCCTGTTATCAGCTCCGGCTCCTGAGCTCGACTTCTCCTTGAGGCCAGGCTGCTCCCCGGTCCTATGAGCAGACCCCCAACCACATCAGCACCTACTTCGATGCACCAGTAGTACATGCGCAGAGCCATTGAGCCTTCCACGCAGTAAATACATTCATGTCTCACAGATGGTTCTTCTTTGCAAACTATCATGGTATACAGCACCACAGGCGACCCAAACATTGCTGACATGTCGTGGAGGTACGAACACATGGCATGCCAGTAGTGATAATGCGATAAAATGAAATCTGTTCAAACAAACCTCCATTGCATTTATCATGCCTGGACGGAAATGGTACGAGAACAGCATCATGGGTGGCCGCGGATGAGACCAGGACTCATGTAGTACGGCCGGCAGAAGACTATCGTCCTTCGACGGCATTTGCAAAGAAGCACGCATGTACGCGGCCAGCTTTTTATAATAAAAATTATTTGCAAGTGAGCGTCTCTCCTGTCCTGCGTAATTTTTTGTGAACTGCTTCTGCGCTCCCCTTCGCAAGAAGCGGCAGATTGCCTGCGAATATTTGGGAATGCCTTTACTGGGCGCTTGAACCCTTCCTTATTATTCGGTAAATTACATTTTCATGAGCAGACTCCCCTGTCAGTAGTCGACCTCACACAGACTCCCGTAGAGACTCCAAGTGTTGGTTCCGAATTGCTCGCTAGTTTTCTTTTGCAGCCCTATTAATAATGACCTTTGTCTTGAGAATATTAATATTCAGCCCTACTTTACTGATTCCTTGGTTTCAGACCTGAAGAACTTTTAACACGAAAGTGTTTTATGCCAGGGTCCACCACGGCTCCACTGACGCATTTCCGTCAGGGATATGACGTTGTAAAATAGAAAGACTACCAGCGCCTCCTCTATTTTTCTGTGCCTGGGCGAAGGAGCGGAACGCAATGGGAACCGACGGTCGGCGTTAGTGCGGCTTTTAGACGCCGGGCGCCGCCACCGTAGTAGACTAGCCGTCGCGTCCTCTCTCGCGGAAATGAATGCCGTGGCCGCATTCGAAGCAGCTATATGGTTCAGTTTTCGGCTGTATTCGCGTTGTTTAAAGTATAATGAAAACTTGTAAACTGGAATCATGAAGCACTTGTTCTGGGCAACCAGCCCATTTCGAAGGCATGTGTCTTCCGCGGCATTTTGATTCCGCGCGTCGTCTGCTAGCCCGATTCCAGAGAGTGCATGCCAGTGATGCGCGGAAAATTGTTTTGTCACCGTTACGTTCGCTTGACTGAGAGTCGGTTATTGACTGTCTGAAAGTCGATTTTCGAAAGCAGCATTTGCCGAGAGCTGATACTGAAAGCTTGGGCGCTTAAAGTTCCCCGATGCGTGCTACCGTCTACTGGTGTAGCACACTATACGCAAGCCACGAGTTCATGCTCTAAATAGCATGAAATGTCACTAAGCTGCTTCTAGTGACAATGTACATAATGATTGTCGGTTGTTTCGCCGGTAGCGCATGTATTGTCCATGGGCTCCGATTCTTCAGCTTCGGGACCTAATGTCAGCGCTGCATGCAGATGGCGGCGATCGCGAGTCAGCGTTGCTACTGGTACTACATGCATTCGTTGACTGTTCGGACGCAACACGGTCACGTTTAGGGATACTTGCCATGCTTGGTTCAGTTGTTACCTTGGGCTGCAAACGTGAAGGGTAGTCTGTAATGAGTGACGCTACTGCATCCTTCCTAAGCCGCCGCTTCTTATATTCTATGAAATCTTCGCGTCGTAAACGACGGCTGCATACTCTAGTGTAGATTGAAGATGTGTTAGGAGACCAATTATCCCGCCTAATTACTGCAAGCCACCTCTACCGAACACCAGCGGCAGCTGGAATTTCATGGAACGACAGCCGAACAGTGTATTAAGGCGAAAGCCTTAGATGCCTCATCAAACGCGAAAATTGACCGTCGGCGGCGTCAGCACGAGTGATCCAAAAAATAATTACGCGATGACGTCATCATATGACGTCACAGATAATAAAATTTTGCGACATCGTCGTGACGTCACATAACGTGACGTTGTCATATTACATCTTCGCTTGGTCAAAATGGGCCGATCACGGAGGCAGTGCATGCCTCCGCTGATGTGCAGAAAGCTTGCACTGCCTCCGATCCTAGAGGCTGTACGAAAACCACGTTAGGCGCAGAAATATCTCGGAGGGAGGCAGGGAATATTATATACATTGACTAGAAGAAAAAGAAGAAGATGGCTTTCGCCTTTCAGTCGTCTTAGATGAGTGCATAAGGAACCCTGTGAGATTTTCTTTTCTTTATCAATAAGGGGAAATAAAAAAAACAATCGTGATTTCTTTTGGTTCCATTTGCAGAGTGGAACACAACAGTATGACATACTACGGCATTGGTGCGGTTGCAATAGACTGAAATAGAAAATAAAACGCGAATACTATCAAACTCGAGTGCAAGTATCCAACCGGCAGCACGGCCTGACAGTCTGCCTGCGGAATACTTACAGCGGGGATGGAAAGACACGCGAACATGCGGCATCTGCATTCTTTGCCGTTTCGCATCTATTTTTAAGTGGTTATAGCCTCAATGACGGATGAGAACACGACGTCATCCATGAAACAATAAAAGATCATCTAGCATCTTCTTATTGACACCACGGTTAGAGCGTGATGAAAACAGCGCGCCGCTACGTTCGCGTTTCTTTCCATCCCCCTGTACCTGTGAAAGCCTGCAAGAAGCACAAATGCAATTAAACTCGGATGCAAACACGAATTCGTGAGCTTCTTGATACGCGCGGCCGTTCAGCGCCAGCTTCCCGTAGTCTACTTGCACAGCGCCACCACACGGCAGCGGCGAGCAGACGCGGAGCGCGCGCTCGACGGCCCGAGGAGAGCGTTCGCCCAGGCACTGAAAAATAGAGGAGGCACTGGACTAACAGATCACAAAGAAAAAACTAGAAGAAAAAGTTTCGTCACCGGGAGTCGAACTTACGACCCCTCGATCCCCAGCGCGCAGCTCGAAACGACTCCGCCACAGACGGCACGTTCTTCGTCACACTAACGGCGTGCTATTTATATACATCATGTGCGGGTGGCGGTACTCAGAGATCCGGGTAGATCAGCGTGTTTTCGTTATCACTAGCGAGATGGCGCGAAGGGCTCGAAGAGCGCGCTTTAAAGGTCGTCGCCCCGCGCGTTGCGACGGGCGCCTCTACAGGGCGTGGTCGCTCTTACGCGCGCGCTTATCTTGTACGTCTTGCGCACTCACAGCAACTTTGCGTTGAAGTTACAGAGAGCACGAAGGTCACCTCGCTCACTGCAGCGGCCGCTTTCGCGAAAGGAGTGCGCTGCTCACAAACAAATATGTTACAACTGTGACAGTTCGTGCTCGTCCTGTGTATACTTGTGCGTTCGTTTCATGCGTCCTCGTTTGTATTTGCCCAGCGCATTTTAACTGTCGAGCTGTGACAGTTGTTAGTTCGCGCTCATCGTGTGTATGTTCGTTCCGTGCGTCATTTCTGCTTGAGCAGCGCGTTGCAAGTTTCGAGCTGCTTGCCGTTCTTCGCGTGACATTACAACTTGTTGCTATAGCATTCATTTCTTCACCCTGGGGGCGAAACAATGCACAACAAATGCTCAACTACGTCTGTGAAGACACGTTTTACTTTTGTGTTATATCGATTCCTATGACAGAGGGATCAGCCATGTTTTTTTTTTTTGCAATGCTTCGTCATCATTACTGAACGACACTTACGTCAGCCCCGAATATTGTTTCCTCCGTTAACCTTTATTCCCATATCTTCCCAATACAGTCGTTTGAAGACTCATTCTAGGCGTACAGTGAGCAGCATCGAATAGATCGCACCTCCTTCTGTGAAGCTTTCTTCAATCGCTACTTATTGCTTTGTTTTGAAAGCAGCAAGGTACGTGTGCAATTGTTGGCCAAGATGTATAAAATGTTTCATGTACTGCTAGATGACGCCACGCTTCTAAGACTGCGGCTATCTCCACTGAGTCAAATTCATTTTCGTAATCTGTCAAATATATAGAATGTGTATTTTTGTGCTACGCAGATTTCTCAAATACCTGATTGATCACCAGCATATGAGCATTTTGTACAGTGCCCCTAGGTTGGTGTGGTGAAGTGCGCGGAATTTGGTGAAGTGCGCGCTCTGGAACCAAGATCGAAGACGACGGAAAGAGGAACTTGTGCGGGTCTAGAAGAGCCAAAAGAATAAAAAAGTGAAATGCCAATGAGAGAGAGCCACAGCGATTGTTCGGAAGCACGCGGAGAGAGAGGAAAGCGAAGAGGAAGAAGCAGTAGCTGGGAGGCAGCGAGGAAGACGGGTCACGCGTTTCGGCCGTCGGGTTTCGGACCCGAGCCAAGACCCCTAACACTCTCGACCGGTGACCTGAGGGTAACCATGGCTACCGGCTGCTGTTCTGGGCTGGGAGTCGCTCATGTGCTGCTCCTGGTCCGACGTTCCTGAGCCCGTGGACAGGTTTGAGCAGTCGGGCTTCGGGCTCGAGCTCGAAGGAGGCTGTCCGGCCGGAACCCCTTCTCGGAGCCAGCGGGTCGACATCGTCTCCTCATCAACGAGGCTGCCGATACAGCGGGCCATCGAGCGGCTCAGCTTCGACGGCAACGGCAACTGCATCAGCTACATACTTCGCTCCGTGGCATCTTCACTGACCCTGGTGAGATCAGCACCCTGCCTTCACTTATCACCGCGACCAACGGTCCGTTATAGACTGAGTGTTGAGGAACGGAGCATGTCGCTCAGTGACCTTGCTGTAGCTGTAGGGTTCGGTAATGGAATACTGTAAACTTCCGTCTTTGTTAGTGTTGTGTGTTCTGGTTTTAGCGTTGTTATTAAATGTGGGTTGCAAGGGGTCTCGTGCTTTTGGGGAGTGTCTTGAGGTGACGCCTCGGACATTCAATAAATAAAGAACCTGCACGTTGTGCGAAGCAAAAAAAAAACACAATGTAACAGTTGGTCAAATATAGCGTTGTTATCAACCTGTTTCACATCACGTTTGTACATATTCTGCATAAAACTGAAAGTACGCTAATGGGTCGCAATTGATTCAGGTCTTTTCAGTCTTCCTTCTTGTGTAATATACTTTTCGTGCTTTTCCAGCTCACTGGAACACTTGAGATCTTACGACATTGCCTGTAGACTGTCGCAAATTCCTGCAATGTAGAATCCTTCCTTCATCATTGATCAAATCAACAGTGATGTCTTCTTCGGCCACTTTTGCGCGGGACATACATAGTTTGGTGTTTCTAACTTCTTGAGTAGTCACGAATCATTAATAAAAAAACACCTAGCATTCACAATGGAACATATACAATACCCTACCCAGTTCTGGAAACTAATTCGAAATTAAAAAAAAAATCCGAGCAAGAAATCAACTTACGTCGTAGCCCAATTTCTGTGCGATGCGCGCAAACTTCCTCGCTGCTGTACGGGCCTGGAGTTCACTGCGAAATGGTGATAAATATTGTTAAAAATGGGGCGCCATGCAAAAAAAAATAAATTTATATTCGCGGGAGGACATTTCTTGTTGAAAAGATCATGCACAATTGGAACGGCAAAGCGGGGATATGTAAGAATAAAGAATAAAGAACGAATACTCATGATGTTATTCTCAGCACAGACTTTAACGTCCAAGTCTGGGTCAGTTGGTACATGACGCCGAGGCAAAAAGCAGTCAAAAAGACCGCCGGACAAGGGGAAGAAGTGACACACACAACGACTGGGTGTGTCTTTGTGTGTCTCACTTCTTCCCCTTGTCCGGCGTCTTATTGACTGGTTTTTGCCTCAGCGTCAGTGACTTTAAGAGGCGTACCTGCGCTAGCAAATCAAACAGAACTAAAAGAACACACAAGTTGCTGCAGCCCTATACATTTTTCAACCACTTCCGAAATATTGAACTTCCAAATTCCGAAATAATAAAAACATCGTTGATTCCTCAGTCATAGGAATCGGTGTAACACGAAAGACAACCGCGTCTTCGCAGTAGCAGTTGATTGCACTTCCATTTCGTTACTGAAAGGAAATGGCAGTGGAAATCGTAGAGCTAGTCTCCGCTGCGCTGAGACTACTGCCCTGTCGTTAGTGTCACGAGGCAGCGTTTCGTTTCACCGCTCCAAGACGGCCACACCGCCCCCGCCAACAAAGATCACTGTGAGAGGTGTGAGAGATATAGCGTGCGTCTGTGAAACCTAGTGGAAGTGCGTCGGTAGTGCCCGATACCTATCGTCGCGGACCGAGAGGTCGTGGGTTCGACACTTAGGTCGTCCAAATCAACGAAACCATATCCTTTCGTTTTTATTGTTCGTGTGCTGCATTTTACCGACGTCGCTTATGTGACGGATGTGTCAGTGAAGTATTGGTGGACCCAGGCATAAAAAACACTTTCGTGTTAATAGGACCTGCAACAATTCCTTACTCAGGCAGAACGCTTTCGCAGGACAAACTGAAACTTTGTAGAATCATTGATTAACTGAATTTCTAACCAATGCACAAATGGGGCCCCTTCAAACTTTGCTATTGTATTGCGTTATGCCTCGAGCGCCAATACCAGAACAGATATATATAAAATTCTGCGCATCAAAGATTATGCGTATCGGGGCTCCTTGGGCGCACTGTGAGCTGCTTACAACAGCGGCTTACTGTGTGTTTTACGCCACTCGAAGATGTTACTCAAGGAATTTCCTGACATTTTTCTGACACGCACCGGGCGTCTGGAAAACAGTCTTCTCTCGATCGCATTCATCTATCTTTACTTGGTTGTATCTGCTTTCAACGTACACAGTAAACAGCATGCAAATTCGAGGCAAAGGATAAACATCTTTCCTTCTAACGTGAATCATTTCGCTATAATAAGTACACTACCGCAAGCTGCCGTCTTTTAAAAGCATCACTGGTGATGCCTAGGGCTTAAATTCAGTGGCCCCCCCCCTCCAATTTTTAAGGAGGTGCTCGGACCCCCTCGGCAGGTACACTGTAGCACTGCGGCACCCATTTGACAAGCTTTGGAGTTGACTTTTTTTCTGGCAGTAGTGCTTTGCGCATAGGAATTATAGCTCTCCCATTTGTGGAATAATGGTTTAATCGCAATTATTCGGTTGATGGGGCATCAGATAAAAAAAAGAAAAACAAAGAAAGAAAGAAACAGGTGCCATCGTACTGCTGGATGCACAGGGTCGTCTGCACAACGAGTATGCACATAACGAAAGAAATAACGCACACTGTATACACTTTTTCTCGTGCATTCTACTTGTGCAGACCACACTGTAGCACAATGTACCAACGATACCGTAATCTGCTGTCCGGCGTACATACTTCCCATTGGGCCCGCCAAGCGAGCTCGCAATGTAATGCGAATTCATTACTCGTCGCCTTGACATCAAGGCGACAAGACTTTTGGGCTTTCACGAGCCTCTGCATGCATCTCGCATCTTGACGCTTCCTGTGACGAGTGCCAGGCGCAAGGGCGACCACGTGCATTCCGGCGAAGTGGCAACAAAGATATGCAGGGTGCGTTCAGAGGGGCAAAATTCAAAAATTATTTTCTTCCTTAAAACAAAAAGTGATTTGAATAGACTTTCTTCTCTACTTAGCCATGAAGTCTTCTACCAAACGCCGGATCATGAGGATTTTTACTTGGACCGCATCAGTACAAAAATTACGGTTAAATGTGCAATAAATCCTACATTTTCTTTGATTTCTCAATTTTTCTTGCGAAGATTTAAAGTCTATTTCACCGCTAAACATTTCTGTACGAAAAAACACTTTCCTCAAAACCACACCAATATTAAGATTGCTTCGGGAGAGTTTCAGTTACCTTAAGAAAAAATCGCGAACTTTGAAGATTTTCGTTCTTTTTAAGATACATTGCTGGCAGCTAAACAAAAATTTCGGAAATGTTAAATAGCACAACTAAACAGAACCTCTGTAGCAGCGCAAGCGCTGTTTCGAAGCTCAAAAAACAAAAATAGAGTTTATATACATTCGTTTATTAGGCACAGTTCAACAAAAGCAAGCGAACTTTGAGGTTGCGCCACAGTTTTGAAAATTTGTTTCGAGCAAAAATGTTGTGCCACGATACTCCATTCGGTGTAGGAAAATGGTATAAATTGTATCAGCGAAATCTGCGATGTGAGAGCGCCACATTTGGGACACTTGGCATGAAAAGACCCATATTATAATATATATATATATATATATATATATATATATATATATATATATATATATATATATATATATATTGTGGGCGTTCATTAGACACATCTACCCTCTTCATGCATGTTCATCATCATGGGTGTTCGTCGTCTTGATCGGTGGTGGGAAAGCTGCTTGGTTGTGAGATCTGTGCTTCGGGTGTGGTCGCTTCACCGTGCCTTCGGGGCCTAATAAAGGTCGCGTTAACCGTTGCGTCACAAGTGGTGGAGGCTGCTAAGCGATCTTCCTTCCTCTCCCAACCTGCTCTACCTCCTGGAGCTCCGCTCAGGTCGCCGTCTGTACCAGGTGTCCGGTAACATGCCTCAGGACGAGCCCACCGGCGCACCTGCATATAACTCCACGGCCCCGACTACCGTGGCCTATCCACCCTGGATAATCAGCGGACACCAGCGTGATCCCCCCATGCTCGCCGGACTTCGAGGTGAAGATGTGGAGGACTGGTTGGATCACTACGACCGAGTGAGTTCAACAAACTGGGATCATCCGGCCAAGCTTCACCGTGTTTCTTTCTACCTCACGGACGTAGCGAAAACGTGGTATTTCAATCACGAAATTGATTTCACGGACTGGACCCATTTCAAGCAGCAGCTTCGCCAAATTTTCGGCACTCCGGCAGTTCGTTCTGCCCTCGCAAAGAAGACATTGGACGCTCGCAAGCAGCGACTTGGCGAATCTTACACCTCTTACATTGAAAATGTGCTTGCTCTTTGCCTACGTTTCAACACCTCCATGACCGAATCAGAGAGGGTTCGCCATCTGCTGAAAGGCATCGGCACTATCGCGTTCAATGCGTTGGCCATTCAGAACCCGACAACAGTCACCGACGTTGTTGCCACGTGCCAACGCCTAGAGGAACTCGAGTCCCAGCGGTTGCCGCCGGACATCCCTGACAACACCGCCACCGCCGATCCCTCGTTGCGTGCTATGATCCGCGCGATTATACGGGAAGAGCTACAATTTCTGGCCTATCAGGGACCCCGAGTCCACCTCACGCCTCCAGCACTCTTTTGCGCGACGTGATCATGGAGGAGTTGGCGTCCATGGCCGCTCCAGCGTATGTGGACTCTCTCTCTCTCTCTCTCTTTCTCTCTCTCTCTCTCTATATATATATAGTGTGTGTGTGTGTGTGTGTGGTGTGTTTGTGTGTGTGTGTGTGGGGGGGGGGGGGTCGCCGCCCTGTCAGGGCCCCCCCTCCAATGAAGCGAGACTTTAGGCCCGGGTGATGCCCAAAGACTTTTTGAAGGCTGTATTACATGACCTTGTAGCGTCTGTCTGGTTTGCTGTTGTATGAACTCTCGTTCTTTTCGATCTGCGCGACACGTATCCCATCGATTATATCTAGCGGTCTCCTCCGTCACTGCTTTGTCAGCGGCATTTGACGGACTTGCCCCGATGATGAGGAACAGTCAGGCTGGCCAAGCAGTTTCATAAGGTGGTGTCTTTCTGTAGGCGTTCAATTTTGACCAACATTGACACCCGGTCTACACGTTGCCGCTTGAGTCATTGCTTTTCCTTTCACAACGAAGTAGTCTTCTCTGCGGATTTCAGCTAGTATGCTATAGCGGTACCTTTACGACTGTGTCGCCGGTCGTTCGTGAAACTTGCCGGTAATACCTGTGCGCGCCCGTCTGCTAAGTTGGCGCTGCTACGAGCGATGCCAACACATCGCCAGAAGAGAAGTGCGTACCGAGACTAGGCTGTTTTATATTGGCGGTAGGAAGATGTCCTCGACGATACCACGCAAGGCACTCCGCGCCATGGATCCGGAATACGCCGGATTAAGCTAATCCGGTATAATATAATCCTGAACAAGTCAATTTTGAGCAAGTTGAGATTGCCCAGCCAGTTTTTGACTGAGTATGGCCAGATTAAGCCAATTTGGATAAGCCCGGATGAATCTAATCCAGTCAAATGGGGTGTTTTACAAGTAGGAGTTGACCCGGCGAAGCAGTGTTTTAGTTTGCACAAGGGCTAACACAAAGTAGGCCAGCGACCACAGTGTGTCGTGTTTCTCTTCTCCCTTGATCGAACCCCGTGTCCACTACCTTCATTACAATCACTCCCGGGCAATGAGGGAGCCATCCTGGCGACCTAAGGGCAAGTGTACACAGAAGGGTCATGGTACTGCTTGAGCCGAGAGATGTGCACGATTTCTTGTCCACGACGGCGCTTGTCCGCAGATGCGTCCAGCGGCTCTACGAGGTAGTTGACCGGGGATGTTTGTTGTACTACCCGATAGGGACCGTGGTACCTCGAAGAAAGCTTGTGGGAGAGTCCCGAAGGAGTCTAGAGAACCCATAACCACACCAATGCGTTTGGAGCAAAGTACGTAGGCGTAGTCGAGGCATCATGGCCATGTTTTCGGCGTGTCTGGTCTTGGGACGTGAATGCACGAGCAAGCTGGCGACATTCTTCAGCATCTGCAGCTGTTCGTGAGACAGTTGTCAACTCTTAAGGATCCGGCCGATAAGGCAGAATTGTGTCCATTGTGGATGACGGTTCGCGTCCATAAAGAAGAAAGAAAGGCGAAAATCCAGTGGTGCTCTGCGTTGCAGTGCTGTAGGCATACGTGACGAAAGGCAGTATGCTATCCCAGTTGGAGTGGTCGGATGAAGCGTACATGGCCAGCATATCACCAAGTGTACGATTGAAACGCTCTGTCATTCCATTAGTTTGCGGATGATATGCCGTGGTGGTGCGGCGTATGATGCGACACTCGCTCAACAACGCTGTAGTAGCTTCGGAGAGGAAAACTCGGCTGCGGTCGCTTAGTAACTCCCGAGGTGATCCATGCCTTAAGATAAGGTTTTACAGTATAAAACTGGCAACGTCTCTTGCGGTAGCAGAAGTTAATGCAGCTGTTTCAGCGTACCGCGTAAGGTGATCGATAGCGACAATGATCCAGCGGTTGCCGCTAGGAGTGTAGGGAAGCGGACCGTAGAGGTCGATGCCGACGCTATCAAAAGCTCGGGCGGGACATGGTAACGGTTGCAAGGAACCGGTGGTATGTTGAGCGGGCGTCTTGTGTCGTTGGCACGCAGGGCAAGTCCTGATGTACCGGCGAACGAAACGGTACATACCGGGCCAGTAGTACCGAAGCTGCAAGCGAGTGTATGTCTTTAACACACCGGCGTGACCACATTGCGGGTCATCGTGGAACGTGGAGCAGATGTCAGATCGGAGATGTCGAGGAATAACGAGCAACCATTTATGGCCAATGGAGTTGTAGTTGCGGCGGTAAAGCAGGTTATACCGAACAGCGAAGTGTTGTGCTTGGCGGCGAAGCGTCCGGGAAATGGGAGCGGCCGTGCGGTTTGAGAGAAAGTCCAAAAGCGAAGATATCCAAGGGTCTTTGCGTTGCTCGGAAGGGAAGTCAGAAATGTTGATGGCCATGGCACCGCTCGCGCAGATAGATGAGCAGACAGGCTCAGAAGCAAACGGCGAGCGAGATAGGGCATCTGCGTCGGAATGCTTCCGGCCAGAACGGTAAACAACACGGATGTCGAATTCCTGCTAGCGTAATGCCCAACGAGCGAGAATACCATTCGGATCTTTCAGCGAAGATAACCAGCATAGCGTATGATGGTCAGTCACAATGTCGAACGGACGTCCATATAAATAAGGTCGAAATTTTCCGATGGCCCAAATGATGGCGAGGCACTCTTTCTCAGTAAGTGAATAGTTCTTCTCGGCGTTGTTGAGGGTGCGGCTGGCAGAGGCAACGACGTACTCGTCAAAGCCATGCTTGTGTTGGGCAAGTATAGCACCGAGGCCGACGCCGCTAGCGTCCGTGTGAACCTCTGTTGTAGCAGACGGATCGGAATGTCGCAATATGGTAGGCGTCGTGAGGAGGCGTCGGAGTTCCTGAAATGCATCGTCGCACGCCTGCGACCAGGCTGATAAATCAGAACTGCCGGCAAGAAGGTTGATCAAGGGGGCGATATTGGAGGCAAAATTGCGGACGTAGCGGCGGAAATAGGAACATAAGCCTATGAAGCTTCGGAACTCTTTGATTGTGGTTGGTTTCGGGAACGCAGCAACGGCACTAAGTTTTGTAGCGTCAGGAAGGATACCGTCCTTGGAAACTACGTGACCTAGGATGATAAGCTTGCGAGCTCCGAAGTGGCATTTCTTCAAGTTAAGTTGAAGTCCCGCCGTGGAAAGGCACGTAAGGACTTGCTCGAGGCGGCTGAGGTGGGACGCAAAGTCGCTTGAGAATACCACAATATCATCCAAATAGCAGAGGCAGATGTTCCATTTCAAACCTCGCAGGATTGTATCCATCATTCTTTCGAAAGTGGCAGGCGCGTTCCAGAGGCCAAAAGGCATAAGTGAATTCATATAATCCATCAGGCGTTACAAAGGCTCTCTGTGGGCGGTCGTCCTCTGCCATGGGCACCTGCCAATAGCCGGAGCGTAAATCTAACGAAGAAAAGAAGTCGGCAACCTGCAGGCAGTCCAAGGCATCATCGATACGAGGGAGAGGGTATACGTCTTTGCGCGTTATTTTGTTCAGTCGGCGGTAGTCCACGCAGAACCTGATGGACCCGTCTTTTTTCTTGACGAGGACTACCGCTGAAGCCCAGGGACTGTTTTAGGGCTCGATGATGCCACGTTTCATCATGTCGTCCACTTGTTCGTCGATGACGCGGCGTTGAGCAGATGACACACGATATGGATGTTGTCTTAGAGAGGCTTGTTGCCCGGTGCCAATGCGGCGAACGACTGCGGATGCTCGGCCTAAGCATGGCTGGTCACGGTCGAATGAAGTGCGAAAACGCTCTAGGAGGTTCATGATCTCTTTTCGCTGAGTTGGTGTGAGCTCGAAAACAATGGCACCGGAGAAGACGTCCACAACATTATTAGCCGCAGTGGGTGAGGTGACAGCACAAATCGGGAAGGATGCCGTGGGATCAGGTATGGTAGCCGGGTGAACGCAGACGTAAAGTTCGTAGTTTCCCGGGCATTATCCGCGGAGCAGTGATGGTGAGCCATCCGAGGAATTGCACACATAAATGGCAGCGTGACCATCGCAGAAAAGTGATGACGGCATACGGAAGCAAGAAATTTCGACGGCGCACAGAAGTGGCCGATGGTATAAACAAAGCAGGTGATTCCGGAGGAGAGGCACATGATACCGGGACGAGGGCGGCTGAGAAAGGCGCAATGTCGACGTCAGAAGCAGCAAACGCTTTAAATGAAGCGCGATCATCGGAGTCCAAGCACGGCACAGATAACGTGAGTTCAGAACGAGCGCAGTCGACCACAGCAGAATTTGACGAAAGGAAATTTCACCCAAGAATAACGTCGTGCGAAGAACGGAATAAAACGACAAATTCGACGACATACAGGACACCTTGAATGATGACTCGCGCAGTGCACGATGCTGAAGGCTGAACATGATGGGACGTGGCTGTCTGCAAAGATAGGTCGGTAAGTTGAGTGGTTACTTTGTTCAGATTTCGGCAGAGTTTTTCACTAATTACAGATACGGCAGCTCCAGTGTCAAAAAGTGCGTGAACGTCAACGCCATCTATAGAGAGTTCGATTTCGTTCGAGGGACAGGAATTAGGTATTGAAATATTCGCAGACAACGCAGTTCTTGCCTCCGGAACTGCACCTGTCAGTTTTCCCCTCGGGGTGGGCTGTGACGGCGTAACATTGGAGAAATTGATCGGCGACGGGGTGAAGACGAACGGCGTGAGTCGAATGGTCGGCGACTGGGAGGTATGCCCGTAGAAGAATCGGCAGGAACGGATATCGAGGTTCAGCCGGCATGTAGTTGGAGGCCCCGGCATTGTCACGAGAAGGGAAGCTGCGACGGCGGCAGTAGCGGGCTATGTGACCGGGGATGCCACATGAAAAGCATATGGGCCGGTTATCAGGTGTGCGCCAGGGGCTGATGGCAGGAGCACTGCTGGTTGAGTAGGAAGCGGTAAACGGGCGTGCAGTTGGCGACGACGTGTAAACGTTACGAGTTGGTTGGTATGGAGTCAGAGACGGTGAAGCACGTGGCCGAGCAACAGCGGGTGCATACGTCAGTGGTACTGTAACAGGTGGTTGAGCAGGACTAGGTGGCAAGGCCTCGGCAACTTCCGATTCAATGACGTGACGAAGGGAAGGTGACAAGCAGGGGCGTAGCCAAGGGGGGGGGGGGGTTGGGGGGTTCCAATCCTCCCCCCCCCCCGAAATTTTTCAATTTTGCTTGCGTATATATACACGCACACATACAAACGCACGCACGAACATACATGAAGTATGGCTGAATCCCCCCCCCCCCCCGAAAACAAATTTCTGGCTACGCCCCTGGTGAAAAGGGTGCAAGCGGCTCGGATGATCTCGTGATTATAGATAGCTGCCGTGCAACCTCCTCGCAAATGTACTGCTTTATGAATGGCATTAAAGCTGAGTGGTCGGTGGTGTCATGGCGAAAGTTCACAGATGAAAGATCCGCTGTGTCTTGAGCGGCGCGACGTGTGGAAACGCGCTGCCTAAGCAGCTCATCGTAGTTTTGGCACAGCTGATTTACATCGGCGACCGTCTGCGGACTTTTTGCTGCAAGCATCTGGAATGCACCGTCATCGATGCCTTTCATGATGTGCTTGATCTTGCCTGCTTCGTACAGAGTGGAGTTCACGAGCTTGCAGAGGAAGAGCACATCTTCGATCTAATTTGTAAAAGTCTCAGCTTTTCGCTGTACGCGGCCACGCAAGCGCTGTTCAGCACGAAGCCGACGCACAGCAGGACGGCCAAAGACTTCCGTGAGGGTTGCTGCGAATTCTGACCAGGTAGAGAAATCGCTTTAATGATTTCTATACCACGGTTTTGCGACGCCGGTCAAGTAAAAGTTCACATTTGTGAGCTTTTCGCTGGTGTTCCACTTATTGTAAACGCTCACCAGTTCGTATTCGGCAATCCAATCTTCGACATCTTGGTCGTCGGTACCACGAAATGTGGGGGCATCACGTTGCCCGAGTGCACCAGGGCAGAAGAGAGGTGCACGGCGGGATCCGGAGTGCCCTGAGACGGTCCCGAATCATTCATCGCGACAGGTCGTCGTAGTGCCCGGCTGCGAAGTTCCAGCAGTTCCGGGGTGAGGACCAGATGGTACCCCGCACCTCGACCAGTTCAAATGGGGTGTTTTTCAAGCAGGAGTTGACCCGACGAAGCAGTGGTTTAGTTTGGAAAAGGGCTAAAACAAAGCAGGCCAGCGACCACAGTGTGTCGTCTTTCTCTTCTCCCTTGCTCCAGCCCCGTGTCCACTACCTTCATTACACCAGATTCAACTAATCTTGAACAAGTAAATTTCAGTAAGTAGAGATGCGTAGCCGTTCGGTGACTGAGTAATGACCACATTAGGTCGATCCGGATTAAGCTGATCTCGATGAATGTAATTATGAACAAGTCAATTTTGCTTAGCTAGTTCTATGACTGAGTACAGCCAGATTAAGCCCATCCGAATTAGCGCGGATTAAGCTCATCCGGATTGACCCGACCAAAGCACCACTGACGAACACGTGTGAAGTTATGAAAAAATCCGTAAACAGGGGGTGGGTGCTCGAGCCAACGTTTCGACAAGTGGACTTGTCTTCTCCTTCTCAAATCAGTTCCAGCCTTGAAGAAAAGTCCACTTGTCGAAACGTTGGCTCGAGCACCCACCCCCTGTTTACGGATTTTTTCATCGCAGCTTCCACCTTCTACTTCCTGCCGTTTTCTGGACGTGTGAAGTTAGACACCCGTTTCCGCCAAAACAACGCGAAGCTCAGACATGCCATCGCGATGCTAACCAAGACACCAGGCCCCGCCAAAACTTCCCGCGAAAACTCTTCGACGCCTAGTCCACCATGACGACCGCTAGAGCATCATGACCGGATCATGTATGTCATGACGTACGTGAGATGCATGACATGATTTTCATGTTATGACCAGTGAATTATGGTTGTCATACGCTCTTCGCATGCCACGCCAATTTTGGCGTGCGTCAAAGTAATCACCGCGAGAACACGAAGACCTAGGCGGCCAGTTAGACAGATACGCTCAAAATGCATATGGTTTGCTATGAAATGCTTCCCGTTTAGTAATAAATGCCTAACCTATTGGTTACTAACGATATGTGAGGAAGCCCTACCGTCAGAAGGGATAAACAGACAAATTGCCGAGCATTTCACTGAAATCGCGCCAGGCAGTGCCAGCGAACGGGAACTTTGAACCAATATGGCGCCCCCAAAAGCAGTGTCTGTAGTGGAGGAAGTGCACACATCGAGGCACCCTGTGGCTACGCTCCACGGAGCGCCAGTGCTCGCGGTGCGATTGCGCATCGAAGCTAATCAGCGCAGGCGCACCGGCGCTTGGAGCCGGGGCTTCACTTCGTTTGAAAAGCGCGGGAGCGTTCCGTGCCTCTTTTGCTGTGAAGCAAACTTAATTATTTGCATGCTTATAGATCGAGAAAGCAGCGAAGGCGTTGTGGAAAAGGACGATTCGCGTATTGCAGCGTGCTGTGTAGTTCCAGCGTTTGACAATTGAACAGTCCCCGCCTTTTTAGTACCAAAATACCAATTAAATGCATACATTACCGCAAACTGCTGAGGAGTGGTTTCGCTTGGTGTGTGGCGTTTAAACTCACGAAACAACTTTGCGACTGAGACAACCGGGGATCCGGCCATTGAGACCTTAGGATCTTTAGCGTGCACTGAAATTACGTACACACGGGCGGTTTTGCATTTCGCCTTCATTGAAACACGGCACCGCCTGCCAGGATCAAATTTGGTTTCTCCACTCATTGCAGCCGAGCACTCTAACCACTAAGCCACGGCAGTGGGGCATTCTGATAACTTGACTACACGTATCGAGGCTCACGGAGCAATGCTTTATTTTTTGCGTGCGTGCTCTGAAGCATATGGGATGTCTTACAACACCAGGTGGTAAGGCCATGTGCCCGGATATGGACTATTGCTCTTCTTACTTGATCTGCATGTTAAATTCCTCAATCTAGTGAAGAAAAAAATCCGTAAAACAGGGGGTGGGTGCTCGAGCCAACGTTTCGACAAGTGGACTTGTCTTCTTCAAGGCTGGAACTTATTTCGCGCATTGCATAAGGATTACATAAGGAAATCAGTTCCAGCCTTGAAGAAGACAAGTCCACTTGTCGAAACGTTGGCTCGAGCACCCACCCCCTGTTTACGGATTTTTTCATCGCAGCTTCCATCTTCCACTTCCTGCCGTTTTTTGGATTCAGTCTAGTGAAGTGCTTTACGCAACTTTGTATGTGACAGCGACCTCATGGAAATAAACAGCGCATTACGTAAATATAGAAAAATTGGATGTCTTCACTTACGAATGTAAGTGTTTGTTTTGATATGCGAAGCATTGCTGGCATTATTAAGCACGTTTAGTGACAAAATATTTGACCGAAATCTCATGCCTCTGCAACAAGAACGTAATGCTACTGTTGCAAAGGGTTATCCAATCAAGACAGAAGTTGAGGGAAACATGGAGGCTTGAACAAATTGTTAAACACGAAATGTCACTCGGACAAGCCTTTGTTGGATGTCAAGGCTTCCTTTGCGCCCCCCTGCCTCAGTGAAGAAACGTCCGCTCGTCGAAACGTTGCCTCTAGCGATATTCCACGTTCAACGATTTCTCATCATTTATAATGGGGAAGTCATTCTAGTGCTCCCAGCTTAAAACTCTTCGCCAACACAGCTTTATGGGGACATGCGAAATGTAGCTCACTGCATTAAACAAGATTACGGGAGGTTACAGGCAGCATGGTGGCTGGCAACAAACATTTTATTGCTATTTAGGCACTGAAACTGTAATATTTCGTGCTAGATTACATTCGCGTGTGGCCTGCTTTTCCTAAGGTTTGATATTATAAGGCGAAGAGACATGAAGACATGAAAATCCACCCGATAATATTAAATCTTCCTTTGCGAAACAGGCAAAAGCGCCCGTGGGCACCTAAATTCAGTGCACGTTAAACATCCTCGGGTTGTCGAAATGGCCCGCACCGGAACAATCTTCTAGAGCGTCTCTCAATGGCAAAGTCGTTTCCTGACTTGAAACACCACAAACCAAGCGAAACAGCTCCTCGGAAGTTTGCAATAACGCATATATTTAACTGGTATAAAGGTAATGATAAGATTGTCAAAATAATGAAAAGGTTGTCAAAAGCTGCAGCTACACAGCAACCTGTAGTGCGCGAAGCGCGCACTCCCGCAACGCCTTCGAGGTTATCTCAGGCGCTTCACAGAAAACAGGCACGGCACGCTCCCGCGCTTTTGAAACAAAACAAAGCCCCGGTGCGCCTGTGATGAATAGCTTTGATGCTTGGTCGCACCGCGAGCTCTCGCGCTTCGCGGAGCGCGGCCAGTCTGCGCCGTGTTCGTACCAAGAGTGGACGATCCTGTACATAGGCAGGTTACAGCCGGTCAATAGAAACGCGGACGTCGGTCCCGTTCACGCGCAAGGTCCAGTGTTTTCTCGTCGCGATGGACAGTCTGGTAGGATCCACTGTAGCGTGGCTGGAAAGACCTGTGGACGGTGGCGTCGCAGGGGAAAGCTTGCTTGCACGTTGATAGCTCCTTGAAGACGAAAGGTGCTGGCTGACAGAGGTGAGCTGTAGGTTGATGATGATATATAATGCTTATTGTCGCAAGGGCCATGTGATGGCCAAAGAGCGCCACGACCAGATAGCGAAAGTGTACAACGGTTGTGTTAAGTGGCTGTATAGGTGCCTAAAATTCCTCGCGCTAAAGACGGGTAAAACATATAGGTAATAAAATCATGGGAGTGACGTGAAACATGTGCATAGAGAATGAATGACAAATGGTCGTCATGATAAAGAACTAGGATATGGTGTGAGCACGAATACCTCCTCAAGGCCTTTGAGGCCAAAGGCGGGGAGGCAGGTGCTTCTCTAATGTATCTCCCGTAGCAACGACCTCTTTTCAGAGGTCGTGCTACGGACTGCCTGGGTGTGTGATGTGAAAGCTATGGACTTCGTTTAGAAACGCGAACAGTGACTGGTGTTTAAAAACCGGTTCCCTACCGATAAACATTGACGGGTGAAGTGGTAATTGTTGTCGCTAGGGAAGTAAAAAGTACTTTTTTCTAAGCATGTCCAGTTCATTACAATGGATTAAAATGTGAAGCACAGTGAGTGCTTCACCGCATCTCTCACACAAAGGTGGATCGTCGCCTGGCAGAAGATATGAGTTTGTACTGTATGTGTGTCCTGTTCTTAGCCTGGTAAGTGTAACTTCTGTGTGGCGTGACTTTGATGTTGGCGGCCAACTACCAAGGTGTGGTTTGATAACGTGTAGCTTATTTTGTGTATGCCTGTCCCATGTGCTTTGCCAAAAGGCCCTGAGCTTTCTTTTGAGGAAAGGTTTTAGGTCTAGTGCAGGGATATTCATGGATGTATTTTGACTATTTTCGTGGGCGGATGCAGCTAGCTGGTCCGCCAGCACATTTCCTTGTATCTCGCGGTGCCCTGGCACCCAGCACACTACGACATGTTGTTTGTGAGAGTAGATCGTGCATAAAAGAGAGTATAGCGACACAAGGACAGGGTTTTGGTGTTTTTTCAGAGTTTTTAAAGCTTTTACCACGCTTAGGGAATCCGTATATATCACTGCCTTTTGTAGTTTTAATTGTTGTATGTGTTTAACGGCCGCAAGTATGGCGTAAGCTTCCGCTGTGAAGATACTTGAATTTGGGTGCAGAATACCGGAATCGGAAAAAGATGGACCAACGGCTGCGTAAGACACAGAAGTATCGGACTTTGAGGCGTCTGTAAGGAATTCTGGACAAGTGTATTTGTGCTGGAGTTCGAAGAAGTGTGTACGAATATGTGCAAGTGGCGCGTGCTTAGTTACTTCCAGGAAAGAAACATCACAATCTATATGCTGCCACTGCTACGTCGGGAGATGTGGAGCGGGAGCCATTAGACAGTGTTCGAGAAGTGGCACACCCGTTTCTACAGCTAGGCCCCTCACACGAAGTGAGTAGGGCTGTCTTATCGAAGGTCGGTTGTGAAAAAGTTCAGAACTGGACAAATCATTAATTGCAGTTTGTGAGGGGCGTTCACTGTTTGCGTTCACCTTGAGGAAATATACAAAAGATAGGTAAGATCTCTGGAGGTGTAACGACCACTCATTCGATTCAACGTAAAGGCTTTCTACGGGGCTGGTGCGAAAAGCACCCGTGGAAAGACGAATGCCCAAATGGTGGACTGGGTCAAGCATCTTCAAGGCACTTGGTGTCGCAGAGTGATAGATTATCGCCCCGTAATCTAGGCGCGTGCGTACAAGGCTTTTATAAAGGTTCATCAGGCACTACCTGTCACTACCCCACATAGTGCGTGACAACACTTTTAGAGTATTCATAGTTTTAATGCACTTGTTTTTTATGTACTTAATGTGCGGTATGAACGTAAGTTTTGTGTCTAGAATTAGCCCTAGGAACTTGTGCTCTGTTTTTACCAACAGACGCTGACCATGTAGGTCAATGTCTGGACCGGGATGAAAGCCTCTTTTTCTGGAGAATAGGATGCAAGTGCTTTTTTGTGAATTCAGCTTAAACCCATTCTCGTCTGCCCATTTAGAGACCTTGTTCAAGCCCAGCTGGACCTGCCGCTCACACATTGAAAGGTTGCACGACTTATAACCGATCTGCACGTCGTCCACATATGTGCAGTAAAACATGTTCCGTGGAATGTACAGACGTAGCGAATTCATTTTTATAATAAAAAGTGTGCAACTCAGGACACCACCTTGCGGCACTCCAGTTTCCTGGACAAATATTCTGGACAAGACATTACCCACTCGAACACGGAACGTGCGATTGGACAAATAGCTTTCGATTATGGTCAGCCTTTCCTCGGACACCTAAGTGTGAGAGGTCTCGCAGTATGCCAAAGCACCATGTGATGTCGTAAGCCTTTTCCATATCGAGGAACACCGAAAGAAAGAATTGCTTGTGGACAAAAGCGTCGCGAATTTGTGCCTCGATGCGGATAAGGTGGTCAGAGATAGATCTACCCTTTCGAAAACCGCACTGGTATGGGTCAAGTGATTTGTTTGCTTCGAGGAAATGTATAAGTCGGCGGTTTATCATCTTTTCAAAAAGTTTACACAGGCAGCTTGTTAGTGCAATGGGCCTGTAGCTCGTAACGGAGGATGGGTCCTTGCCCTGTTTTAGAATTGGAATAATAATGGCTTCCTTCCAGGCCGAGGGGATCTCGCCGGAAAACCAAACAGCATTATACAGGGAAAGGAGGGTTTTTTGTGTTTCAGATGGCAGGTGTTTCAGCATTTCTTATACAACACGGTCGGAGCCTGGGGCGGAATTATTGCAGCAGTTAAGCGATGCTTGTAGCTCAGCAATGCAGAAAGGTTCATTGTATGCTTCGTGTTTTGTGGACTTGCGCTCTAGTTTCTGTTTTTCGATTCTTGTTTTGTATCTTTGGAAAGCTTGACTTCACAGCTGCAGGTGACGGGCGTAGGGCGGCGATGGTGCGTCGGAGATGGGCGACGAAATCGGTGGAATCTGAAGTCGCGGTGATGAATGGCAATGCAGCAAGAAATTCGCCTGGAGACGGAGTGGTTGCCCCCTGACAAGCTCAGCGGGTGTAGCCTGAATGTCCGACTTGAAGGTGGCGCGAAGATCTAGGGCGACGGCTGCCATAGCCTCGAGCCAGGTCGAGTGCGGCTGGTAGATGATGGCTACTTTGAACTGTCGGTCGGTGGTCGTAGTTGGTCCGGTCTTGTGTGATGTGTGCCTCGACTTCGGCGAACCATACCTCGGGCGAGTCCACCCGAAAGGGCGGAAGCTTCGCAGCGGCACGCCAGACGTCGTGTGGAGGAACATGCGGGATGCCGTCTGTGAGGGCTCTGACGTCCTCAGCGGAGCCGGCAAGCACGGCCAGGGTTGTGGAGGCATTGCCAGATTGCTCCTGTTGCTGGGCCTGCAGTTGCTGTTAAAGTTCTTGTTGTTGTTCGCGAAGAGCGGCAAGGGCTTCCGAGTTGGCCATGGCGGTGCGGTATGTCTTTCGTCCGGGTCACCATATATGAGATGTCGAGTCTGCCGCAAGACGAATACCAACATAAAAACTAATGATATAATAATAATAATAATAATAATAATAATAATAATAATAATAATAATAATAATAATAATATTAATAATAATAATAATAATAATAATAACACAAACATTTTCGCCCCGCGTTTTTTTGCTGCAATGTGTTGCTGGGGGCCTGTTAGTCATAACACAGCACATCGTTTGCTGCAGCGCGCGACAGCTAACTAATTAAAAGTTCCTCATTACCGACACAGCCTCAGTTTCGGTTTGACAGAGGTCCAAAAACGACAAGCCGCCGGGTGCAACTATCACCACCTAGCGAGTGAAACGCTCGGTCACGTGAGCACACAGAACAGTGACGCATTTCCCCGCGGTCTGTCATCGCCGGGCTCATCGTCGTGTGATGGCGACGATTTTCTTGCGGCGGGGATGGAAGGAATTTTCGACATGGCGAATCACTTCAGGTTTGACCCGCTGGCGAGGAGCGATTCGTCGGGAAGCGCGTCAAAACAGAAATGGCGGCTACGACGTCATCATAACTTGTACCGGCTGCAACGGTTACGTAGGGGAAGTAGGGGGGTCACCTCGGGTCACCTCCGAGGGTGTCAATGCACCAAGTGCGGCCTATAATGCTGGATCGCGCTCGCGAACTTCAAAATTCATATAAAATACCTTCCGAGCTTTATTCGCTGTCGATATTTTGCAGATGGTACACGCACGTACACGGGAATCGATCCAGCAGGCTATCTCGGCCGCGAAATTTTGTGTCAGTACCCCTATAATAATAACTATTGGAGTTTTAAGCCCCGAAACCACGATATCATTAAGAGGGACGTCGTAGTGGAGGGCTCCGAAAATTTTGACCATCTGCTGTTCTTTTCCGTGCACCTAAATCCTAGAAACAGGCCTCAGGCATTTTCACGCCCATCGATAATGCGCCCGCCGCAGCCGGGATTTCATCCCTCGACTTGCGGGTCAGCATTAGTGATGCAAAACTATTGATAAATTGACTATCGATAGCATCGATAGCTTTTTCCAACTATTGATAGGGTAAAGAAACTATCGATAGTACGACTATCGTAAACTACGAATATAATTATTAATAGTGCAATCGATAGTACCATCAGTATTATAACTACCGATGATACTAACGATAGTGCCGTGAATCATTAAACCGTTGTTGGGTCGGCGGTATTGCTAAAACATTTGCGACTGCCTACTATCGGTAATACTCAGTTCGTTTAATTCATGAATATTTTTTTGGCGAAAGAGAGAGAGAGAAACTTTATTAAAAAAGGTCACAGTTTCGCCGTAACGGCGAAGCAATGAATGCGATAGCAATAAATTGGAATGTAACGCGAAGAACGGAAAGCGGCTCGAAATTGCCAGCGCGTCGCTCGAGCCCAAAGGACGCACGAAAAGAAGGCACACAGGACGAGCTCGAACTATCATGCGTCACAGCTCGACACTGGAAGCGCACTGCTCAAACATAAAGCAGGGCGCACGAAACGAACGAACAGGTACACACAGGACGAGCGCGAACGGCCGCAGTTGTTACTTATTTCTGTTTGAACAGCGCGCTCCTTTCGCAAACGCGGCCGCTGCATTGAGCGAAGCGACCTTCGTACGCTCTGTGACTTCAGCGCGGACATCGAGGGTAAAGCACAAGACATACAACCCCCCGCTCTTCCCCCCCCCCCCCCCCCACCAGCCGTCCCCTTCTTTCCTCGAGATAAGCGCACGAAGGCGACCACGCCCTGTAGGGCGAAGAGTAACGGCGTTCGCAGGAACGGGGCGACGATCTTTAAAGCGCGCCACGCGCGCACATCGCGTCATCTGTGTGGTAACTAAGAAAGCATGCTGATGTAGGTGTTGTATATAAATAGCTCGCCGTTAGTACGCTGACAGAAGGTGCTGTTGGTGGCCTAACCGTCTAACGCCGCACGCTGGAAAGCGGGAGGTCGCTCGTTCGATTCCGCGCGTCAGGAAACTTTTCCGAATTATATTTCTTTGTAGCTTTATATATATATATATATATATATATATATATATATATATATATATATATATATAAATATATATATATATATATATATACACGGTGCATGACGGCGGCGACGGCAAGAATCAGTCGGACTGTCCATATAATTCCTATCGCAATAAAAGAAGTCCGGCGAGTTCTTCGGGAATTTGGACTAAAATCACCACCTAGGCGTCGGCCACGAGCCCTTGAGCTCTGGTGGTGCCTCGGCCCGTTGGACGGCCCAGAGTTGGTCCTCGAGGGCGAAGCTGAGCAGTGCAGACTCCCTGCGCGTTAGGTTCGAGGCTGCGTCTCCGCCTGGAACCCCACCTCTGTCACACTCCCATAACATGTGTTCGAGGGTTGCCCTGGCCTCGCAAAACTTGCAGCTTGCTGAATAAAGCTCTGGGTAACAGAGACTCAAGGTCACTAGGGAAGAAATAAATTATTTTGGCAGTGAACAGGTGAAAATATGTCCATCAGTAAATTCATATTCAAATTAACCTGCCACACATTAAAATTATTAATCTCACTTAATCACCTCTTTATTTTGAAATAATAATGAATGCAATATATATTTGAAGCTGTGCAGTTCCGCCACATGTAATGGCTTCCTTTCCGCCATAGCGTTATTATATTTTGTCAGCCAAGCATTCTGGTTAAGGAACACAAGCATGTCAATTTTCGTGCCCTTCAGCCTGCTCCTGCCGTAATCGCAATGCCCATAGACTGCCACGCCACCAAGCGGATGTCAGGAGGAGGGTTAACAGAGGAAAAACCGGCAGCCACTCCCTAGTTCGGCTGTAATAGCACGATTGTCAACGCGTTGGTTGGAAACACTACGAGTTTGCATGTTTCGCGAATACTGAACAAACCGACCGTCCGTGACAAGATAAAGTTCATTTTTTGTTGCGAGACGTGAAGTTTTCGTGAAAATACGTGGTGAAGCAACCTGGGCACGTTGTGCTGCCAATGCAAAGTTCCCTGTGGCCACGAAGGTTAGTGAAGTGTTAGTATTCTGTATTTTTCTGTCGAAACTCGCGCTATTTCGCTTGTATATAATATCCGTCGGTGTTTTAGTAGTGTATGAAACCCATAAAATTATACGCGGCGTGTCGCGTGAGCTCGCAATGTCCTCTTATGTAGCTGTATAATATCAGGGCCTTCGTAATGAATAGGTGATACACTAAACTAAAACGCCTTACATTTTGTCAGAAAAAGAGCTTTACGAATCTTGCGAGCGACCATTCAGTCATTCGAGGCTGCGCTCGCTCCACGGCTATCGTGAACTACGACCAAGTACCGGCCGCGTTGCGGGCTCAATGTTCTCCTCAGTTGACGAGTTTCGACGGAGATCAAACCTAATTGATTGATTGACGGAATATGTGTATATCCACGTTAGTGGAGCCCAGCTGGCAAAATTTGCTCGACAGCCCCGCTGTCAACGTCGTCCTTCACCCGTGTGTTACTTTCGTAGCGAGCGCTGCACTGCATGTTTGTTACTTTGTTGATAAGTGGCAGCACACTGCAAGCAGTGTTCTCCGAGTCCAGAACGCGGAGAAGGCGAGGCAGCTCTCGGGGAAGCAAATTCTTTAGATTGATTTTGACAGTGCTGTTCAAAAACAGGGTGCACCTTGACGACGAGGATTTTTCACTGGACATTGAAAGCTGTGAAAGCGCCGATAGTGACAGCGTCGGTGAATATGCTGCAGCAGCGATTCTCATTAACGTGCTCTGCTGGTTAACATCTGTACAGCAAGCTTTTCACAATTGTAAGCGTCGAGATCAAAATAAAAGCATAATTTCTCTGATATGCGATGCACGTAGCGCAACTTTTGTGGCCGCATGCTGCCAAGAAGCTGGACGAGCGGAAGCGAAACGTGCCTCCACAAGCCGCGTCGCTGAGTTGCCAATGAACTTGACCATTACCGTCCGAACGCGTCGTTGTTCAGAAATTCTTCGACGTTGCGAAAAGCATTCGTTTCGAGGTGCTCATCAAACCTGTAACATCCTATAGAAGTGAACAGTGCACTCCGCGTTCCTCACCGCACAAGTAATGATGACGGAACAACATGTTTAGAAACCATCGTCATGCTAAACATGCGGTCCTGCACAGCAACGATGGCGTTAAGGCCGTTTCACATGATACAAAACAGAGCGATTTTCAGGCTGCGAATTCGCTCGCAGCAAAAAAACAAAAACAAAACAAAAAAAAAAAAAAAACGGCCGATCGCTCTCGCCGCAGCTGCGGCGAGCGACCAACATATTGGAAATGTTTCGCTCTGTTCGGAGCGAAACATTTATTATGAAAGTTATAATCCATAATTATGAAAGTTATAATTATAGATTTGGCTTGTAGGGCTTAGGTAAATTTAAGTTTTAGAATGATGAAACTGCTAAAAATGTAAAAAACAAAATTTATAAAAATCAAAATGTGCATGTTGCGCCAACAGTCATAACTACAATATGGTTGATGCGATTGAAACTCTAGTTGGCAGGTACGTAGTAAGGACACTATACTGCGCATCAAACCTTCATGATCACCCCATTTCTAAGCTAAGGCACGTTATCGTAAAAAGACTGAAAAAGTTTATATTTTACAGGTTTGTTTTGCACACAATTGGCCCTAGTACAAAACGTTACCGCTCGTTTTTAATAATCCTGCTTGAATGCACAGCTCAACCTATAAAGAAATAGTACGCAAAATTGTATGCGAAAGTGTTTATCAGAAGGAAAGTTATCACTATTCGCGTAAGATGCAAAAAAATCATGTTTTGAGAAAAATGCCTTTAAACATTTGAATGGGATGTCCATATAATAAAGAAACATTCAATATGTGTGAAATTCTCCAGGATCATAGCCTGAGACCTCCTCTGAAGCGGCGCATTCTCCTTTTGAGCGAGCTGAAGAACATGGATTTTTTCTTGCTCGTTTTGTGTCTCCAGCTCACTGTCACCTACATGCGACACAGCGGGTCCACGCTTGGTATGCTGATTCCATAACTTGCGTTGATGCTTCTTTTTCGTCCTATACATTGCCACATTTCATGGAGTACTATAACTTTCTCCTTGAAAGGCCAGAACTAACTCCAAAAGCTCGAAGTGGTGTACGAAAAAGCACAGACAGCCGAGCGAAAACGCGCGCAAATAACAGAGTGCCGCAGCCGTGTAGTGGAAATTTTCAAATAAATCGAAAACATGCCCCACAAGCTTAGGAATGTACTTAGACAACTTGGGATTATGTAATATGTATAAGGAAAAACTTTCATGATGACATGGCAAGTGTTGTGAAATCGGAAAACTTCAGTTTCGGTTTGAATGCGGCTACAAGGGGTTGGAAAAATGGTCCTAACATTCGAACAGCTCCAGATAACTTCGTAATTCTTTTTTTCTAAATATCCTCGTGTAGACAAAGAGCTTGAAAGTGTCGAATCCAAAAAATTTTTTTTTCGAGAAAATACGTTTTTGAAAGTGGTGACCTACCTTAAAGGGGCATTGCGACAGTTTTGCGACCACCTTGTTTAGCACTGGAATGCGTATAGTAATGAATTCTGAGACAAATGCAACAAGAATGATGTAAATTGGGGCACAAAAAGTGAAGTTATGAGTCCTCAAAGTTCAAAACTCGAGCAGACAACGCCCCGCCACGGTGGTCTAGTGGTTATGGCGCTCGACTGCTGACCCGAAGGTCGCGGGATCGAATCCCGGCCGCGGCGGCTGCATTTTCGATGGAGGCGAAAATGTTTGAGGCCCGTGTACTTAGATTTAGGTGCACGTTAAAGAACCCCAGGTGGTCAAAATTTCCGGAGCCCTCCACTACGGCGTCTCTCATAATCATATGGTGGTTTTGGGACGTTAAACCCCAGATATTATTATTATTATCGAGCAGACAACGACGAGAAACGTTCCCTTTCGTATTTCACTCTCCTGCTGACGTCAAAGACCGCTCCCAATCACCGCGCGCGCCTCATAAAGACCTACCGGAAATGTCACCTCATGGTGGCCTACACACAGTACCTTGCTACCGCTCTTTTTGACGGCGTCGTTACCATGGTTACGACGAACCACGTGCGTCGGATAGCAGATGCTCTACGGTTTGTTGTGTAGTGAGCATGGACGACCTGACAGATCTCGAGCGCCAACTCCTGCGCGGAGCGATACGTTGCATGTCGTGCCTTAGGAGGACACGCCACTGCAAAGTGAGAGTGCATCGCTAAGCCCCGCGCAGCGTGAGCAAGACTGATGACCCGGACGAACCGCCACTGCCCGATGACCCGGAACGCGTTGGTTGGTAAGCTTTGATTAATTTTGACAGCACTGCGCCGAACTGAGCGTTGTGTGTTTCGCAGGTGCCGTTGTCGCCCTATGCCAACTGCGCCGGAGCGTCTATGCTGCCGGGAAATGCGGCAATGCACAGAACGGAATGGGGAGTGCATATGCGAAGATGAATAGTTCTACACCATGTGCTTAGACACTGAGGTGCTCCGAGTAGCCTACTGTGAGCTTCGACAAAGGGGAGAGGAGCCCGTTGTGGACGTCCACGAGTAATATTTGCTTTCTAATACTGTAGTGCTGAACGTCTTGGACGCATTGAACTAATATACTAGTGCACGCAAACTGTTTAGTCGCTATCGTGCAAGGCCGCGTAGTGTTTCCTTATTGTGCACGAGACCACGCAAATCGTGTTTAGGTGCGTGTCCGCAAAGTTTTCATGCACGGCACTCATGGATTGACACGCGAGGACTTAGGTCTACACAGTCAACGTGCTTTTGTTTACATGGTATTCTGTACCCTCGTTTTATATTGGCGTAATTTCAACTCAAGCGCTTATATCAAAGCCAACATTACTTTTAATGGCCAGATTCGCGGGGTCTTGACGCGTTTAACTCGAGAATTTATATGCAGGCCAGCGTTTACACTCAAAGTTTTCATGTGTCGTTTCAATACGCGAGCACGTAATGGGGGGATTGACAGAAATGAGAACAGCGCGGCGCGCCGATTTCATCGCGCTGTGGTCTTCCTGCTCGGTTGCACGATGTATGACTGCAGTTTTTTTATTATTATGATTATCATTCCAGCTACTAACGGCTGAAGAGAAATGCGAAACAGCAGTATGTGCAGATGCCGCACTGTTTGCATTTCTTTTCGTCGCGATAGCGCCAGCAGATAACGCAAATGTCAAGCCTACGTTGTTTTACTTCAAAAAGCACGCTATGAGTGCGAGAGACGCCGTAGTGAGCAGGTTCCGGCAATTTCGACCACCTGGGGTTTTTCTACGAGAGCCTAAATCCACGCACATGGGCTTCCATCCAAATGTGGCCACCACGGCCGGGATAAATGGTAAAGTTGACGTCGAGTCAGATGCCATGCTAAAAGCGAGCACAAAAGTTTAATGCCTCTTAATAGCTTTCTTGTTGCCCTCAGGTGCCACACTAGGCTGAAAAGAGTCATACTAACATTTGTGGGAAGCAAGCGAGCAATTAGGAAGCGAATGTGAGGGGGGTGTGAATGTGTGGTCGTGATGGTATGTATATTCGGCAATTTTGCAGGAAGTATCGATATACGGCCTACCGGCAATTCACACGATGTATGTAGGGTAGGCTTGGGCCCAGGAACAGAAAGACTATTCCTGCATGTGCGGTCTCGATGATCCGTAAAATGTTTTCGTCAGCAAGCTACCAGGGTTTCAAGTACCCAGATTTATGAGATATGCTTTGGACTGGCAATGGTATGGCATCCTCACAATTTTCGTACCTTTAGGAAATGCATGCGATTGTGAATAAGAAACTGAAATTTATTTGCAACCTCTAGTTTGCAGAGAGGATTACCTTTGCAATTAAAGTAGGCATTTAATTATTGTTGCACCCGTCACTCTGTCATGGCTACTTTACTGCACAGATGGGAAGGCAAAATAAGGTCCCTAGTGCAACAGGTTACATGATATTCTTGGGGCTAGAGGAAAGCATGCAAGTCAGTTGAAGACGGTAATTTATGGTAACTACATTAATTTTAAAATCGTTCACATAGAATGTATAACTAAATTGCTGTTATGTAATTATTAGTGCAAAATGTTTTTAAAACAGGAAGTATACAGTCATGGGTAATGAACGGTCAGATATGCAGTACATGGCTGGTTCATTCTTCGCACCAGAAAATTTATTGCAGAATTGAGCAAGATACATAAAAGTGTGTGGTGAGCCTCGGAGAACAATAGCATGTCATAAATTAGAAACACAGCATAAATTATTTGCAGTGCAGCCAAATGGCACCACAATGTTTATCCCAACGATATCATGTAAGTCACAGGTTCGTATCAATATGTATTACATGTACACAAGTGCAAACCACATCAACACACAAACAAGCTCTTTACAAGAATAAGTGCTACTCTTCCATAACATTTGATGAAAGCAGTGTGGGCAGCCTTTTCTTTGCCACCTACCCTGGCACAAAGATGTGTGCCCTCACGTATGGCAAATGTTTCAAACTTTCCGTTGATATAAGCACATCATTGTTTAAAGCAGTAGGTTGTGGTCTGAGGCACATAATGTGTCCGTAATATCGTGTAATGCACTTTTACTGCTTGCAAGCATTCCAAAATTTGCACCTATCAAACATGGCACAATGCTCAGACAGTAGAAGCAGACATGGCACTGTGTAAAACATGTCAATAGGCAGCGCAGTTTCCCTCATTGAAAACACACATAAGCATGCTGTTATGCAAATAAGTTTCAAATTACACGTGGACACAAATTCACAGCACCAAAACGAAGCAATGTGGCTTTATGAAAGTTGTAGCCCACATTTTTTAATACACCGAATATATCCTACAAGGCACTAGTGTAGTTGCAATGAGTACAGTGCATGTAGAGTGTATACCCAGGCCTACCACCCGGAAGCTAATGGCCTCATTCCTTCTCGATATGGACTCAACACTGACAAGTGATGAAGTGCACAAGAGTTGCTCTGTGGCGCTATCTTGGGCCTACTTGGGCAATGTAGAGAAGCAAACTAAAATACTAAAAACTGTAAAAGAAATGAACCAACACGATTGATGATCATGAGGTAGATAGAATATTCTACAACTACGTGTGGAGAATAATGTTACAAAATGACTGGCCCGTTAAAGTGTCAGTGCTCTAGTGATGCAAGCTTCCTGCGCTGCTGGTCTGAGTTTGCCATGGCCGTGACGTGAAGGCATCTCTAGAGGGGCCGTCCCAGGTTTCGCGGCGCCAACAAATGTTATGAAATGACTGCTTCCCCAGACATGGAAGGGAAACGTCCGCTCATTGCCAGTCCATGTGCACGCGCCTCCGTGCCCTCAATGCCGCTTCAGTTTCCCCTTCTTCAACAGAGTCTGGCACCCTCCAGGTTGCTCTATTCTGCACTATTTCAACAACAAAGCTGTTCAGCAAATCATTCCTTGTTCACCTCGTGCCAAAAAAATATCATCATAAACAAGTATGTGTCTGCAGAAATTGGGTTACAGTAGACTCTCGTTAAAAGGAACCTTATGGGAGCAGGAAAATATGTTCTATTTAATAGGAGTTACAATTACTGAGAGATGAACAGGGTTGCTGACTTTGAGTACGAAACCAGTCATATTAGAACCATTTGTTCCAATTAAGCAGCAGTTCCGTTTAAGAGATTTGCGTTTTTTGAGGGATTACTGTAATTACACTACTTGCCACTGGACCACTAAAACTGAAGGAGGCAACACTTAACCCAACAAACGGTATGTTTGTTGGGCTAACTCTAACTCCGCTCTTACTAGACGGATTCTGAAAATTTTTGCGGCAGTGAATTCGTGAGGCGATAAGCTCCTTCAGTGAACCCATTCCATGGCTGCTTGGAAAAGTGTTGCAGGACCCCTATAAAATTGTGAAATCGTACTGGCCGATAAAATTCACGTTCCAGCCCTTCTGAACCGAGACTGTCGTGCGGAGATCAACTCGGCTTTTCCTTTCCTTGGCTGTTGTAGGTCAATCATCGTGCGTGTTTTAGAAGTGGTGCCTTTTTTTTTCTTTCTCTTCCAGATGCTTGGAGCGATGGAGAAGACTCGCATACATCCATCATTTATTGCAGCAGCTTGCCAACATAAGTTGCATGGGGAACAATACATCCAGCATCTGTGTCAAGAGCTTGCCGACATAAACCGCATGGAGAAGAGCAATTACACCCGACATGCTGCTCTGCAGGATACATACCATATGTTGGCTTCGTTTTCACAGGGCACACGACTTCTTCACCCTTTTTTGCCCGCAGCGTTTTCCTTTTCCATCTTAACGCTCCAGATTCTGTTGTTGCCTGTTCTCGGCCTACATTCTCGTTTTGATGGAGGGCTGCAAGCTGTGTTCTGGAAATAAAGCAGCCTTTTAAGATCGCTGACAATATTGACTTTGCCTGAAGTAGCTATGAATGCTTTCACGTGGCAAAAACATACATTGACATCATAGCAGCAGGGCTGAAGGATTCTAAATTTTTAGAATCCTTTAGAAGAATCCTGATAAGATTTACCTTGGGGGCAAATCTTATCCTCAGGCTATGGTATGACTCCAAGCTGAAGGTATTGGCGTATGACGACAACTGCTTCAGGTTCTTTAGCAGTGGTCCCTTGAGACGTTACTGCGACAAGACTCGCGTCTGCAGGAGTACCTAAGAATGTTTGAACCTTGAAGCATTCCCTTCATGAATAATATTACGCATAACCTTACCTGGAAGGAGCCGCTTGCCATTTGTTAGGTCATCATGCAGGCACATTGGATATGGCTCTCTGTGGTCATGGTGCACATTAATGACATGGCTTAGCAAGCTTGAAAGAATTTCATTAGTCAGACTGCAAGTCGACTAAATATGCATACATTCACATACAGGAGAGTGCGAAAAAAGAGAAATAGCTCAGAAAATTGGCACTGTGTACAATTTAGAGCGAGTGCGTAATAATAGATTACGCATTATAAAATATATGCTGAAATAATGGCCGCATATATGTAAAATCTGTATTTAGAAATCAGTAATGAAAATGCCCCCAATAATATTTTGGAACAAGCTAAGTAAAGGTTTCATCCATTTTTCTAAAGCCTAACAAAGCCGTCTGCAGTGAAAAACACGATGTGCTAGTTTTGTTCTCTTCTTCACATTTGTTACACTTTTGCGCAATAAAGCAGCACTGCCAAGTTTGTGCTTGGAGGCAGCAAAAGCACAGTTCTTTTCAAAGTATTTCCAAGCATGCGTGTGGCTGCGGAGTAGAACACCTGCTTGCCACACAGAGAGCCTTGGTTCAATCCTCACTCGGACCCGAAAATTTGTATTATTTTATTTGTCTGTTTCTCAATTTTTATCTCACAAGATGACAACCAACGATGCGACGCCGGAATTTCTGCGAAACAAGCTCTTTAACGCTATCACGCTAATATTGCCTATACATACATTGCTCTATAAGCTAGCAATGAATGAATCCAATGCTAAAATGTGTACTACTTTCACAGAATGACATGTCAATGTCTGTGGGAAGGGTACTTTATTACCACACAAACATGCAGTTCCAAGTTGCGGTCGTGACATTGCTTCGTAACATATTCCTCACTCATTGTGTCGAAGGCCTCCTTGAAGTCAATATATATACGATCAATTGTTCCCCCCTTGCCATATGATGAGTCAATTGTGTAGATTGCACAGGAAAATTCACTGCGAAATGCATGCTGGCGATTGTTCTCGCATAAACGTTTCACTATGTTAGAGAGAAGAACATACTCAATCGCTTCATGCACTGTCCTAACTGGCAACACAAGACATTAGTTTAACACCAAACTTTACAATCCACATTTGTGAAACGTAGTACAATATTTACTTTCTAATAAAACAGTACACGATCTTCCACTTTCGGTTAATTAAACCGCACACTTTTTGAAGGTGAGTGCTTGCATGGCAAGTGTTGGGTGTTTTCCCTGGCGCTCCAGCTTTTGCAAGACCCAGTTTTCTTGATGCCTTTGATATTTTTAATGCCTTTAATAACATGCAGAGTAGACTTTTTTCATAGTAAAATAATGATACGCAGGGTAGGAAAATAAGCTGCTCGTTTTTTACAAATACGCTATAAATAAGCGCAGAGACCATGAGCATTTGCTCTCTCAAATTCGCAATTTTGATCGAACCACAGTATACTTTGACACAGCCAGTAACATGGCAGCAGAGTTGAAGCACAATGGCCGCAACCTCGACTTCCTTACCCCAAATCTGGGGAACATGTGCACTGATTACATGCACTTATACGGTATAACTGAAAACATAAAAGAAAAAAGTCACAGTTTCGCCGCAAGGGCGAAGCAATGAATGCGATAGCAAGAAATTAATGCTATACGAAGTGAGGCTCGCCAATGTATACTCTCAGTTTGAACAGCGTTCCTGTTGCAAAGGCGGCCGAAGCAGCGAAGGAAACTAGCGTGCTTCAACTGTCGAGCTGTGACACTTGATAGTTCGCGCTCATCTTCTGTTCGTTCGTTTAGCGGCGTCCCTTCAGCTCGAGTGACTTTCGTACGCTCGGTAACATGAGCGCGGACATCACGGTGAAAGCGTGAAACATTCCTCTTCCCGTCACCGCGAGAAAACCGCGCGAGCAGACAACGGAAGGGCAATGTTCTCGCTGCGCAAATATAAGAAGCGAGCGAGCTCGACGACGACTTTTAAATGCGCCCGTCGTGCTGCTAGCGCCATCTCGCTGGTAATGAAGAAACGCTTATTATCGCCTGCCGTCTCTGAGTCCGTCCAGCGGTAAAGGGTATGTATATAACGCTCGCCGTTAGCTACGTGGAGGATCTGCGTTTCCTGGCGTAGTGGATAGCGCCACTCGCTGCGGAGCAAGAGGTCCCTGGTTCGAGTCCACGCTTCGGAAGCATTTTTCCGAATTATTTTTCTTTGGGGCTTTTATGTATATATATACATACTTATACATATACGGTGCATGACGGCGACGGGGACGGACATTTTCCAGCCAAGACTGTCCATATAATTGCTATCGCAATAAAATGGACTTAGCTTACTCTTCCATATGGCCGCCAGCAGCTTGCCATCACCCCGACTGACAGCCACACACCAGTAAAGATGGTTAACTACTGGCTGCACCCACTCTTGCAAACCTTGGCAGGCGGTCTTCTTTGCCTGGGCAGTGAGCTTTTTCTTGAGCACTGTGTAGAACATGAGTTATTTATGTATCTCTGCACATTAGAAAACTGCATTGCACTGCACATCGTTTACATTAGTGCTGTTTATGCAAAGCAACATATTGCGATATTTTTTTGCAGAGATGTCTAAAAAGCATTGTTGTAATTTATGAGCACATCTTAGGCAGGTGCCGATTGTGTTCCTCGCTTCGGCGTTAATTCCTGATAATGTTTAGTGACATTGTAACAGAACCTGTAAACACCGATTTACAAGGGTGGCAAGTACACATGTTACAAGGTTGGCAAAGTACACAGGTTGGCAAGTACACAATGCACTTGCAACATGCCAACAATGTAAATTGAACATGTGCGTCTTCCAGCACGCTCACAACAGATGGTACATGTTACCATTTTGTCAAGGTGCAATGCAAAAAGGATGTCTTCTATGTGCTTGATCTGTGAACTCCAATCCTGTCTGCTGAATATAGAGTTTGCTTTGAATTTCCATATGGTGAGTTCATGATATGGTACAAAAATATATTTTCTGTATTGTTCCAATGGCTTCCATTTTGTTTGAAATATGAACTATTCCAAAATTATGACAGCAGTGTAAATGCACGTCATATGCCAAAATATTTCAGCTATTGCATGTGTAAATACTTTTAAAAAATGCATCAGGCACCACAGTGCTGCTGGCAAGCATTGTCTTCCTTAGTAAAATTAGCATGCGTTCATTTCTTGAGTATTCTTCATTTAATAAACTAATTCGGCTATTACTACTACTTTCCATACCACAGTTCTTTTGCAGAGTGCAGTGTCTCGTAGAGTGTGGCTGTAGCATGTGACAGCATACATGAAAGTGGGACAAATGGCGCAATGACAGAGAGGGACACACAAACTGCTACAATGTGGCTTTACACATTTGTCAGCATTTAGGTGCCACTGTCAGCAGGAAGGTGCACTACTGTGAACCAACACTGCATCTTTTTCATCAAACAGTGTCGTTCGAGGAATGGCAATGCTGCACCACTCAAATTAATGACAGTGTTCATCACCTTAGCATGTTGGTTCAATTAGTGCACATCTATCAAGCAAAGTTTGACCTCCTAACTATAATCTTTTCGCGTAACTCATCGAGGGATAAGTGAGTCTTACAGGGAAAATGTGCTCCGTATCCATTGGAAGACATTGCTCCTCCAGCTGATGTACTGGGAAGGCGTCCTGTAAAAGAATGTAAATATAACAGACATTCACACTTGTAGTGATAAGGGATGCCCGAACTTCCAAGGTGTGTAGCATGTAACAAAATGACAAGTTGGGCGAGTCCGTACGCATTCAGTCTTGAAGAAAAAAAGAAAAACAGCGCACAAAAAAAGCATAGATCAGAAAGGGAGGAAGACACAGCAGCACCCTCTCTTGTCTGCGTGTTTTTGTGCGCTGTTTTTCTTTAGTGTGGTGTATGTGTAGCATTCAGATTATTGTTTGTACATACAAATGGAAGACGCACTAATGCAGCCATCACCTTTCTTGTTAATGCAAGAGCTTTAGAGAAGTAACTAAAACTGACAATAGCCCCTGGTGATTTCCTTACACGTGTGTGTACCGAAACACCTGTACAGAGCCACACAATGTGCAATCTAAAGGCATCAAGTGTGAACCCACATCATTCTAAAAGGAGGATTGACACAAAAGTTTGAAGGAAATAAAACTGGTAGGATGATTTTATGCAGACAAGCACGTATCTACAAAATATCAGCATTAAATATAGCCCAAAACACAGACATCTATTGTGCATGTAGCCCAACTGAGCCGACAATGCACCACCTTGCAACAAAAACAATCCATGAATGTGAACGACTAACACCCACCTACATGAGGAATTTGTGCTGGCTGTCGTGCTCCTTACATGCGTTCCCTTTCACAGTTGTATGATCCCTCTGTCACTATCACAGCTTTTGTTGTGCCAAATTGCAGGTTGCACACAGCGTCTGCGTTGACTTTGTGGCACTGACCATGCACAATGTGCAGGTACAGCAAAGTCGTATTTCGTTGTAGGCATGCATGCATTTCTCTTTGATAGACTTCAGTGGCAGAAGTGGATTCAGATTGTGTGTGCTACTACACGTACACAGAAGACCGCGCTGCAAAGCATTCGAGTGTGCTGAACTAACTTCAGGCACACTTTTTCCAGCTCAGTCAATCGAATGTCATGTTCACTCGCCACTGTTTCCACATGCATGTCAATTTTCTGTTGTTACATGCCAAGCTATGGTTACATTCCAGATAACACCGTCTGTGTTTAAATAATATCTGGGGTTTTACGTCCCAAAACCACGATATGATTATGAGAGACGCCGTAGTGGAGGGCTCCGGAAATTTCGACCATCTGGTGTTCTTTAACGTGCACCTAAATCTAAGTACACGGGCCTCTACCATTTCGCCTCCATCGAAATGTGACCGCCGCGGCCGGGATCGAACCCGCGACCTTCGGGTCAGCAGCCGAGCACCGTAACCGCTATACCACCGCGGCGGACACCGTCTGTGTTTATGAAAGCAAAGCTGTGAATGGGTGCTATAAAAAACATCTCCAAACACGTTCCCCATTCCATTCTGAAGCTTACAAAGTTTCTGGCCACAAGAAGTTGATCATTACGCGACTTATGCCAGAAAAAATTGAGATACAAAATTTCCGTATGAGTACTCTGTAATGGTATTTTAGGACATAGTAATGATGAAGGGCCAGAAAGCATTGCTACAAGAGCTGCTCGAAGCTGGTCACATTTGCAAAAAAGGCAATGACTATTACTGTTCCATTACTACTTAACAAGATAATGTTAACTACCTTGTTGTGCCTTCGTTTTATCTTTGGCAAAACAAATTAGTTACTGCTGGCAGAAATGAAACTAGCTGAACGTTTACTGCTCTTTGTCTTCTTTATCAAATTTCTTTAGAATATGCCACATTACCTAGACTAGCTGTACACAATGTCCAACATAGTACTCTGCTAAACCACATAAAACAGATTTTAAACACGAAGCACAATTTCACTTCACTTTGATGTTTACAAGTGCACTGCATATTACAACTGCCTCACAGTGATATCGATTTTAGAAGCAAAAAAGGAAACTGGCCCCCTGCTGCAGTTTTTTTCTTGATAATGAGCGTCGTGTACGATATCCGTACCTGGACGAACTCTTCCGATGCATCCATCGATGCTGGAAGGTCGACAGTTGACTTGGCCACCTGCAAGTTGAAATTATATCAAGGGTTGCATAGAACAGCACAGTCTCAGGGATTGAGTCATAAAAATCGAAATGCACCGCTAAAGAAATGCTGCTTGCACAGTAACAACTATTACAATGCTGACGTGTGCAACTTTATCAAAGCTAAACAAACGAGCACTTTCACAGCTGCAAACTAAACGAGGCCAACACAACATGGATGACACATGTACGCTCACTTTACTTCTGGACGGGCTAATAACAAAGTGAAAGTGACTGTTGCTTTATAACAAACTGAATGTGACTGAAATTGCAAAAGCTCATGATCATGACCGACGTAAGTGGCGCAACTTACACCCATAGCGTTACTCGCCGTACGTATTTCACTAGCTGGTGTCAGCCGTTCATCCCTGTCACTGGGGACCCAGTAACATACGTAGTGGCATCGTGGTGCGCCCGGGTGCGACTACTTTGCTGATGTCAATACAGCTACTGCCAATTCCAGGACCGTCATGCGACACTCGCTATCGCGCCTACCCTTGACACCACCGATATTCTATTTCAAAAAAAAAAACGTCCTGGCATAACTCTAGACCCAGAACGTACTCACCTCACTGCCGTGCCGCTGGCCACCCCGCAGAGCGCAGCTAGGCACCGCGTCCAGACGAAGCCGTCGGCGGCTATAGCCCGCTGTCCCCTTCAGTGCAACTCCTTCATCGTAGGCGCTCGCAGTGAAGTGTGAGGAGCACACTTTGCGAGTTGATGCACCTTTTGTAGCGTTAGCTAAACTTGCCTAGCCGGAGCCGGTTCGCTTGTTTGATATGCACGAAAATCGGTACTGCGGTACTGCGAAAATCGGTATAAATACCCTGCGGTAACATGAAAATAATGGTATGCATGTCATGTAAGGCATGATTTACATGCCATGCTCATGATGCTCTCGCGGCCGGTTCGCTTGTTTGATATGCACCAAAATCGGTATTGCATGACGTGACTGTTATGCGAACGTAAATAACAGGTGGTAACATGAAAATAATAGCACGCATGTCATGTAAGGCATGATTTACATGCCATGCTCATGATGTTGTCGCGGCCGGTTCGCTTGTTGGATGTGCACCAAAATCGGTACTGCGTGACGTGACTGTATGACGAACCTAAATACCCTGCGGTAACATGACAATAATGGTACGCATGTCATGTAAGGCATGATTTACATGCCATGCTCATGATGCTCTTGCAGCCGGTTCGCTTGCTTGATATGCACCAAAATCGGTATTGCGTGACGTGACTGTATTACGAACATAAATACCCTGCGGTAACATGAAAATAATGGTACGCATGTCATGTAAATCATGTTTTACGTGTCATGTCTGTCATGATTTGCACGTTATAACCAGTCACTTATGTTCGTCATACACTCTTGTCACGCCATACCTATTTTGTTGTGTATCAAGCTATCGAAGCGGCGGCGAGCGCACCATGAGCGTGGCATGTAAATCATGCCGTACATGGCATGCATGTCATTATTTTCATGTTATCACCTGTAATTTATATTCGTCATACAGTCATGTTATGTCATACCAAATTTGGTGTACATCCCATTTACGAAGTGGCCAGGACAGCACAAAGTCGGGGGCGGCTAGATAGATAGATAGATAGATAGATAGATAGATAGATAGATAGATAGATAGATAGATACGTACAAAGTCGCAGAAATTCGCTAAGAAATGCATCGCATTTAATAAATGCAGACAGCCGAGCGCGTAAATGCCGCGCAGTTCGTATTTCTTTATCGCGTGAGTACGCGTGCGTGCGCATCTAGGCAAGCGCTATTTCTTTCCTAATCAGTCAGAGAACAACGGTATGCTTCTCTCGGGGCTGCAAAAGCGCACGCAATGCGTAAAACATGCGTTACTCCACGTGAAATCAACACCGCACCGCCGCCGCTTCGGCCGCGCTGGACCAAATATGGCGGCGCGCAGGACGGTCGCGGTACTTTTCCCGTTCCAGTGACTTTAAGAAAAAGTGCATGGCAGTGCGCTCTACCAGCAGATGCGCTGCAGATGGCGAGAGCGCGTCAAAACATTCGGCTGACCCATCCCGATATTCTGATGCTCGCCTTATCGCCGGCTCAAGCGAAGTCGCGCTGCTAGCATCACTGCCCGTCAGCGGCACCTTCAGTGCTTTATGCATTTGTTTCCCTCGTCGTGAATAAAACTTGGGACGCGTGCGCTTTCTGCTTCGCCAGAAATGCCACCAGTTTCTCCCCTGACGAGCAGTCATGGTAGCAGCGCGGCTTTGCTCTAGGCGCCGATAAGGCGCGCGTCGCAATATCGAGATGCGTCAGCCGGATGTGCCGACGCACGCTCGCTATCTGCAGCGCGTCTGCTGATAGAGCGCGCTGGCATGTAGCTTTCCCGAGTTTGGCCACAGCTGGCATGCTCCGTTTTACCAGAGTCATTCGATGCTTCTGATGGCCACGAAACTGCCGCGTCAGTTTCATATGGAGCCAGCGGCCGTCGCCAGAGGCGCAGCTGTGCTTGAGAGGCGATGCGAACGCTGCTATCGCTGGGGTTGTGTGTGGGACAGCCCCGGTGTTTTGCTTTCTAAACTTCCGCAACGGTCGCTTTGCTTTCACATTTTTACTTTTAGCACTCGGCATGCATAAATACATTCCTTAACGCGTTTTCTGTTTTAAAATTTGCATCCGGGAGGAAGAAAAAAAAACCAGCATCGGGCGCGTTATTCGAAGGTCGCAGGTTCGGTCCCAGCCGGCGGCAAGTTATCTTTTCGTCCACTTTACTTTCTTCACATTTATATTCTAATTACTACAAATAACACCCCATATACTATCCTTGGCATTACTGTCTGTTAGTTGTCATTAATACTGTGTCTAACAAAAAACGAGCCTTTAAAAGTATTCTTTCCTTCATCTCAAGCCATGCAGCTCGCGGTGGTATCAGCCCAAAAAATACGAACATTCGGGGATTAACAAAACAATACTTACGAACGATATTTAAGGAAAACAATAATTACGAACGCCATAGCGGGGGACTTCAGAATGATTTTTGCCACCTAGGGTCCTTTCAGATGTATCTAATTCTCAGCGCACTGGTGTTGTTGCATGCGACCCCGTCAAAATGTGCCCACTGCGGCCTCGCAAGCTCCTTTCGTCTCAACGCTACGACACTGCGACAGGTACAGCTTTTTAAAATTTCCATCAAATTAAGCACCGTGCATTCGCAGCAAAGTGCCAGCGGTGCCAGTTGTAAACATAGGCAAAAATACGAGCTGTTACACGCCCATTCGTGTGGCTACGATGCGGTAAAAACAGGGGTCGGCGATGCTCGGAGCTCTTCACAGGACGACTCACGTGGTCGTTTGCATGGTGGTCGCATTGTCGATGAGCGAGATCGAGGTTCACGCTTCGTGAGGTACGAAGGAAGTCCTTCGAAAATCCTTGGAACAGCGTCAGCCTTCAGCGTTGGTTTGTAGCGTTTCAGGGACACGTAGTCGCCGTTGATGTTAAAGTCATACGCAGTGACAATGTCCGAGGCGTCAAAATGGTTCGCACATACATGTGTATACTTCCGACTCAAAGTTAAAATCGCCACTTTCCTGCTGCAGTATGGCCCGCTTCCCTTTCTCGCGTTGCTGCTTGTCTAATGGTAAATAAAAGAACAACACCTTCCTTGTTCCCTTGTAGCCTAAACGGCGCCCCGGTGCGCAACATCTGTTAGGCATCCTAGTCCTGAGACAACACTTACGCTAACTTAAACATATCATATCCAGCAGCTTGTCTCGCACTGCGCGAGTATTTCAATACGCGGACGGCGCAGACGATCGTCTCTGTTAGAATTACTGTATATGCTACCTTTAGGTAGCAGAGTTGCGCATCTGTCTTCCAAACGCCGTTAGCAACCATGCATTGCGGTGAAGTTGACCCTCGGGCCAATTGCATCTTTCCACGATGCCACTGCAGCGAACTGAATTAAAACTAGACAATGATAGTCAATATTTATCGCCGGTCTTCGACACGCCAGACATGTTACTTGCCGACTCGGTAGGCATGTCGCCTGCACAAACGGAGTGCTACTTCACCGCATAGCTGTGGTTGCTAGCCAGAACTATGCGCAACTCTGCTACCTAAAGGTAGCTTATACAGTAACTCTAGTCTCTGTGGCACAGCTGCGGCGCGTTGCGGCATTTTCGAGCAGCGTATGAAGCTCGCCCATAGCGTGACGGCGCAGTTTCGTGACCATAAAGAGAATTGAATGACTCTGGTTTTACTTTTGGGGCACCTGAACACTCATAGTGGCGAACAGGCCGTCGGCCGTCGATAAACTGCTCAGCGGTAAGGCTTGTCGGCATTTATACATGCGGCGACGAGCATTAGAGCCTTAGCGCTGGTGGCCGCGTTAGTTCCAGAAAGAACTCAACTGTTCGCGTTGGAGCGCTCAAGCCTATAAGATTCTGAAATAATCTGGAAGTCAGTAAGGTAAAAAGTTGGGCGAGTTGATGTTGGTTCATGATAAGCAGAGGCACGATACAACGGTGCACAAAAGGAAAGGAATGGACACGGGACGACGCGCTACTAGCAACTGAAAAATTTTTTATTCAGGAAAGACATACTTATCAGTTTGTTGACTCGTTGGGGTTGACATGATTGCACGTGGGATAAATATGTCATTCCTGAATAAAAAAAATTTTCAGTTGCTAGTAGCGCGTCGTCCCGTGTACATTCTTTTCCTTTTGTGCACCGTTGTATCGCGCCCCTCTGCTTATCATAATCTGGAAGGTTTCCAGACATTCGGGCGCGGTTTGCGCAAGACAGTGATTATACTTGTAACGGACCAGTTACATAAACATAGCAAAAGAAGCGCGCATGACATTGCCCCCCTCTGAAAAAGCATCGTCCCGATGCTTGTAACAGAACACGGAAGGGGAAAAAAGTGCATACACAAATAAGGTACAATCACACAGGAAAAAGTAGAGTTCTCAAGTTCTCTAACGCGTAAAAAGCGGCTTAAGGCGCACGACATGGACGACTTCAGGTCGTGCGCGTCGTCGCTGGGAGTTCGTAATGCCGTCGGGGATAACCTCGTAATCAAGAGCGCCGAGACGTCGAATCACCTTGTATGGCCTGAAGTATCGCCGAAAAAGTTTTTGACTGAGTCCACGTCGGCGTATCGGCGTCCAGACCCAAACACGGTTGCCGGGCTGGTATTCCACGAAGCGTCGTCGAAGATTGTAACGGCGGCTTCTGTAGGTCATCTGCTGATTCTTGACGCGTTGGCGGGCGAGCTGTCGGGCTTCTTCGGCGCGCTGAAGGTAAACAGTGACGTCGAGGATTTCTTCGTCGGGGATGTCGGGTAACATGGCATCGAGCGTCGTTGTCGGGTTACTTCCGTAGACTAACTTGTAGGGCGTCATCTGCGTCGTTTCACGGCCGTGTTGTATGCGAAGGTCACGTACGGAAGGATGACATCCCAGGTCTTGTGTTCGACGTCGACGTTCATGGCCAGCATGTCAACGATTGTCTTGTTTAGACGCTCAGTGAGGCCATTTGTCAATGGGTGGTAGGCGATTGCGCGGCGATGACTTGTCCGGCTGTATCTCAGAATTGCCTGAGTTAGGTCAGCAGTAAAGGCGGTACCTCTGTCCGTGATGAGGACCTCTGGGGCGCCTTGACCTAGGACGATGTTCTCAACGAATAACTTGGCTACGTCGGCGGCACTGCCTTTGTGCAGGGACCGTATTTCGGCGTAGCGGGTCAGGTATAGGTTAGCTACGATGATCCACTTATTACCGCAAGTCGACATTGGGACGGCCCCAGGAGGTCCATCCCGATCTGCTAGAACGGTCGTCGAGGTGGCTCCATCGGCTGAAGAAAACCCGCTGGTCTTGTTGGCGGTGTCTTGTGTCGCTGACAGTCTCTGCACGTCCTTACGTAGCTAGTGACGTCGGCGGCAAGGCGCGGCCAGTAGTACTTTTCCTGTATTGTTGCCAGTGATCTGGAAACACCGAGGTGTCCTGCTGTGGGCTCATCGCGCAGGCCCTGGAGGATTTGTGGTCGCAATTTTGAATTTTGAAGTCACCACGAGAAGGTACTTTGTTCGAAGTGGTGAGAAGTTCTTCTTCTGGAGAACGCCGTTGCGTAAGAAAAACGATGCCAGTGCGCGCTTGAATACTTTCGGAACGACGGCGGTCTTGCCCTCGAGGTATTCCATAAGGCCTCTGAGTTTCGGGTCGGATCGCTGTCGTTCAGGGTAGTCGTCGGCACTTATGGTTCCCAAGAAGCAGTCATCATCCTGGTCGCCTTGCGGTATCGGGTCCACGGGGGCACGAGACAGGCAGTCGGCGTCAGAGTGTTTTCGTCCGGACTTGTTAACTACGGTAATGTCGAATTCTTGAAGTCTTAGGCTCCACCGTGCGAGGCGACCTCAAGGGTCCTTCAGGTTAGCTAGCCAACACAAGGCGTGATGGTCGCTCACAACTTGGAAGGGCCTGCCGTACAGGTAGATGCGAAACTTGGATGCAACCCGCATGATGGCCAGTGTTACAAAGCAGAAGCAAGGGTCCTGCGCCAGCAGTAGCTGTTACAAAGCAGACGCGAGGGTCCTGGGCCAGCTATCCACAAACCAGTCCTCCCGCTTCTTGGACCCCCCCTCATTGCGGAGAACGGATTTGTCACCTTCACCTGCCGTTCTTTCCCTTAGCTGGGCGCTTCGGCTGAAAGGGCGTAGCCAAGCGGGGGAGTTGGGGGAGTTCAACCCCCCCCCCCCCACCGAAAATTTTAAACTTTGCATGTGTATATATACATGCGCACATACAAACGCACGCACGAACATACATAGAGTATGGTTGAACCTTCCCCGAAAAACATTTCTGGCTACGCCCCGGGTGCGGGCCTCTCCAGTAGGCGATGAATGCCGGCTGTATGTTGCAAGGGTGACTGCAATCAAGTCCGTCAGCCGGGTCTCCTCCGTGGAACGCGTGTTTGCAACGAGTGTGTTTTGGTGGAAGCTGGTGCCTTTGTTCGTCAAAAGTTTTCAGTTCCCCGAAGTGACATTGCCCCCCCCCCCCTTTCTGCCGAACTGGTCGGACGTGGAGAGCGGAGTGCAGTGGTCCCTGGCTTGCGATCCTGGGGGCGGTGACCTATGTGTTGGAGGGACGGACCCTTCAAAAGCATGCATGTTTGTGATTGGACATTTCTAGTTAAGGAGTTTCTCTATCTTGGAAATGAAGCGTATTTAAGTAGCAGCAGAGCGTCTGCTCGGGACGGATCGATCGGACTAGATGTCGTTCTGACGATCCTGTCCTCTACGATGTAGTAAATAAACGTCTGTTAAGCTTTAGTCAACGCCGGTCTCTCTGTCTCGGCCTCCTGCTGTTCTGGACATCCCTGGGCCTGCAGTACGACCCCCGCCGCTCAGCTCCACGCTACCCCCTGGGTCCGCGTCGACCACCGACGCCACTCTTAACAGCTGGATGGCAGCGACGGGATTCTACTCACGCCAAGTCGCAACAAGCTCGTGCCAGCATCGGGATCGTCTCTGCTGAGATCATGGCTGCAGGGTGCTGCGAGTGCTTCACTTTTCTTCACTGAGATTTTACCAGGCTTTGTCTCGAGTTTTGTATGAAAAGTCGTAATTTGGGGTAACTACTCTACGTTGACCTGTGCATGGGAACGTAGCGTCCTAGTAGCGATGAAGTTACGAGCACTTGCAGCAACCATGAATCTGAAGGCACTGAATAAAAATCGCTTTTGCTAGAGTTAGCTAAAAGTCTGGGTTTGGATGTTCGAGAACAAATGAGAAAGCCAGAGATTATCGAGGCTATTGAAAACCTTAAGGCAGACGACGACGAGCTCTCAGAGTGTCTAGAGCTGATTGAGGAAGAAAGAAAGGAGAGGCGCGAAGCTGAGGAAAGAAATAAGAGGCGTTTGGAAGGGGATCGTGAGATGAAGTGCCTTGAACTCGAGCTGCTCAATGCTCAAAGTAGTAGTGAAGGTAACGAAGCGTCTAGCGGAGTGGAAGCGAAGGAGAGCCTATAAAGAGAACGTGAAGAAAGGAGAAGAGAAATGCAACGTAGGAAATGGTATCAAGTAAATTCAAGGATTCATCGATTCAGATAGGGTGAAAGTATAGAGCGTTTCCTTACCTCTTACGAGAAGATTTGCACGGAACTGGGCTAGACCGTGACTATTGGTCTATTACATTATACAGTGTTTTTCCGTGCGGCTTGTCAGGTAAGATAGGGCGCCTTCCCGAAAAGGAGTTCAATATGTACGAAGTAACTAAGGCAGCTTTATTGCGGTGCTTCGGTATTACCCTTAATAGAGAGCAAAGCAACAGTGACTTGCAGAGATGTCCTACCGCGGAGAAAAACGCGCGACAGGTCGTTGTTAGTGAAACCGACACAGAGAAAGGGACGCGTTTCTCAGATTGTGCGAAGGTAGAGTGTAAGCGAAAAAGGGAGAGAGAAAAACTTGAGAAAGAAAGAGAAGAACGCGAGCGAGCCTTAGTCGAAGAGATTGAAATGTTGGAGCGTAAATTTGAGGTAATGCGACGGAGACGTCAGACGTCCACAGGTGTTGCGCACGAAAGGTGCGAAGAAGTGGCGAGTGCGATGCAGAAAGCCGCGTTTTGTGAGGTACCACAAATGAAAGGTACGCGCCTCTACGAGTGCGAAAGGCGCACGGAGCCTTCTGCGGAGAAAACTGAGAGACAGGTCGCGGATAGTGTAATCGCGCCTGATAAATGTATTTTAAAGGCGTTTATTGACGGCACTAGTCGACGAAGCACAACGGCGACAGTCAAGGCAGAGAGCGGACTCTGAGCGCGAGGAGCGTGCTGTCAGAGAAGAGTCGAAGGGGACGACCCAATAGAAAGCGCTCGAGAGGGCGACCGATTGCAGACTTCCAACGCTTCGCTACAATTACCCCGGGTACGAAAAGGGAGCTGCCTGGCGATCTAACTGCTTGTCATTATGAGCGGGGATGGTAGGGCTTCAGGCGCTCCACGTTGACAACGTCGCACCCTCGACGGCGCATGTCCGAAGATGGTTTCGGTCAGGTAGTTGACCGGGAATGTGCGTTCGACGACACGGTAGGGGCGGTCGTACTTGGGCAGCAGTTTGGAAGAAAGGCCAGTTGCAGTGGTAGGGACAGAGAGCCAGACGAGCGCTCCAGGGAGGAACGTGTACGCAGAAGTGGTGGTGTCACCGCGAATGCTCTTCTGCCGCTCTTGGTCATGCGTAGTAAAGTCTTGGCAAGCTCCCGACACTCCTCAGCAAGTCTGGCTGTAGCAGAAATAGGCACACACTCAGACGGATCCGGCTTGTATGGAAAAATTGTGTCGATTGTGTGGGACGGGTGCCTGCCGTACAATAAGAAAAAGGGTGAGAAACCAGTAGCGCTCTGAGGGGCGGTATTATAGGAGTAGGTGACGAAAGGCAGAATGGCATCCCAATAGACCGATCTCACCAGATGATCTGCGCATGCGCGAGTTTCCGACAGCGGCACTGCCGCCATCTTAGTTGGAGTACTCTGAGCTCTGCTGGTGCGGCTGCTTGCTGCGTGCTTCAGGTATATTGTCGTTTGGCATGAATCCTCGGCACAGAAGACAATTGAACGCTATGTTAAACTGTGTCCGGACCTCTCATGTATGTTATTTTACTTCAGGTTACACTGCATATCCTAGCTTTAAGGGGAAAAAAAAAGAACAGTAGACAACGTTTACATGTTAGCAGGTCGGTCTCCGTGTTGATGGGCGCGCGTCGCTTCGCTGAATAAGTTTTAGGTAAAAAAAATAAAGACGAGAAATCATGTTCCTGCCGTCATGAGAGCAAAAATCTTTAGTGAACGTCAGCACGCGAGCGATACAAGTTACAGTGTACGGAAAATAAGTTGCCCAAACGTAGAGCTCTCCGCGACTACGAAGACGGAAAAAAAAAACAAACCGACGGGACGAAAAAAAAAGAAAGCTTTTTGCACTTATTTTTTGTTCAAGCAGTACTTTCAATGTACGTACACTGTGTTGTCAGCGGAGGACTTGGAGCACAGTGATGCGTTAAACGTAAATGAATATGAGATAATCACCGTGAAGCAGGTTAGAAGCGCGTCCGCGGGGCGACGACTGGCGGCATGCCGTTTGCAAAAGTTTAACGTCACGGAAATCTTGTGAACGGCAAAATATTTCTTGCTGCACAAGGGATGGATGAGTAAGTAAGAGGTTTTGGCGACACACAATGTGGCGGATGAGCAGTAGCCCGCTCAGGCCGGCGGCGGCAGCCTCAGCTGATTGCTCGGCGCCGATATCGTCGCTAGGCCTATACTGCTTCGAAGCTGCATGTATACGTACGTTAAGCGCCGCCTACGCTTATATAAGAAGCTAAGCTTTGCTACCGCTGTTGCTGCTTTACGCTGCGTTCGCGATAATATCACATTTTGAGAAGAATAGAGAAATCCCGGCGGCGAAGTTGGCTGCGACGCCGGCACGGTCGAATTTTCGCCATGCACTCCATGGCGCGAGCAGTAAACATAAGATTGGCTTGTATCACAGGTATCGTGCACGCTAGACACTTCACAGTCGTGATCGCTTTTGATGAAAGGTCGGTTTAGGTGTCGCTGTATCCTATGTGTTTAAGCGATCCCTGTTTTGCCCGGAAAACACGTTGTATCCAACCTGTCGCCGCTGGCGGCGATCGCCCCGACGAGGGGATCGAGCACACGTTGTATGAAGTTTTGCTGTCGCTGACCGGCACATCAGTAGCGCAGAATGCTTGTTATGACGCAATAGATTGTTGCTAAATTACCATGCATTACACACACAATTCACAAACACGGTGAACAATATTGAAAGTGCGCGGTAGTTGCCGCTCCGTCCGACTTCGTTGACTGTCGCACACATTCCTGTCGCAGCTTGGCATCCTTTGAAAACACGTAAAATCCGAGTCCTTTTGCTTCAGGTTAGTGTTGTAGCATCCCAGCATGCAGCACGTGAACCCAACCACCGCGATTCATCCAAATACGGCCCCGAAAGCTCGATAATGCAGCTCGCCGATGCACCAGCCATATGCAGCTGAACGTACCGAGTACATGCACTGCGGCAGCGGTGGCGTAGTGCAACTCGCGGTGAGATCGGTCTATTGGTGTGATCGGCGGCGACGTACATCGAGAGCATGTCGCTGAGCGTTCGCTTGAAGTGTTCGGTGAAGCCATTCATCTGCGGGTGGTAAGCAGTAGTTTTCCGGTGAACAACGTTGCACTCTTTGAGAATGGCTTCGACGATTTCCGACAAGAAGACACGACCTCGATCACTGAGCAACTCCTGGGGTGGACCGTGGCGCAGCATGAATCGGTGCAGCAGGAAGGAGGCAACATCGCGCGCTGTAGCCGCTGGGAGGGCGGCAGTTTCGGCGTATCGCGTAAGGTAGTCAACAGAGACGATGGCCCAGCGGTTACCAGCCGACGTTAGAGGAAATGGTCCATACAAGTCTATGCCAACGCGCCCATACGGCCGGTCAGGGCAAGGTAGAGGGTGCAGACCTGTCGGCGACAGGTGCATTGAAGTTTTGCGGCGCTGACAATCGATGCAGGAGCGAACGAACTTCTGCACGTAGCGGTACATCCCTCGCCAAAAGTAGCGTTGGCGAATGCGGTGGTAGGTTTTCGATACCCCAGAGCGAACACACTGCAGATCAGAGTGGAACGACTCGCATATGTCAGAACGCAGACTGCGGGGTATTACGAGTAGCCACTGGCGGCCGTCGCCGTAATTGCGTCGCTGGAGGAGGTCGTCGCGAACGGCGAAATGGTGGGCTTGAGGATGCTACGCGCGATTGCATTGTGTTGCCGATGGATCAGTCAGCAAATCTATCAATGAGGCAATCCAGTGATCCTTGCGCTGTTCAGTAGCGATGGTGTGAATGTCGATGGAAGAAACGGCATTGTGAGACACTGAGCTATGGGTATTGTCGTCAGGCAAGGGGGAGCGCGAGAGTGCGTCTGCCTCAGCATGCTGGCGTCCGTTGCGGTACAGCACGCGGATATCGTAGTCCTGTAGGTGAAGTGCCCAGCGGGCGAGGCGGCCTGAGGGATCCTTCAATGACGACAACCAGCATAGCGGTGATGACATCAAATGGGCGACCATACAAATAAGGTCGGAATTTCGTAAGGGCCCAGATGATCGCCAGGCATTCCTTTTCGGTGACAGTGTAATTGGTCTCGGCTTTAGAAAGCGTACGACTTGCATATGCCACGACATATTCAGGGAACCCTGGTTTGCGCTGCGCAAGGACAGCGCCAAGGCCAGCACCGCTAGCGTCTGTGTGGACCTCTGTAGGAGCCGTAGGGTCGTAGTGGCGTTGTATGGGAGGCGACGTTAACAAACGACGGAGCTTTGCGAAAGCGTTGTCGCATGCTGACGACCATGAATGGAGGGAACCGTTGCATCCGAGGAGCTTCGTCAGTGGCGATATGGTAGTCGCGAAATTTCGAATGAAGCGCCGAAAGTAGGAACACATTCCTACGAAACTGCGCAGTTCCTTGACGGACATAGTTTTGGGGAACTCGGTCGCGGCTCGAAGTTTGGCTGTATGGGGAGGAATTCCGTCCTTGGACACGACGTAGCCGAGGATTGCCAGCTGCCGTGCTGCAAATCGGCACTTCTTTAGATTCAGTTGCAGACCGGCGTCGCTCATACGCGTCAAAACATGCCGTAGGCGTTGAAGATGGGTGGAGAAGTCCGAAGCAAAAACGAGGACGTCGTCGAGGTAGCACAAGCACATGTGCCATTTCTGGTTGCGCAGAACGGTATCCATCATGCACTCAAAGGTGGCGGGCGCATTACACAGCCCAAACGGCATGACGTTGAAATCGTAAAGGCCGTCGGGCGTGACAAAGGCGGTCTTCGGTCGAGCGTCATCAGCTATAGGTACTTGCCAGTACCCTGAGCGCAAATCGAGAGATGAAAAGAATTCGGTGCCTTGCAGGCTGTCAATCGCGTCGTCTATTCGCGGCAGTGGATACACGTCCTTACGACTGATCTTGTTGAGTCGTCTGTAGTCCACACAGAACCGCACAGAACCGTCCTTCTTCGTAACAAGAACGACAGGAGACGCCCAGGGGCTGTTAGAGGGTCGAATAACATCGCGTCGAAGCATGTCGTCGACTTGTTCGGTGATTACACGGCGTTCTGTGGGAGGTACGCGATGTGGACGTTGCCGCAGTGGTGGTTGGGCGCCAGTGTCGATGCCGTGCGTAACGGCCAACGTGCGGCCGAGAGAAGTTTGTGCGACATCGAAGTAAGAGTGAAATTCTTCCAACAGCTCCAGAAGCTGGGAACGCTGGACCTGCGTAAGGTTGTCAGCTATGGAAGAACCAAACACGTCAGCGGGTGATGAACCAGACGTCGAAACAGCACTGAGCGTACTGGAACTGCGGCCGTGCGTGTCATCGGGTTCGTCCATAATTTGTGCGTCTTCGAGGGTTTCCACGCTGCCGAGACATTCCCCTCGCACCAACGTAACACTGTACGGGGAGGGGTTGATGACAAAAATAGAGGTGCTGCCCTGAATGACTTGAACGGTCGCGAAAGGCACCAGCAAGCCTCTCCTCGTGCAAGTACAGTTATATGGCGAGAGGAGTGCAACGGTGTCGGATAGACTGGCGCAGTAGACTGACACCGCCGTTGACGAGTTTGCAGGTACTTTGATGTCGTCTTTAATGAGTACCTTGCTCGCAGCCGATGGACTGTCTTCCGCCGTCACATTAGAGGATGGTGACAGGTCTATTTCGGCTGGTGCGCAATGAATGAAGGCGTCGTGGCGGCAGAGAAAATCCCATCCGGGGATGACGTCGTGAGAGCATGCAGGAATTATGTTAAATTCGACGGTGTACAGAGCACCCTGAATATTGACGCGGGCTATGAACACCGCTGTAGGGTGAATACTTTAGGCGCTGGCTGTACGGAGGGAGAGCCCGGAAAGTGGCGTCGTCACTTTTCGCAGTATTCGGCTAAGCTATGCGTCCGTAACCAATACGGCGGCTGCAGTGTCGATAAGGGCCAGATGCACGAACACCGTCTACAAACACGTCTATCACGTTCGATGGGCGTCGCTGAGGGCTTCCGCAGTTCGATCGCGTCGCAGCCCTTGCCTCGTAAACTGCGACGACTAGTTTTCCTGTCGCGTGCGACCAGACGTGGCCGCATCGGACACAGTGAGAGGCGTCGCGGTGACAGTGAACGGCGAGTAGAGGGTGCTGGGCGAGACGGTTGTGACATGCGCCTCTCTAGAAAAGTTCCTTTTGATAGCGGAGGAAATACACCAGAGTGTGAGAGGGTAGAGAGCGGTACTATCGAGAAGGGCCGAGTTTTAAGTTTTGCAAATGAGAGCACAGATGAAATGGCCCGACAGTGCAAAGAAGCGGAGAAGTCGAATGACCTAAGCAATAGAGAAAATGGCGCACCAGCACCCGCGAGCTGTGAAAATCCCGATGTCGCAACCCAGTGTGATGTCCACCGTAATCAGGGAAATTTTCGCAAACGCCGCCGCAAAAGAAAAAAAGTGGACTCGTGCGGCGCCGCGAGGTGTTGAGACAGGTGGTACACGGCAGAGAGAAACACGGGACAGGGGAGCGGGAAGTTTGAAAAAACGCCCTTTGAGGCGTACAGTCGGGTGCAAGCGACCGCCGCAGCGCAGAAAGGAAGAGGACAGGTCATCGGGCAGTTCAGGGAAACGCCATTCGGAGCGCGCAGTAAGGTCCAAGCGGCGAAGAAGGGGAAGCGGGGGAGAACGATGCGTATCTCAACGACAGAGGGTGCCTTCGACAGGTAGAAGTTTGCGGGGACAACCATGTCGAGGTATTCCTAGACGCAGGGCAGGAGGACCAGAGCGCCGAGCGAGAGCAAACAAAAAGAGGTGATTCCCACTCTTTCCCCCGCGTTTCTGGCGTCCCATTCGCCTTTGTGAAGGAAGCAGTCTGAATTCCCGAATGAGGCGTGACGGAGAAGTACAGCTAATGGCGCGCCCTCATTGGGGTCTCTGGCGATCTGGAAGGCCGCCAAGACCGCCACGAGTACGAAGCTTGTCGGAGACGGTTACAAATTTTGTCGAGAGGTTTTTAGGGGCGAAGCTCCTTAACCCTTTCGGCCCTGGCGTCGTCAATTGACGACACCGCACAAAAGTTCCCCTAGCACTTTGAAAATGAAAGCAAAACTGCTCATTCTTGGGAAAATACTTCCTCAATGATCCCCGCTGTGATTGACACCAAAGTTGCGACATATTTGCGGAGCTGGGAGCCACAAAGAAGAAAAAGCCTGACCGAAGTCATGGGTGACGCCGAGGCGGGTCAGGTGAGGCGGCTAAGCGCCGTTTTCGGGACGTCGTACAGAAGCTGTTTCAAGAAGTATCACGCTCAAAAATGAGACGTGGTTCACATTCTGTGTACTCTAGTGAGTAGCAGTAATAAAGAAGCCATTTTCCTAATTTCACGGCCGCCGAGCCCTAATGACCTAATTTGATTCCATGCTAATTATTCCATAAATACTTGCACCACTGGCTCAATTTTTCGTTTTTGGTCTTCTGAGGTCCTAACTATTAGGTAAACACGCACAAAAAATGTCTCCGGCCAAAATAAAAAATCCAGGGCTGAAAGGGTTAAGGCGGCACCCGTTCGTCCCTCGTAGTCGTCGTCGTCGTCGTAGTCCGTAACAAGTCTTACGCTTTGACCTCCAAGGTGGTGCCCGTGGGAGATTTTTCCTGTGCGTTGTTGAACAATAAAAAATTCGCAGCGTGTGCGTTAATTAAAAGCCAAATTCTTCTGTCTCTCATTCCCCATTAGCAGCCATTGGCATGTTCCAGTAGGAAACGTTAGTAGAAGTAGAAGTGTAAGTGTTAGCTAAAAGCCCGACTTCTTCTGTCTCTCATTCCCATTAGCAGCCATTGTTTACCTCCAAGGTTGTGCCTGGTGAGATTTCTTCTGTGCGTGATTAAACAATAAAAATTTTGTTCAAAACGCCGTTGATTGATGAAATAAACCAACGAAAGACGCCAGATGTTTTGTAAAAGCAAAACGAAAGAACGCCAGATGTTTCTAAAGCAAAACGAAAAGACGCCAGCTGCTTAACGAAAGACGCCAGATTTTTCTAAAGCAATGGTTTTCTAAACAATGAAAATTCACAGCGTACATGTAAAATTAAAGTGAGCTGCAAGTCGTCATAACTCATCGAACCTTTAGTATAAACGCGCCCGATCTCACGTCGGTGATGATGTACTGGGCAGAATTCACGGAAGATTCACGGTTTACCGATGAACCTCCGCAGCTTCGCCCACTCATCATCATTCACTCCGTGGATATGCTGTGATTTTTTTGGCAAGATCATTTTAGATTTTAAGTAGTGTTGTTCTGTTATCTCTGGCGACGAGTTTGTTTAGATAAGCAGTTTTTACTTTTGGTATTTTAAGCGATGCATGTTTTTCTTTTATTGAGCCGATAAGCATTCTGCGAAATCGTTGTGGGCGCCATATTAAGAGTAGCTTGTGAAGAAGCAGTGGCCCACTTGAGAACTGCGTAAAATGAGTTACCTTAGTCGTGAGTGAAGATTTGTACGACCGCTAATTGTGAAAGAGTTCGCAAGTGCGTCAGGAAGTGTCTCAAGTAGGTAATAGCGGCTATGTTTTGAGTAAGCGTAAAGAATACGCACGGATAGCTTCTGTAGGCTTTAAGGAGCATTGATGTGAAACCTGTGTTCTTGGTTGTTCTTCGTGTAATTAAATAAGAGTAGTTTTAAAAGTCGTTGTTTCTAGGGAACTTGATGCCATCGGGTACTCTGGCTTGTGTATTTAGCTTCACTTTTTTATGTGACAGGTTTACAATTGTTTTTTTTTTGTGGTTGTGCTTCATCACGACATGTCTTTGTGGATTTGAGCAGCCTATTTCAGGTTGGGTTGTTGGAATTGCTGCTGCTATTGTAATTGAGAACAGGTCATTTTGCTTGAAGTAAAAGCCTGATGGTTCTCAGGGTGAGTGTGGGCGCTTGCCTGCTTGGCGGTTGTGGTTCTCGCGTGGTTGACACATGTGCGGTCTTTCAAGAAAGAATGTTGGCCAAGAGAGCGGGAACTTTTCTCCAAATTTGGACGACGCTACCAGATGTTCCAGATTACCGGAGGTGGCAGAGGAATGCAGCAGAGCAGCATCGGGGTGTGCACGGCTTCAGCACACCAGCATTGTTTTCATCGACCTCTCTCCACAAAGGTGGTTAACCTTTGTACGTCTAGGTCTCGGCCTGCCGCCGGGGTCACCTACACCTGGGCGCTTCGGCTGAAAGGTGGCAGCTACGCGCGGGCCTCTCCAGTAGGCGAGGAATGCCGGCTGTATGTTGCAAGGGTGACTGCAATCAAGTCCTTCAGCCGGGTGTCCTCCGTGGAACGCGTGTTTGCAACGAGTGTGTTTTGGTGGAAGCTGGTGCCTTTGTTCGTCAAAAGTTTTCAGTTCCCCGAAGTGGCATTGCCGCCCGCTTTCTTCGGAACTGGTCGGACGTGGAGAGTAGAGTGCAGTGGTCCCTGGCTTGCGATCCTGGGGGCGGTGACCTATGTGTTGGAGGGACGGACCCTTCAAAAGCATGCACGTTTGTGATTGGACATTTCTAGTTAAGGAGTTTCTCTATCTTGGAAATGAAGCGTATTTAAGGAGCAGCAGAGCGTCTGCTCGGGACGGATCGATCGAACTAGATGTCGTTCTGACGATCCTGTCCTCTACGATGTAGTAAATAAACGTCTGTTAAGTTTTCGTCAACGCTGGTCTCTCTGCCTCGGCCTCCTGCTGTTGTGCACATCCCTGGGCCTGCGGTTCAACTCCCGCCGCTCAGTTCCACGCTACCCCCTGGGTCCGCGTCGGCCACCGACGCCACTCGTAACACCAGGCACTCCTTTTCTCTTGTGGAATAGTTGATTTCTGCCTTTGATAGCGAGTGGCTCTCTTCTCAGTCAGTCTCTCTTCTACAAAAGGACGGCGACGAGTCCTACGCTACTTTCATTGGTGTGGATTTCCGTATCGGCGTATTCGTCGAAATAAGCAAGTATCGAAGGCTTCTGCAGGCGTCCTTTCAATTACTGAAAAGCTTGAACTTGCGCCGTTTTCCACCTGAATTTGACGTCGGACTTCGTTAGTTGCATCAGTGCCTCGGCAATCTGTGAAAATTCCTTGACGAAACGGCTGAAAATAGGCGCACAAACCTGGAAATCGGCGTACAGCCTTCTTGTAGGTGGGCGGCGGGAAGGCAGCAATGGCACCTGTTTTCCGCGGGTCCGGGCGAACTCCATACTTTCTAATGACATGGCCCAAGAACAATAGTTCGTCAGACGTCATGACCTCGTGACATCTGCGAGAGGTACTGGGATCGATACCCAGCACTTCCACCAGATATCACGGGGTCGTGACGTCGACGAAGTCAGCAGTCAGCGTGTTCAAGATGAAACTGTTTATTTTGGCCGAACTTGTGGCCGGAAAATGAAAACCAAACTACAGCAATACACGCTGTAGACTTATAGCGGCGAACAGGGTGTCGGCCGTCGATAAACTGCTCAGCGATAAGGCGTGTCGGCATTTATACATGCGCCATCGAACATTCGAGCCTTATCGCTGGTGGCCGCGTTAGTTCGAGAATAATCTCACCTGTTCGCGTTTGCGCACTCAAGCCTATAAGAAGATTCCGAAATAATCTGCAAGGTTTTGGTACATTCGGGCGCGGTTTGCTCAAGACAGTGATTATACGTGTAACGGACCAGTTACATAAACATAGCAAAAGAAGCGCATGTGGCAATATGCTATAGTCATTCTCATTCCATAGTTGCACTCATACAGATCACAATGTAAGGCATTCAAAATAAAGATTACCTGAAATCATGCTCATGCTTACGCTATCGTAAGAGGTGGGTCGTATCCGAAAAATAATCTCATGCTTTTACGCAATGCATTGTCATCGCCAGTATCTGATCTGCGTCGCTCGATTACGTCTAATTGAGAATTGGATGTTACGCAATAAGCGATACGCTATGGCGTAATGATTTTTCATATAACATGAATGCCAGCAATCATGCAAAGTTGGAGTCCCAAGGAGGACATGGTCAGTGTGGTTGGTATGTCTTTCGATGTTCTTAGTTCTTTGGCGATAAGACTTTGTTCTCTCGCAATAACGTAACTTTTTTTTTGTTCTTGTTCCGTTCTAGGCTGAAGCAACATGTCATTGTGGATAGCAAAGAGGAATCGGTATACATGTTATGTAAATGTCAAAGCCAGAATGTTTAAAGGTACGTATGCAGCGCAGATGAATATTATTTACCATATTCAGTGCTTTGTGTTTAAACTGTTTAGAGCATACATCCCACCCAAGGCATGCTGTGAGCATCTCCAATCAGGCAGCTTGAAAACTTGCAGACGCCGATATGTCTTACGTTCGGTGCAGCCGACGTCATGAACTGCCCTTCTGTTAAGTGCAGCCGAGGTTATGAATTTAACCCTCGAGGAAAACTATTAGGTACGTACATACATATTCAAGCTCCACGTGAAATGCTAAGTATGGTCACTGAAAAATGTTCATTGTAACATTTCTGTTTCTAATCACCTGGTGTCGTGTTTCTGCTACTAAACTGTCACTTACATTATTGTATTGCCGACTCTCGTGCTTAACAGAGGTAAATTACATGTGGGCTTAACGTGCGTTTTCAATTGAGAATTTTTGATTTCCGATAAAGGTACTGGAGAGGATGCTCAATTTTAGAAGCGCTTACGTATCGGTCAAGTGACACCCATTTATTTTTTTTTGGGGGGGGGGGGGCGTAAATAAGAGTCACATTTAATGTTATCAGCAGTTGTGTGCAGTATGGCAGTAGCCCTTGCGATGGTGTAAAATAATGGTTCTCTCCTTTTAGGATGCACTGCCCAGCAAGAAGATTGCGAAAACCGCAACTGACATAGTGAGTGATGAAGCATGATTGTGCGGGCAGATCCCGAAACATGACTGTGCGTGCGCTTGACTGCAGATCCAGACCACCTGCTTCTAAAAATTTGTTCTAACCACAGGGGAAAGCAAGGAGAAACGCTTTGTGTACCGGCGGCCTTCTGTCATCTAGACAAGTCCCTGAATCAATATTCATAAAGGTAATCAATAAACTTGTGTGTAATAATGACTATCACGCTAACTTTAACGTCTTCTACTTTGAAGGCATGAAAGCGATAAAATATGACTTCTCTTTGAATTGTGCATTTTTTTCCAGACAATTCCTTATGCACAGCAGTTTTGTACAATGCTTGATTTGGTCCTCTTTTTGAAGTTTTCTTTAAATTAACCTTTCGTTTATTTACAGTGTTGTGCGCCTTCACAAGCCGTGTTCTACAGCGCATGCTGAGGAAAATCGAACATTGCTCTTATATTGCAAAAGCTGTTTTAGCTCAGTTTCATGTTTTGCACCCACGAAAAAAAAAAGACTAGTTTTAACATGCAATTAGGTGTGATATCGTGGGCAGAGCTTTCCGTTTTTCAAACAGAGTTGCCTGTTGAACCATTAAAAACATATCACCTGAACAAAATGAAGAAAGCGCATTTGGATTTCAGCAAAGGAGAAAGCCGGAGGAGTAGCCGTGTATTGTTATACATACTGGTGGTCTGTGTTAGTGGTTTGACTGAGTTAGCAGAATTACAAAAATGCAGACATTCCACGCACAACCTGAGCGACAAAAGTAAAGGAGTGACAATCACCCTCTTTTTGTCTGCCCTCTGGGTTTCATCGTCCTGCTTATGCGCAGAGTGCCAGCAGCTATGATACACCGCACACATGAGTATGCTTAAGGAGAAGCACGACTCTGATCACCTATTATTTGCAGGAGGCTCTACTCAGTATAACTGGTCTACCCGTGCTCCACCAATCCAGGTGTCGCCTAACAAAAGGTATGTGCCTGTTTTATCTTTCAATATTCTTTCTGCGACACATTCCTGACCAGTCGCTACGCGCATGATCGGCGCAGCCAAGTGTCGCCTAGCAACGGAAGCGTGGCTCTTCCTTTAGTGCTTCTTTGTGCGCATGCCTAATCTTTCGTACTTCTTTATGCGGCTTTATTTTGTAGCGTACAAATATGTACACACAGTGATGAGAACTGTCACGGAGGATTCCATATGGCCCGTTCTTTTCTGAATGCACACGCTGGAGCTTTGGAATAATTCTGGTAGATTTCTGCATAGAGCACGGCAGTTGTACGCTTCCTTCATCGCAAGAAAAAAACACAAAACAATGTCCTTTGGAGTTGGCTTAGAGCTTGCATGCATCATAACGTCACACTTTCGACCACAAGCATCGTGTCGTTTAAGTGTGGTCTGGCCCAAAAACGATAATTAAGAAGAGCAGGTGATTGACAGATATTCTTAATTATGAGTTGTGCCATTTGCGTTAAACAAGTACCCTCTTTTGATCCAATTATGTAGATGTTTAAGCAAATTTGCATCTCTTGAAAAAATAGCATTCCGGCTCTTGATATGCGCTGTTGGCATTGTTTTTGTGCGCATGCATACATTTACATTTCTGCGTGATTTTATGATATGATTCAGCATTTATATATAATAAGCACACACGTACCAGCCAGCTATTTAGTACGCGATTATTTCATGTATTTCTTTGGTTTTGCGAGAAGTACGTAGAACTGACTTTAGGCGCGTTCACACTTGTCCTCGAAGGGGGCGAAAGCGGCAAAACTCACCGGAAATTCACTCGCCCCGCCACCTAAGCGGTCGGAAAACCAGGCGACGAGCCCGATGCGAAAAAATCGGTCCGAGACCGATTGTTCCGCCACGCGAAAACGGATCGCCTTTCCACTTCACGGGAAGCCGTGCTTTGGCTGCATTAGCGTATGCCGCGATGTGAACAACGGCCGGCCGCAAATTCAACATGGCGGCCAGGGCGTCGGCGGTGTCTCGCATCGGCGCAATTGCAAACTACCCGTGCAGCACGGCAAAACTCGCAGCCTCGACAAGGACGCGTTCCTTGAGAGCCTGGTTTGGATTAAGATTGCCGAGAAGACGGGAAGTCGCAGAAGGTGAAGCAGCAGCGAGTCGGCGTGCCCCAACATATCTCGCTTTTGCACAGCCGGGCGAATCCGCCGCCCATATCTCGCTTTTACACAGCCGGGCGAATCCGCCGCCGCCGCTGCTGCTGGCGTGCCCGCTTATGTAGTTTCTGCTGAGGTATCTCCCGAAACAACAATTTGAAAAGGTGAAAGCCATTTCTCTTCCGTGTTTTGCATGCATTAAGAAATTAAATGCTCAGGAAACGGGCAAAATAGAATGCATTCTCGAAGTGGCGAAGGCGGCGGCGGCGATGGCATGCAGGAGGAGCAGAACAAATGCGAACATTTTCGGCGCGAGGGAGCACTCTTTTCCGGCTCATGTGGCGTTTTCGCTTTCTCTTCGCTTCTCAAGTGTGAATGCGCCTTGAACGCGGCGTATAGCGAGCGGTTTTTATATCTATTTTGCCTACTCTTCGCCGCGAGGAGCGACGTTAATTCTCCGCGCACTTCTTTTCTGCCTTCAGCAGCTTCACTGCTTTGCTAACTTCATGTTTTGTCAGTATCCACGTTTCCCTTGCTGAAACCGCCTTTGTAGGTGAACAAAATGGCAAATAGCCCTACAACAAATAGACGACTGGTACTTATTATCTCATAACACATAGTTTGATAAGCACGAATCACACAGTCAATGAAAGTGCACCAGCAGGAGCAAAATAATTCTAGTGTCTTATTCACGCCGACATAATGCTTAAACTGCATAGAAGTTGGACGAAAGGAGGATAGCCTGACACGTATATCATGATACTGTTATAAAATCTCTGGTCTTTATTGATACTGACGGAATCGACCACATTTTAATAATACTCGCGGTTTAAGTACCATTACTGTAGTGCATGCTAACTCCAAGTCGCCTCGAATATGCGAATGTTTTTTTGGCTCCCTCTTGTAATGAGCGAAGGCGACGCGTTTGGCCTCGGTCACCGCAACTGTCACGTTCTATAAGAGCCATTTACTTCAATTATTACAATGGGCCATCACGTATGTTCCGAGAAGCACCTTCCATGTGACACCTTCCTCAAACGTTGGCATTTCTTAGCGCGCGTATAGAGACGGTGTATTAAAACCGTACAAGGAAGCGCGGAAAAAACACGAGGCACGCGAAGCAAGAGGTGCGAAAGAGTGGAAGGCTGTGCTTCCGTTGCTGCGGTACACCTGGTTGATCAAAGCATGCGATGAGCGTAACACCTCCCGAACAGGGGCGTAGGCAGAAATTTTTTTCGGGGGGGGGGGGGGGCACCTCTTTGATCTGTAGTGGGGACGAGCAGGCAGATGTGGTCGAGTGTCATTTTCTGCTCTGTATGCTGTGGCAAAAAAAAAATTTCGGGGGGGGGGGGGGCACGGGCCCGGGTGTGCCCTAACGTGGCTACGCCCCTGCTCCTGAAGGTGTCGAGGAAAGAAGAGCCAAGGAAAGAAGAGGCACAGAGCGCTGGCCGTATAAAATCTCCTGCAAGCCGTTTTGTGTAAGCAGTATACCGTGCACTGTACAACGTAACCTCTATTTTTGCGTGAGAACGCTCGATATTGTGAACCGGTACTGAAAGTTATTCCTGTAACTTCTGTTTTAAATGTAAATTTGTGCATTTTTAGTAAAGGGTAATATTGAAAAGGTTACCAAGGACCAAGGCCCTTTGGTCTCCCAAGTGGAATGCTTCTTCTTCCAATTGGTGTCACAAATTTCAATTGGAAAACCATTGGAACAGTGCGTTCCAATTGGCCTCCCAATTGGATGTGCACATTCGAATTGGAAAAGCACTGCCAATTGTAGTAGACTGATTGTTTGAAATATTTAGTTGCAATCTGTTTGTAACTAACATAGCCGCCCTGAAATAGGGTAGGTGAGGCTCTTATAAATATTATATATATATATATATATATATATATATATATATATATAAATTGGATGACCATATGCAGCCGGTTAACCAGTTGAAAGACAGTTTAACTGAACTGGCTCACCAGTTAGGCACCAGTTAGCTTCGATTGGATGACCATTTGTGACCAACTGGTTAACCATTTGGGAACCCGTTAGCTCCAACTGGATGACCACTTCTATTCAATAGGTCAACCAATTAAATACCACCTGCAAGCCTAGGCACTCTACAACGATGCGAAGTTTGCGAACAGTCGCCGCACTTCGCTGACACGAGAACGCAACACCGACAGAAAACGGCTGAACAAGCGTTGGTTTCTAACAACCCTTCCAAAAATGTTGCACTTGAAGCAGTAAGATAAGGTGAAAATAACCTATAAAACAAAAAAACAATGCCTGCTTACAAAATTTTGTACTGTTTGTTGCCAAATGCGATAATCTTAAAATTTAATTTTCATAAGTGCGTGCAGTGCGTGCGTTGCGGCAAGTGCCATCAGCATGGTCATCGCGATCGACCGGGCTTTTTTGTGGACATATCATGCCACAGGTCTCCGGCGTATGTTATATCCCGCGTCTTTGAAATATTCATTTTGGAACGGTCCATGGATTCAGCCCGATTTCATTACACTCGAGGTAAGTATTTTACTTTTGAAGTTCTGCAATTGTTGCATTATTAGCAGCTTTCGCACATTTCGTTCGCTACCCTAACTAGTGTTGTCTCACGACTGCGGCGGATGTACACGGGCGCAACAAGCATGACGTGTGGGAGCTACTGTACGCGGTTAGTCTTGTTACATCGCTAACATTTTCATCTTGTAGACTGCATTAGAGGAAAACACCAGGGAAAGATTACAAGAGGCAAGGCCAACAGGAAAGTTACTTATCCGAACTGCCGCCCTTTAACTATTTAGAAAGCGTATTTCTTTATCATTCAGCACTACCGCATAACATAAAACACAGTTTCCGCAAGCGAGTTGCCTGCTCAGCTCGGGTTACCCTGACGGTTTGCTAGTTGCAGTGGGTGGCACGTTGTTAAAGAGGACAAACACTACCAACACCCAGGAGAAAAGGAAAACAGAAAAGATTGTGGTCATGTTCTATGTGCATTTTGTGTAGCACAATTTGAAGAAGATTGGTCGCAAGCACGGGGTTGACGTCGCGCTCACAGCCCCCTGCAAACTGGCCAAGCTGTGCTCCATGGTTAAAAATCAGAGAAAGGGAAATGTGAACCAGAAAGGTTGCACAAAAACACGTGCCACGCACTTTGTTCCCTGTACCGATGAGGTCGTGTACAGTTTCGTTGAGCTGCCGAAAAGTATACATCGCCCAGACGGGCCGATGTCTAAATGACAGACTCGGAGAACATGCATTGTCATGGAAGGTTCTCGCAGGTGGCACGCACCTTTATCTGCACTGCAGAGATTGCGGGATCGGTAGTTTACGAGCACTAATGCTCTTAGCAAATCAAAACACAGACTGACCACCGAAATCAGGGAAGCTGTACAGATTAAAGCGAACACAACCACGTGCATCAGTGCTCCCTCGGTAGCGCTGAATGATAAAGAAATACACTTTCTAAATAGTTAAAGGGCGACAGTTCGGATAAGTAACTTTCCTGTTGGCCTTGTCTTTCTTGTGGTAAGGTGGCTGCACTTGTGAGAAAAATTTCCCATAAACTGCATTTGGAAGTTGAGCGTCTGTCCTGTCAAGTTCTTTCCTTCTATTCCTGCTGTTTTCCGCTCATACAATCTACAATGTGATGCACCACCTTATTGAACATTTTCATCCTTCGTGCAGAGGTGAACACACTTGTCTAGAACACTTGAACGGCGCGCTTTGGACTGCACTGACGACGTTTGCGTGCATGACTGCTTAGGATGAATGCTCGAGCGTGGGCTATCTGAAACAGCGTGCTGTTACAGCATTTTAGACAAGTGTGTTAACCTCTGTACTATAGCCATGTAGCTCATTTTCCTCACCGTCTTGTCATATTTTTCTTTCACACAGCATGTCTGATTGCTGACGCAACGCGGAACAAAGAAAGAACCCTAAGCAACGGGAATATATCCGTGACCTCGTTTCCTGAAGCTGAAGCAGAACGGGCAACAGTTTGACAACGAATACCCTTGGTAGCAGGAATTGTAGAGCTGTACTATTAGGCCCCCTCTGTATGAGATGTTTTCACCGAACAACTGTTGTGTAATAAAGGCTCTTCGTGTTGAACACCACCTAGTTTCAATTGGGTGACCATTTACGATTAGCTGGATTGCCAGTTGAACACCAGTTCACTTTAACTGGTTACTCATTTGGACACCAGTTAGCTTCAATTGGATTACCACATCTATTAAATTCGTTAACCAATTGAACACCACCTACCTTCAACTGGCTGACCAGTTGGACACCAGTTCTCTTAAACTGGGTACCCATTTGTGCACCAGCTAGCTTCAATTGGATGACATCTATTCAATTGGTTAACCAATTAAACACCGCCTAGTTTCAATTGGGTGACCATTTACGATTAACTGGTTTACCAGTTGAACACCAGTTCACTTTAACTGGTTACCCATTTGGGCACCGGTTAACTTCAATGGGATGACCACGCGTGTTCAAGTGGTTGACCAATTGGGCCCCAGTTTATATCAACTGGTCAACCAATTACCACTAGCTCTACCCAAATGGTTTACCAATTGGATATGAACTGGTTTACCAATTGAATGTAATTGGTACGTTCCAATGGGTGGCGAAATTCCAATTGGTCGAAAACCAGTTGGTGCCAATTGGTAATTTTCCAATTGGACCACATGAATTTTTTTGACTGGGTGTGGAAATGTTCAATGCACAGTATAATATTTAAAGAATGCAAGTTTGCGTGAAATGTATTTTCGTTGAGAGTTTATCATAAGGCGTACCAGAGGGTTCAGCTGTAGTGTGCCGCCGTAGCGACATCGTCTCAACATCTCAAGATGTTGCCGGCGTGCGATAAACCACGCGAGCTACGCATGGTTCATGTTCCTGGAACGTTCAAACCACGAAAAAACAGGCGCTGACGAAGAACGAGTACAGAAAACGCCCCAAGGTAATGCTCGCTGAATGCTTCAGCGTAAAAAATGCTCCGCTCATCCACCTAGGATTGAATACTAGAAGCTAGCGCGCGTCTACGTCACTGAAATACCAGACTTCACCGCCATCCCACGGTGATAAGGTGTGTTCGTTTATTCCAAGCATGTCAGGAGCACCGTAGAGCACCGTCTCGTCGACGGAAATACTAGATGGCGCCCTCACTTTTCCGGTTTTGCTCAATAGCCAATCAGCAGGGGCGTAGCCAAGGGGGGGGTTGGGGGGGTTCAAACCCCCCCCCCCGAAATTTTTCAGTTTTGCTTGCGTATATAGGCACGCACACATACAAACGCACGCACGAACATACATAAAGTATGGTTGAACCCCCCCGAAAAAAATTCCTGGCTACGCCCCTGCCAATCAGCGAGCACCAAAGGCGATACTTTTGCGATTGTCGCCTTTTGCGATCGTCTGAGAATATGGCCCCACCCGTGTTACGCCGGGCCGAATGATAGCGAGGCGGAAGCTGCGCGGGAATAGGCGCAGTGTGTGTCGCCACACACGATACTCAGACGGCTTGGCGATGTTGACTACGATATTGCTCCACTAGTGTCCCGTATCCTCATGAAGCCGCGCATGTCGGTCGGCTGAAGTCCGCTGTGAAAGCTAGCGCCGAAATGGCTCCTTCGCAGCCGCGAGTGTAGTTTCCGTGTAGCGAAAAGTGGGTCCAAACACGAAGACAGTGGTGAACGAAAGAAGACTGTTTGAGGAGTCTGGTTGGGAGCGCTCTGCCGCAGGCATCGGGTTCATGTGGTATTTCATTACTTGTACATAGCTCGTAAATACGCAATTATCCACGATGTTCATGTTCTTTCCGCAACGTAAAATTATATCTCCAAGTAACGTCTGATAGTTTAAAAGTCTCATCGAACTGGCCCCATTGACACAGTTATTAGTTAGGCTAGAGCAAGTATTGCAAGATAGAGCAACATAACAGACGAAAGACTGAAGACCATGTTCCGAAGTACGCGAGGCGTCCACAAACGGCAGTGTAGGAAACAGAAAAAGAAAGGGCATGAATACCTTCTGGCCCCGGTGCATACAATTTTTCCTGATCGGAACAATAGTGCCGTGGTGCGGGGCTCCCGTATGCGCATAATGACGGCGGCAAATCTGCGCGGGTTGTACTCGGCGTTCCGCGCCCGCAGCGCGATTTGGCGAAGATCCAGCGGGCAGCACAGATTCACCGTGGCGACGATGTTCCTGCGGTACAAAGAGAGGCAGTTAAGGGCACGAACACTGGTTCCTACGCTGCTCCTTTGTGCTGGGTGTTTTCTGTTTTTTTTGCCCATAGAGATTTTGAATTTAATGGCAATCAGGCTCCTGTCGTTTCCGCACTTGAAATATATGTCGAGGCGGAAGTACTTTCCCGGAGCTAAAATGACGTTGATGCAACTAATTAACACGAACTTGTTAATTAATTTATAATTATTTACTTGAGTGCAGTTTATATTAGGAAGTTGCAGTGCATGATAATTTATGGCATACCATTTTTTTAGAAATCACAAAAGTTGCGCATGGTTCGAGATATTCATCCAAAAGTTTCAAGGGCGAAAATGAAACAAATCGCGCCCTGCGCGCACGAAGCTCGGCGGAACACCGGAACGACACGTGACAGGGAATTGACGAAATTTGAATGAAGGCGTGCCGAAGCAGAATCTCGTCAGAACAATCGGCAAGCATTCTGAAATACACCAGAAGACAGCCTAATGTTTGCGTGCGATGGGTGGTGCGTATCTGTTTCTTTCTTAAACTATAAAGAAGCGCGAAAACCCGTTTTACCTGTCAGCAAGAAGAAGCGCCGCAGTGGCGGCACCTGAGTTTTATGGTTCCCAGACTAAGAAAAGAGTAACATAGCGGTTTTCTTGTGCACAGTTCGAAAGAAACGTATAAGCACCAAACATTACGCGCAAAAGTAAGGCGATACGCGGAGAAGTGAGATGACTTGCAGCTTTTCACGAAAACATAGGGCGCGGCGCGCCTTCATTCAAATTTCGTCCCTCTCTTGTAACATGTAGTTCCGGTCTGACGTAACTGAACGGTCGCACTTCGTGCGCGCCTTGCGCGATCAATTTCGATTTTGCCCTTGAAATTCCATGACGCATAATATCTCGAACTACGTGCAACCTTTGTGATTCCTAAAGAATAGCTATGCCATTAATTGTCACCCACTACAAATTTGTTACAAAAATACTTTCCCTGATATAAATCATTAAAAAATTGACTATTTTTTGTCCAATAACCGCAACACTATCATTTTACCTGCGGCTAAGTATTTTCGCATCGACGTGAAGCTCGTGTGGGAGAACGACAGGTGCCTTGCTCTCGTAAGATTTTTATTAAAAAATCTGCATTGTCTAAAAAAAGACATCCTGTATAGCAAGTTCCTTTTGCTGTCCGAGAACACCTGAGCCGCAACTTTCGTTAATATGTGCTGGTTACTAGACCAAAAGCCGGATATGACAAAAGAGTACCAAACATGATAGTAATGAACTAGCATTGGCACGTTATTTCGCATGTAGCAAGGCTGTAAAATCTATTAAGTCAGTCACCGTACAAGTGCGCAAAATATAAATACAATAAAACATCTGTTACAAGACAACGCTATCCAACCAGAAGAAACGCTTACGATTGATAATAAAAACGTTAGAGTTAGAAGTCCAGTAGCGACAGCTGGACTGGGTCCTTGAAGGCGCTTCAGCGTCCAGCCACTACAAGGAAACACACAGGAGGGTCAGCATTTCGCAGCATTTACCCCAAATGGAAATTTCTAAAGCGTGAGCAAATAAATAATTATAGATGTTATATTTACCGCGAAAACCCAAACAACAACAGATAACATGAGGCGGCGGTGCCTTCTTTACTGTTGTGCATTGCAGCGGCATTCCAAGACTGTTGTTAATAACTCCTGAGCAGTTTGTGTAGGAACGCCTTAAGTCCATGGCGGCGGGAGCAGTGCTCGGATTTTTAGTTTTCGTGGATATAGATGCGGCCATTTCATCTGTTCATGCTGCCAGACTCGCAGCATATTAGAGATACATAAGCAGCCCATATCAGCGAGGGAACGTCTGTGGCTATCATATTTTACTGTTTCTGCTGCTATTTTTTGTGTTCACAGCGCTTACGGAACACGTTTATATGACGGATCTTGTAGCTTCGGACTAAGGTGCGTAATGCTCTATAAGCTCGTGCCGTGAAGACAGTTGCTTCGGGTTGCTGACTTGCTGTGCAATGTTTTCTGTAATGTATGGGCTCTGAATGAAACGCTATTGCTTGACTGACTATCGGTGTTGAATTCCGGGCAAGTAGTGACTTTGTAATATAGAAAATGCATTTCAATATGCGTTTGAAACGCGTCTCTTTACACACAGAGACATGACGGTATAGTGACCGAAAAACCATTGCAGTGGAGGGTTCAAGGTGTGTGCGTGCGTGCGTGTGCGCGCGCCTGTCTGTCTGTCTGTCTGTGTGTGTGTGTGTGTGTGTGTGTGTGTGCGTGTGCGTGTGCGTGTGCGTGTGGTGTGTGTGTGTGTGTGTGTGTGTGTGTTACAGTTGTCAGCACGGTTAATTCGAACGCTCCGCCGCGTGGCCTTGACCGGCTTCGACTGAAGCCAGCGCCGCCAAGCGTTGGACACGGTATATTTGCAGCAGCAAACGATTGAAGGGGTGCGGGTCGATTTCACTGGTAAATTTCTGTTTTTCTTCTGCGGGTGCAATATACTCACTTGGCAGGTCCCTTTCCACCACGTTTCGCTCGTGGCTGCGTTCTCACGCGTGCCATGAAATTTATTGCCGTATGCATATCTCGGCAACCAACCATAGCGTGCGCCAGCTCACGCACCTTTCGAGCTTATAATCACAGCTGGCGCTCGAAAGCAATGGTGTATTGGAAAACCAGAGGAAACACAGGTTCATGACGTTTGTAAAAGTTGCGCAATAAATAAATCTGAAATGCGTTGGTGTAGTTCAAGTTACCATTCATTAATTTTCAGACAGCGTGAGTCGGAGCCTTCTCACAATTTAGTCTTTGCCTTCCTGTTGAGTTCACGCTGCACTGAAGATGTGTCGGAGCGTCAGATCTGCGTGTGTCCTGAGGAAGAAAAAACATATGGATGCGATGCAAACAAAACCGGTTTCATGCATCGTTAAGGGAAAAGCGTTAAGTGCCATTTTGTCGGATAAGAAACTGACTGTTTACGCAAACTTGGTTTGGTTTTATGGGATTTAATATCCCAAAAGCGACACAGGCTAAGGGTGCCGTAGTGGAGGGTTCCGGGGAATTTCGACCACCTATGGCTCTTTCATGTGCTCTGAAGTAGCGTGTCTTCAGGATGATAGCAAGGTGGAACAGCATGATAGCGCTAATGCTGATATAGCCGCGCTGACAGCCAATGAAATTTACGATGCTTTGGAACGTGTGACACGTGAGCTGATATAAAACCACGTATCTAAGAATCGCCGGTTAAAGATGCCTCGAAAATTGCCAAGGGAAGAACGCCTTGAAATAGTGTTAATGGCTGAAAGAATGCCCCAACAGAAAATTGCTGGTGTAGTGAATCGGCCCATTTGCCACTGTGAATAGAACTATCCGAGCATTAAGAGAGGATAAGATATTAAGAGCATTAAGAGATGATAAGATATTTCATCAAGAGCTTCCCGTGAAATAGCTTGCGGGGGTGGAGGTCATGGCACCCCCCCCCCCCCAAATTAACACATCTGATCAATATTATTGAGGTGGCGAATGAACTCTTGTGAGGTGAAATAGTAAAACATCGGTGATACGAATTTTGCTGAGTTACCAAAAATATTCGTCTCTTCCGAACTTCGTATCACCAGAAAACATGGAAAATTAATATGTGACAAAAGAAAGGTGGCGTATGATTTCATTTATTGTTTCTCAGGGACGCAGCAACGTCATGAACAGTTCTAAATGATTGCGAGTAATGTTTTTGAATGTCAACGATCATATTTGTACTCGTAAATATGCGGCGCCTGGGCGTGTGTAATTAATTACCCAGGTGTGCTGTGACCCGTGACAGCTAGTAGCCCCTTCCAAATCTTAGTACGTTTTACATGACATCAAAGTGCTGCGGCGAAAATGACTTATGGAGCGCTTTGCACACGATTGAACGCCAGAAAATTTTGGGACCGCTGTCCTTCGTTGTCATTACTTTCTTATCGCGACGGTGTTTTGGATAATAGAACTTTTTGTTGGGCTAGTTGGTACATGCTTACTGAAAAACCAAAAAGACGCGTACCATCAAGGAAAAAAGTAAGGACAGGACAGAAAGGGCGTCACTCGGCGTCACTCGCCTCACTTTCTCGGAGACGCACATATGTTGGGCATATTGCCCACGTTCACGCAAGGCACTTCTTCCTTATGATGCCTCGCATTCGAAACTTGTCAAGAGGGCCGTTGCTTCCATGTGCCTGGAAGGAGCGCTGGTGAAATCTTGTCCTCATCTAATGCAGGAAAGTTTCAATAATCAGGTCACGAGGCTGTATTCAGCCGGCTACCCTGGTTCTGTCGTTGCAGACTCGGAAACCCTCCTTCAGAAACTGAAGGGATCGAGAAGAAATAGGCAGCCTATGGAAAAAAGGCCAATGGTTATGCCATATGTGCACAAGGTTGCTCACAACCTTAAGAATGTGGCCAACAGGTACAAGGTACCCTTGGTGTTTTCGGCGCCCCGCAAGTTGGCTAGCCTGTGCCCACGCATTTCTTCTGCACCGAGGCCCTGCCCGTGTGGGAAGAGGCACGCAAGGCCTTTTGTCGCCTGCTCGGTTGGCGTGGTGTACGAGATCCCGCTTAGTCGCGGTAGGGTATATATCGGCCAAACAGGCCGGTGCATAAACGACAGGACGAGGAAGCACGAACTTTCGGTGAAAAATAAACTTTCAGCACATTTGCCTGTGCATTGTGGTTCCTGCAAGTGTGAGCCTGGGTTTGCCAGTGTTTCCGTTCTTGGAAAGAGTAACGATGTCTTAGCGCGTGAAATTATGGAAGCATACTATATTAGAAAGAAGAAAGAATGCTGTGTTAGTGACACATCTGTTGCTCTGCGTGGGGGTGAATTTAGTTTCATCGATTCATTTTTCGATTAGTTAATCTTGTTATCGCGGGTTTCTGACGAGCTTGTGAGGCGATGTGCGCCCGCAGGGTCGCTGTGGTTATATATGATGCTGATGTTCTGGGAATAAAGTTAGTTGCTAGTGACGCCCTTTCTGTCCTGTCCTTACTTTTTTCCTTGATGGTACGCGTCTTTTCGGTTTTTCAGTAAGATGTTTTGGATGTTTTTCGAGAAATTTACGGCCGTGCCCGCACAATCGGGAGGTTTACTCAGAGTTCGGGAATCCCCTGTGGAAATCGAAGAGTTGGCAGGTGTGCGCGTCCCCGACAGTCGTGCAAGTTGATGTTGCCATGCCTAGCTCCTTCGCGAAGACATGGCTTGCATCTACGTGGCAAGCACGTGTAAACAAAGTACAGTGACGCTGCCTCGAGCACAGCAGCACGCGTCTACTCGTTAAAAAAAGGAAAGAGAGAGAGCCCGCGCTGCGTTAGCGTCATCTCTAATCTAAACGCGAAGGTACATGAAGGCGCATTGAGGCCTCCAAGATTCGCGCGCACAGTCTCGGAGGGTACAACGCGCCGCTGATGGCCTGTTCTGACAAACTGGCGGCGCGGCGCACATGGCCGCGCGTGATTGCCTTGATTTCCGCGACAGCACGAGCAGGACCTGTTCGTACCTGCGTGGTAGCGTACGTTCGTATCAAACGTCACCGGGTGAAAATCGGTTCGTAACAACCGTACTCCATTACATTGCAGGCTAATGGACCTTGGCCGGGACGACAGAAAAATTCGTACCACCCCGAAATTCCTTCGAGCCGTGATCGTATTACCAATGTTCCACTGTATGTGTGAATGGACTTGAGTATAAACGCAAGCCGATATAAGACTGATAGTAATGCTGAAGATGAGTAGATAGGACCACAGGTCGGCAATAGAAGATGGGATTCACTCAGACTCACTCAAGAAATATTTTGTGCTTAGGGCTTACTCGGTCTCAGACTCACAAATATTTTCTCCAACCGAACTCACTGGGACTCACTAAACGTTTTCCTCAGCTGGACTCACGGCTCGATCTGAGTCTGAGTGAGTTGACTCATGAGTGAGCTTGCCGACCTATGGTGCGGACACTGTGCGCAGAAGGCTTGATGACGCGAGCATCCAAAGCCATGTCGCCGCGAGAAAGCCAGCGTTGGAAGCGTCGCATCGTCAACAGCGACTGCAATGTGCTCAAGCTCACGATGACCGGACGTCGGAAGACTGGGAATACGTCGTTTTTATCGACGAAGGGACTTCTTGCGCGGGGCGGGACCAACATAGAGTTTGGCGTCCTGAGCACTACCGGTTAGCCCGTTTCGTACCGTACGTTAAGGAGAACACTTCGCCTCTCACAGCAAAACTGTATATAGCTAGGGTATTCGTTTATCTCGCTGAAAATTCGCTTTGCGGACCGTTTGCGGACCGTTCCCGAAGGAATGAAAAACCGTGAGATCAGCAGAAATATTCAAGCATCAGGCCAATAATACTGAGTTGGCTAAGTTTGTGCTAGAAGAGATTGGTTTGAATTGCCACGCTATTTCAGTTATGACATCAGTGAAGTAACCGATGACGACACCACGACGTCCATCCATTTGATGAAGTCACCTGTCATGCGGTGTTTGTAAGCTGTCTACCGACCATTGTGTGCTGTTGTGAAGCCTACGGATAACAAAAAATCACGACGCGTATCGCGAAACGGAGAATCTGGTCTTGGGATTGGTGAGCAAAAGGACCGTAATTTTCCCCTCCTTGGTGTTGTATTAATGGCGACGTGCTACGATAAACTTTGCACAGTGGTGTGAACGTTTACAGGCGCGTTCATAGCCAGGGCTTCCATACAAAATTTGCTTGTGTCGTATTCTAAACAGCTTCGTTCGTAATGCGCATCCACAGACGGGGATGGCTCATATTCATTTATTTATTCAGCTACGACGACCAGTATGTCTGGGATGGGCGCACAAGCGGACGCACAGCCGTGGGGCGCGGTCAGCTACCAGTGCCTGGGGCCTATCCACAGTAGGCCAGGCCGTAAGACAGCGGCCGCCTACGTCGACACATTGAACGCGTGTTCATGCCTTACGCGCTGGATGGACCCTTCCCGGATGGGTTCTTCTGGTTTCAGCATGACCGCGCCCCCATCCACACTGCACGAGCAGCGCAGGCCTTATTGGGTGACCATGCGGTCATGCAGCTTGAGTGGTCGAGCCGCAGCCCCGACCTAAAAATTAAACATAATAGAAAATGTTTGAGGCATGCTGAAACAGAGTGCTAGGCGCTTGGGCTGAAGTTTTACCATGATGCACCAGCTCTGGGCCACCATACAGCAAGAATGGGAGCTCTTGCGGGCAAACAGCGAGCTTGTGCGCGTGCCGTACAATTCACAGTCTGAAGGCATTGAAGCTGTAGAGGGCGCACTTGGCGTACTAGACCGCCATTTAGGCAGGTGTTTCTTTGTACACTGTATGTTTCGTTACTTTTCGTGTATGTTTCGTCGAACTTTTTGCCAAAGAATTATGAGGTGCTAAGAAACGGTATAGCCATGTCATGCCTTAAGTCTTCCCTCACCAAGTCGTGTGAGCACAAAATGAGTGCCAACTTTACCGAACAGTTTGAAATGAACAGCGCAAAAACCGGACGGCCACCGAATGGAAACACACAGGACAAGCGCTGATTTCCATTTGAATTTTTATTGACAAGAAAGATCTTATAACTGCTTACCGGAAAGTTAGAACGAGAAACAAGAACAGAACAAAAAAAAAATGCAATGATATAAACCAGGCATATTACTAACAGTCACACTTGTCCTGTGTGTTTCCTTGCCGTGGCAGTCCGGTTTTTGCGCTGTTTATTTCAAGTATGTGCAACCAACTAGCCCAGTCAGCTACTTTGTTACCGAACAGGTTACGCGTCTTTTAGATGTAGGTTATCCTCGCGTTGCAGTGGCCACTGTCACTGAACGTTTATAAAAGTCGGTTTTGCTAAATCCGAGCATGGTTGGCGAAAGCGATAGCAAAAACGTGTCGTTGGTATTCCTTACATTCATTGCGTATCTCACAGGATAAAGGAAGTGGGAAGTAGATACGGTGTTAATGCTGCCTTTACGGCTGCTAATAAGCTTGGTAAGATTTGTGCAGCTCTGCAGAGAAAGAATGAGCGAGTAACAGACAGGAAGCGGGCCGACATTGGTTTCGTAAAACACACCAACAAATTTACTGATTGCCGTACAGGTGTAGTGTATAAGGTTCCTTTTAGCTGCGACCACTTCTACGTAGGACAGGCGCGGCCGCTCTGTGAGCGAGACATTATTGAAACATTGGAGGTCGCTAATCAGAGGTCCACCTTCTAATCTTTCTTTACATTGCCAAGAGTGTAAGTGCACGCCAAAATTCTATGAATGCGCAGTTCTGCAGCGGCACAAGAATTAAGAAACGCGTCAAATGATTGAGCCATGGCACATCGATAATAGTGGTAGCGCATGCGTGCGTCAGTCGTCGATTGGCTTGCATAAAGAAGTAATCAAGTACCTGAACAGTTATCTCTGACGTAGAGCACCACGTGCGCCGGATTGGTAGTCATCGCCGATTGCCTGGGTTTTCGCAGATAAGTTTTCGTGCTTTCTTTTCCGCCGTTGTGCGTCTTTGCAGTTAGTTGTTAGTGGGCGTTTGTGGTGTATTGACTTTTGTTCTCGTGTCCATGTTTGCACGTCCTGTCTTTTAGAATGAATACGATGTTTCTTCGGAAACAAGCTACCAGGATTTGTCCTCTTGCTCTGTTCTTTCACATCAATTATCTGCCTTGAAATCACGAGCTGACACCTAAGGATCTGGCAGCCGCTTTAAATTAGCTGTAAATATCTTACTTCAGTATTATTATGCGGTGGAATGAAGACGCAATAAAGGGTCGGTGCCGCAATGGTGACAGCAGCGACCTACACGTAATTATTCACGTCTCACTGAGTAGACCTTTGGACAACACGGAATACACAACCCGAGAGCCAGCTAGAATAAGTACGGTCTTGCTGTACTACGGTGAGGCCGCTCGACGTGTTCGTATTTTTCTCGCCTAACTGTTTCATGTAAGCACAAGGCCACAAGAGAGAAATTTCTTGAAATGTCATCTATGTAATCTGAATTGTGTGTCAGCCTTCTACAGTTCCCTTGAATAATAAGAGCCATTGTGGAATATAAGTGAAAATGCATATTGTGAGCAGGCGAGCAGCTCGTGCCAGGGCGATATCAACTCTTTCGTGACTGTGCCTATGGAACGCAGATCGCCGGTGACCCGAACTAGCCAAACGACAATTTAAAAGTACGGGCACTTCTATCAACTACTTGCACCATCAAGTACGTTCTCTAAGCTCTAATGTTGCGTTTCCTGCATAACAGCGACTCAAGGCTAGCGGTTCCTTTGGCTTGTTCGCGAAAATGGCAGACGAAACGGTAGCGAGACCCTCTCACTAATTTAGTTCCTTCGACAATTCTGTTGCGTACGCAAACAAATTTTCTGCTCTTTCTAGTAGAAGAGAAGTGACTCCGAGGTAGATATCAAATCATGCAAATATGGTTCGGATGATGAGCAACAGTAGAACGAACCCGGATCGTAATCAGGTTTAGAAGAACAGAAAGTTGGGTGAGTTTGTAATGATCCATGAAGGTACTCGGAAGCGCAAAACACACAAAATACACAAGAACTAGACAAGACGAGCGCTCACTTCAAACTGAAGTGTATTAACAGAAAGTGGCGAGGTTTTATCGACACCAAATAGCAACAGCAATAGGAAAACGCATGCGTGACAGAACACACCGACACTTGGTGAACAAGTATCACCTCGACGATAAATAACCACAAAACAAAATAACAAAAGCTTCCTTTTGCTCATGAGGTTCACAAAAGTAAGGCGAAACAACGGTGGTGGAAAAACCCAGATCATGCCAAGCGTGTGCTCGGCTGCCGCTGATCTATTCCCAGCGCCAAAGACTTATCGAGATAAGCCACTTCACTGTTTAGTATGGTAATAGACGGCTGGCTGACGCACGTGGGAGCATTCTTGTGGATATGAAAAGCTTCGATTAGGGTAAGGCGGGGCAAATTGAGACGCGGGAGGAGGAATAAATTTTACTGACAATAAATGGCAAAACGCGACATTTTGACTTTGCCGCCCTCTATAGTTAATACAAAAATACATTTTCTTTGTTTCTCTATTTCGGCGATAGGTGCCGGTAGTTTTCGACATTTTATGTGTAAAAGTTGATTGGTTGATTGCTCACAGCGTTCGCGCGGGAAAAATTGCGCGGCTGATGTCAGTGTGTTCGTGACCCGTCAAAAAGGGGGGGAAATTCTGCTAGACCAAATTTTCGGATCCGTGCATGAAGCTACTCCGGCATCAGTACAACAATGTAATCATTTACGTTGTTACTTTATACTGCTAGCTACATGCCACCAAAAGTTTAGTTCATTTGGTGCCGTGGGCCAAAGGGGAAATTTTTTTGAATTCGGGCATGTGAGAGGGGCAAAACGCGACAAAAAGGCATTGAATTGCATTAGAGAGTTTCTGATTAAGTGAACCATTCATTTACGCTCATTATATATGATATCGTTTGTTAAGGATAGTGCGGACGTACAAGAGAATATCATCTAGAGTTTCCTGAGAGGAAAACGACATGGAAAAAGCACTGAATGCTTTTCAGGAGTTTCGGAGCAGCACAGCGCCGGGCTCTTTGTGGATTCAATGCGTGGAGTGCAAAGACTGGGCGCATGAAGACTGCGCGGTGGCCCACGGAGTGAATTGGAAGCGCTTCTACTGCAAGAACTGAAAAAATAATTTTTTTTCACGGTGTCTCGTGTGGCCTCACGCAGCCTCTCGTTTTGCCCCGCAGGTTGGGGCAAAATGAGATATGTGGCGCATTTTGCTTTGTTTTTAAAATATTATTTTGAACCGTCACAGCATGGTCATATTTATGTAGCACATACCGTGTACCCAAAAGAAAGTTCCTGTGTTGATATTTTATGGTAACGAGTGAAACAAAAAAAGAAATTCACTATTTTCAAATTTTTGTCGCGTTTTTCCTCGCCTTACCCTTCTCTCGTTAGCTTGTTTCGGTGCCGGAAAAGAACGGTGGTTTTGTGGAGTTCGGGAGTGCACCTGCACTGTCGACAGTGATGCACGAGGTGCGCATATGGTGCTGCCTTAGCGTAATATTTAGGCAGCGGCCCATCTGGCCGACGTAGCAATGACGACACGAAAAAGGAATGAGGGAAACCACGTTGCACACACACGAAACAAATGCAATGCTGTGATTAGTGTTACATGTCTGCCTCGTCAATCCCTTGTTACGCAGGCGCTTGTGAAGAGCTGGGCATATGGAACTGAGCTTATTCTTGGCATTGAAAACGACATGTACATTGTATCGGGAGGCCACCTTGCTCAGTCGATGAGAAATACCGTGTATATACGTTATGACGACATTTCTTTCTTTCCTCCGCCGGAACGTTGGTTTCGCCATACGCTCTTGCTCTGATAAGCTTTAAGCATTTTTGGCTCGCTGTGGCGATGTTGCCTTCAGGGTAGCCGGCCTTACGCAGCTTTTTCACTTTTCCTTATTTTTTTTCACTTCCTTTTTCACTTTTCACTTTTCCGTGCATTAAATGCTGGCATAGCTTGGTCACGCTGAACGGATGCAAGACAAAGCAATCCCATTTTTTACCAGCTTGCAGTGCGCAGAGCGGAAGTCAAGCAGGGCTTTTGATGAACGGGGCATGTATTTCCAGCAAATGTCCGAGCCACTTAGCACGAGATGCAGGTCGAGGAACTGGATGGTCTGGTCTTTGGGGGTTTGAAAAGAAAACTTCAGGCCAAGCCCTTCTTCATTGAAGACCTTCAACACATCCACTATCCTGTGGCTGAAATTGAGAGCGTCAACGAGAATAAGGTAATCATCTACGTATCTTAACACCTTTACAGCCAAACCGCACAAGCCCCTATCTATGGCTTTCCTTAGGCAAGAAAATGTGCCTCAAAATCGGTGCAACACGAAACCCGATGCACACACCAGAACGCTGAGCATATACGTCCCCCTTCCAGGAAATAAACGTAGAGCGGAGGTACAACGACAACAGCTCCAGGAAACAGTCCACAGAAATGCCACGCCTAGTAATATATTCATTCTCGTTGTTACCACACGAACACTCCCTTACGCTCAGCAACAAATCTTCATGGGGCAAAGAATTATAAAGGTTCTCTACGTCGATGCTAAAAGCGCTGCCTCCAACCGGGTTCTCCTGGCGCAAAAATTGTACAACCGACAACGAACGAGAAACATGGAACGGGTCTTCGATTGGCAGAGTCTCGAAGTGTCTCTGTAGGCAACCTGACACCGCGTGGAGCCAGGTACCCTTCTCGGAAACAATCGCTGTAAATGTAACCTCGGGTTTGTGCGTCTTAGCGGCGAAAAACACATCCATCAGCAACCCCTTGCTGTTCCTAACTTCACTTGCTAATTTTTGAAGCGAGAAAAAGATCAGTGGCACGAGCACTCACTTTCGGCGGCTTCTCAGACGTCTGCTGGAAGTTCTTGTGTACAGCTGCCGCTCCCTTCTCGGAGAACATTCCTTCTGTCATAACGACGAAAAAACCCTTCTTTGTCAGACACAAATGCCATGAGGCTAGAAGATTCAAGACATTTGACAATGGATTCTGTGCTCTTTTTGCAGGATCACGGTCAACGTAGCTTTGACAAGGCGTTGACACATTCCCCATTGCACGCCGGCCTGGAATTTTCAGCCACTCGAGTCGCTACCGTCCTTGACAGCGTGAGCGATTCCGCTGGCGGCAGCTGGGGCGCGAGGCAGAACATCGGACCAAAACGAAGGAAACTTTCCTCTTCTGGATGAATGTACTGGTTGCTTAAATTATTCTCACCGCACGACACCGTAGCTGATTTCTTTGTTTTTGAAGGCAAAAAAGGGCGTACCTGGCGCCAGAGCCATTCCGCAGTCTGGTTGCACACCTTAGTCCACACAAGGAAGTTCCTTGTCGCACTCTTGTTGCTTTCGTCGAGGTGGCATGCAACGCGTAGACAGTCCTTGATGAATCGGGCCTGATGCCAAAATTCAGCATTGAGTACCCGGCACATTCTCTTGTAGTGACCAACAGAAGGGCACCAAAGACCACAAAGGACTTCCGATGGACACGAAGAAGCCTTGGCGTACCACGACGCTGTTTTTGCTCGAAAGGTGTAAATTGCGATCAGTGACGACAAAATGGCCGGATTAGTCAATAGAGCATTAAAATGACTGAAAGAGCCCTATGTACTACAAATTAGCTTTAGAAAAACAGAAAGTTGGGGCAGTTTGTACTGATCCATGAAGGTGCTTGGAAGCGCAAAACACACAAAATACACAAGAACTAGAAAAGACGAGCGCTTTTCTAGTTCAAACAACGAACCGACACTTGGTGAAAAAGTATCACCTCAAAGATAAATAACCACAAAACAAAATAAGAAAAGCATCCTTTTGCTCATGAGGTTCACAAAGCTACGGTGAAACTGTGGTGACAAAACCCAGATTATTCCAAGCGTGTGTGTGGCTGCCGCTGATCTATTCCCAGCGCCAAAGATTTATCGAAATAAGCCACTTCACTTTTTGATACGTTAATAGACGGCTGGCTGACGCACGTGGGATATTTTTTGTGGATATGGAAAGCTTCAATTACTTCTCTCGTTAGCTTGTATCCTACCCTGAAGGCAACCTGAAGGCTACCCTGAACCTACCCTGAAGGCAACATCGCCACAGCGAGCCAAAAATGCCAAAAGCTTATAAAATAAAGAACATATGGCGAACCCAATGTTCTGGTGGAGGAAAGAAAGAAATCTGCTGTCATAACTTATATACACGGTCTTTCTCATCGACTGAAGGAGGTGGCCTCCCGATACAATGTCGACGTCGTTTTCAATGCCAAGAATAAGCTCATTTTCACATGCCCTGCTGTTCACAAATGACTGCGTAACGAGGGGTTGACGAGGCAGACATGTAACACTAATAACAGCATTGCATTTGTTTTCTGCGTGCTCAACGTGGTTGACCTCATTTTTTTTTCATGTGGTCATTGTTTCGTAGGCCAGACGGGCCGTTGCCTAAATATTAGGCTATGGGAGCACCCTATGCGCACTTCGCGCGTCACTGTCGACAGTGCCGGTGCACTCCACAAAACCACCGTTCTTTTCCGGCACCGAAACAAGCTAACGAGAGGAGTAATCGAATCTTTTCATATCCACAAGAATGCTCCCACGTCCGTCAGCCAGCCAGCGGTCTATTACCATACTAAACAGTGAAATGGCTTATCTCGATAAGTCTTTGGCGCTGGGAATAGATCAGCGGCAGCCAAGCACACCCTTGGCATGATCTGGGTTTTGTCAGCACAGTTGTTTCACCTTTGTTTTGTGAACCTCATGAGCAAAAGGATTAATGATAACTAACAGACAATAATGCCGAGGGAAGTACAGGGGATGGTATTTGTAGTAATTAGAATAGAAATGTGAAGAAAGTAAAGTGGACGAAAAGATGACTTGCCGCCGGCAGGGACCAAACCTGCGACCTTCGAATAACGCGTCCGATGCTCTACCACTGATCTACGGCGGCGGCGATGCCTTGACGACTTGATGCCTTCAGGTAGTATGCGACGGATTATAGGTCAGCTGCGGGCTCATAAACGGTTCACGTGCTACGTCAGGCCAATAGGCGGAAAAAGTGTTCCACACTCGCCGCTATGGCTGCGATCGGCGCTGACTAACACTGCTAGGTTTAAATGCACATATATACCCCATAAAGTGGACGGGAGGATGACCGCCGCCGTAGCTCAGTGGTAGAGCATCGGACGCGTTATTAGAAGGTCGCAGGTTCGGTCCCTGCCGGCGGCAAGTTATCTTTTCGTCCACTTCCTTTCTTCACATTTGTATTCTAATTACTACAAATACCATCCCCTGCACTTCACTCGGCATTATTGTCTGTTAGTTCTCATTAATATTGTGTGGGAAGAGATAGACCGCAAAAGCCGACCGCCGACTCTCTTCGGGCGCGCCAATCCGGCGGTGCTGTCTACGTGAAGCACGAACCAAAAATTGGGGGACCCTTAAGCTTCGCCTTTAAGAGTTGAACGCGATAGCGAAATCTGGCTCTAGTGCGCACTTCAACCACCTAGTTCATACTTATTAATATTTATGTTTACGCACACACGGGCACAGACACACACACGCGCGCGCGCCCGCGATGTATCTATAGTAATGATACAGGTTTTCGATCTAAAGCATTTCCTTGTGCAAGAGTCGAGACATTTCTCACAATGCCTCAGAGATGGCAGCACATTATCTAACGTTTGCTGTTTGATTGATCAACGCCTCCTCTATAAAGCAGGAGTTGGCTTGATATGTTTTCCGCTAGATGGACATAGTTGTCCATTTTTTTAGCTGTTTGAAAGTTCGTGTGTGTTTTTAGCGGCGATGGCTGCACTATCCCGGCTTATTTCGAAGCATGGCGTCGCGCAAAAAACGTAGTTTGATGGCCTCGCCAATGCGCCTACAAATCGCCGAATCTGCTCATTTTCACCGTGACACCTGCCGAACAAAATGCGTTAAGGTGACTCCTTCCACTACATGGCATTTATTTATATATATAGTGTTTTTTTTCCGAAACTTTTGCAAGTAACATCGTGGCTTTGTGGTAGGGCATCTGCTTACCACGCAAAGGCCCGGGTTCGATCCTCAATGGGACCGCAGATTTTTATTGTTTATTTATTTGCATCTTCCTCGATTTTCGGTCACGGTCGTTTTTTCGCTCACAAGCGTCGGTAGCGACGCCGTCACCGACACCGGAATTTCTGCGACACGAGCCCTGTAACGCTATCGCGTTAAAAGGATGTGTTGCCTCCGCTGGCAGGTCTCCAAGTTCCAAACACGCGACCGCGGCTCAACCCCCAGGATACCCCATTGCCCGAACACGGCTAGGCCACGGTCAGCAAGGCGTACGAAGGGGTCTAAACCCTTCGTTAGCTCAGGTCGGTGACGTCGGTACACAGCTCACAGATTGCATACTTACACGAGAGATGCCCTACTTTTACATCGTCAAAGTGAGGTGCACGCCAATCGGACACTTCTTTCTCTTCGACATCAACGGTACTCTCTGAACAGTGACAGAACAACAGTTTTCTGCATTTGACACGACAAAAGGTGGGCACTTGTTAGGCTTAGCCGTCGTTGTCAAACTTTTTTTTCTCGCGTCTATAACTTTACAGGAGAGCAACGCGCAACTGTCGCTGAGCGATTTCTAAAAGCTGAACAAGAACTGCTTGCGTCAAAAGCAATACTCAGCTGTAGCTGTGGCACTATCCCATAGGAACCCCCGGCAGGTGGAGGTGGAGCAGGCGTCAGCAGTATTGGAGCACCGAAAAGCGAAGACACTGTCGCCAGAACAGACGATGTAAATGACGGCACCGGCGTAGAAACGGAAGCCTGCAAAACGGGTAGAAAAAGCAAAAGCAAGAATATGATTATCCAGTGCTTTTCCGAGGAGAGCAAGGGTTCAGTGAATTTTCAAGTAGTAATTAACATTTTTAGCGCCAAACTTGAAGACGAATGTTCTAACTGCAAACAACGTCACAGCAATTGCTGCAACTTGGTAATTGGGAAAACGAAATACTCTTTATAAACAAGTAACTTGCGAAGCCAGAATTAACAATATATGGGATTTTTACGTGACAAAATCACGGTATGATTACGAGGCATGCTCCGGAGATTTCTACCATGTGGTGTTCTTTAGTGTACAATAACATTCGCGCAGTACACTGGCATATATTGTTTCGCTGTCGAGCACGTGGATGAAAGTCACGTGGAGATGCAAAACTAGCTAGAACAAATATATGCTTCAGGTCGCTCAAAAGGAGATTGTGCTGCTTCACAGGAGACCCGGAGCTATGAGGCTGGAGAATTTCAGACATATTGCATGTTTCTTTATTACATGTACAGGGTCGACCACATCTAAGCTGAACACCTTATTAGTATTCAAGACCTCATTGAAGCTGTTGTTTAATACATTATTCGGAAAATCATTACTATGTTTGTCGACACCATGATAAGACGTTCTATAACGGGCATTGCACTCGTGAAGTATAAGAAACGTTCTAGTTTTACCAGTTTGAATACTAATGACGTGTTCAGCTTAGATGTGGTCGACCCTGTACATTCGGTTCCAATTTTCAAAGCCATTTTCTCAAAACAAGATTTTTTGCATCCTACAGTTACGCGAACAGTGATAAGTTTTCTTGTAAAAAATATTTTCATATAAAATTTCACGTTCTACTTCTTCATAGGTGGCACTGTGCATTCAAGCAGAATGATTGAAAACGAGCGGTAACTTTCTGTACTATGCTCAACTGTGTGCAAGACAAACCTGCTAAATATCAGTCTTTTTATGATAACGCACCTGAGCTTAGAGATGTGGTGATCGCGTAGGTTAGATGCACAGGATATTGTCCTCACTACGTACCTCTCAAGTCGCGTTTGAATCACGTCAACCATTCTGTAGTAATCACGCCAACCATTTTTATGAATTTGATTTTTTATATTTTTAACAATCTCCTCATTTCAAAGTTTAAATTTACCTAAGCGCGCCGTGATTGTAGCGCTCCATAACGTTCTGCGCACAGAGCTCTCCCGTTTTGAAGAAGTGAAATTTGAACTGAATTTCTAAATTGTACGCAGAAAATACGACACTTTTTTATTATTGTTTATTAATTGTTACGTTATTTATGTTTTCCGAGCACTTTTTATTCAGTAGATCATCATCTATGAATGAAACAAAATGTAACTCTAGGAAACGTGCACTGAGCTGGTGACGCCGCGGTGCTGGAGTGAACTAAAGCTACTGGCGTGTTCCGCGCAGCAGCCGACCCAGAGGCCGACCCATGAGCGGAGCCGTGTCAGGTTGTTAGCGGTGCCTGGCAGTGTCGCGTATAAGTTGCTGTGTCGCAAACTGTGCCAATAACTATAAGAATTACGCACCAGGAACAAAGTCTTTCAGCTCTCCGCCGTGACCATGCTTCACAAACAGGCGGGAACGCTGCATTAGTGTACGGCTAATGAAGCAAGTGATCCTGCGGGCACGTTTATGAAGCATATGTGGCTAGTTCACTGAATTTACGCTCCACGCAAGATAACTCATATTTTTACACTGCTGACGGAACCAAGTGGTAGCCGGAAATGTGATCTCGACTGTGTAGTCTACATTTTGTTGGCGAAAAGCGATCGACAGATGCATCATTTTTCCTTCGTACGCTGCTGCTGTTTTTCCACCGCACCGCAGTTCGTCTAGCGGCGCAGTTCGTAAGAAGTAACACTCTGGAAGGAGTCCCTCATGTCTGGCCAAATGCGTCGCGGACCACGAGAATTTTGATAGAGAATAATAGCTGCGCTGGTTTGCAAGCCAGCGCGCCCAGCGGACGACCGGAGAGGCTAACTGCGCATGCGTGGTGCGCTTTTGAAGCCGGCGTCTTTACGGAGGGAGCTCGCCCGCTCATTTTGTCTCCTGCGAAGCGTGCGCAGCGGACGAGCGTTCGAGAGTTTACCACGATGGCAGCCCCAACACAAGCGGAGGCAGCATGCCGTCGGCGGCACCTCCAACAAATCGATTAAAATCTAATAAAAAATGCCTTTCGCGCTGTCCTTTTTGCGGCAACTTCAATTTTATTCGGTAGGTGACGAAGCAAAGCCTCCGCTTGATCGACGCTCACTTCAACCTTGTTCAACAGGTGGCGCAGTTGTGCGCTCCGCTGAAACAAGCGGGGCGTCGCTCAGCTAACACTGGGGCTCTTCGATTTTCGGACTTCTGGCAGTTCTCTGGCAGCCAGAGATAGCCAGAGGGTCAGCCAGCAAGTTCCGGTCGGGACAGGAAGCAGCGTCTTGGTCACGTGTGTGGGAAGCCCGAGACAACCCGAAGCTGTCCCAAGATTACAAAATCGAACGCTGGGACAGCCAGCGTAAACGTAAACAAACGCTACCGCCGTGGCAGCAAACGAAACTTTGCGCCGCGTGCGCGTTGGTTTTTCTGCATTGCCCGCTTGAAAATATGTGGCTAGATTTGCTGAAGAGCTGAAGTGATATTCTCGAGCATACGGATTTGGGATACGATCACGTACGTTCGCAAAATCGTGCGCAACTCGCCCCGTCCGCGAACAAAACAGCCAGCTGGCGCACGGCGCCACGAAAGCGATGCAAGGTGAGCTACCGCGCCGCTGACGGCTTAACCAGCTCACGTCTGCTTAGTACGTGTAACAGTCACGGCACAACACGACGCGAAAATCTCGCGAAAGTGATCGTGTCCCCAAAAGAGCTCGAGGATCTATCGCGTACTACGTCGCACACACGCGTTGACCAGCTTGCATTTTGTCATAACTTGAGACATGCGGCGGTATGGGTACCACGAGTGCGCGTTATATCTAAAATAAACTTATGTGTGACGCGTCTTCGACTCGTTTTGGCAGATGTTGCCTGAGCCTCTTTTCCAGTCCTAAGTGGCACTCCAAAAATCTCATGTAGCTCAGCTTTTATTTGAGCTACTAGGTGATAACCGCGTACATACTGCATGGAATTATTACTAAGAGGTGGAAAAAGACAAAGCCGACGATGAAATAAGCAACAGAAGGATGTATACATTTCTGAATTCATCTTCGTTTTTTCACATAGACGCGTCGTAGCATAACATAATACCATACCTCATATACTGGCCCGTAGATCGAAGTACGCTCAGGCAAAAACCAGTCAAAAAGACGCCGGACAAGGGGAAGAAGTGACACACACAAGGACTGGACTAGCAACTGTGCTTTATTAGCTGACAGCACCTCCCAGAAGAACCACGGCGCATGCGCTAATCACGTAAACCCATGAAGTCAAAACCCAAAACAAGAAAAAGCAAAAGCAGAAATTGGCCTACATAACGGCCAAGAATCTACCGCCAGAGTGACAGGAAGTCGCATTCCTTCTGCAGTAATGAAATAGACGTACTGCTTACACAATCATCGCGGTGCGTGTTTATATGATAAGCCTCAAGGATTTCGCGCTCCTCCTTGCCACCCCCTCTACCTAAAATCTTAACATTGGAAAACAGCGGCATACAACCACAGATCTGGCAGTGGCGGGGAAGATTAGCCCCGTCTGACGTGTTCAACGAATTGTGGTGCTCGCGCAGTCGTTCATTCAAGCATCGGCCAGTTTGGCCGATGTATACTTTTTCGCATGTTAGCGGAATCGCATACACAACATGTTTCGCGCAGGTAGTGTACTTGGTTTTATGCCGAATAGAACACACCGGAGTGCTAGTGTTTCCGCGAGCGACACGTGCACACAGCGCAGAAAGTTTGCAAGGCGCCGAAAAGACAACATCTACGCCCTGTCTCAAAGCAACTTTTTTCACATTATGGGAAACCTTATGTATGTTTGACTGGTTTTTGCCTCAGCGTCATGTACCAACTGACCCAGACTTCGACCTTATTGAAGTACGCTCGCGCGCCGTTCGCGACCAACAAGGATCACACAAAAAACAGTGCCGCGATCGCTTTTATTCGATCAGTGCATTTTATCAACATCGAAGACCTAGTTGAAATAGTTAAGTTCTGACGGGGTTCACGCACGCAAACATACGACGGAGCGAAATAGGTAGTTCGATCACAATCGTCTCAGCTAAATGCACATAAAGCACACACGACACCACAATCTAATACTACTACGAAAAAATAAACTCGAAAGGGGTCTCCATGCGTTCGTACGAATGTGTACATAACTTTTGGGACATGTGCACGACGCAGTTAGAATGGTTAGAACGCCACAGTTCGCCGCGTTGTTCACGGAAGGAAAATTCACGGGACACGTAAGAAAAGCAATAAACAGCTCCAAATGCTCGCCGCCACTCGTAATCGCGCCATCTCGCACGGCGGAACGGCGCCGAGCGGCCCGAGCGTAAGGACAAGCAAAGGTGTAGTCCGCAAGCGCCCGCATTGCAATCCGTCGAGTCCTCACAAAGATGGCGGCGAGCGCGTATCGTCTCTTTTCGGCGTCTGCTAGCCCGAAACCTTCCAGAGAGCTTCCGCGACTAAATTGTCCTGGAAGGTTCTGGCGACCCTCGGGCTCCCCGCGGGTCGCCAGAACCGTCCAACCCGAGAAAAACGAACACCAACCGGAAGTGCACCGCGGGGGGGTCGGAGCAACCCGAGAAAAACGAGCGCGCTCTGGCTGGCTCTGGCAGCCCGCGGGTAGCCAGAAGTGGAAAATCGAAGAGCCCCACTCTTCCTTTCGTGCTGTGCTCCGCTGCCCTCTCCGCTCGCCCGCTCGCCCGCTCGCACCGCTGGCTCGAAAACGTGCCCAGCTATTACTCGCTAATATTTATTCCCCTTATACTGCCGTTGCCCTTAACATCACTGCGCGTGCAAGCAAAGCCGCGCAACGCCGTTCTATAGCGCTACCTGACAGCTAAGATTTCGCGTGCAAAGCTAGCACGTGACAAAGTTACTCAATGACTCATGCAGCCTCAGCAACGTCAAAGAACGAAGCTGAAGTACAGCACGAAAAACTTCGCTGAACTGTCACGCATTACTAATGAAACCCGTGCAGTTCGGCGATCGTATGTTTTACATGCGCCCATCTGACAAGGGGTTGTCTAACGCACGTCAAACACAAATCTCACCGTTTACTCAACAATAAGCAGACAAAATGACACGAAAGAATCGATGGTGACAGCCTATGCTTGATGACGGCCCATGATCGATGGTGACGGCCTATGCTTCGAGGTTTACGCTGGCCGGCCGTACGAATCGCCCTTTCAAAACACTCCGTCGCACATCCGTGGTTTCTGTCACATCGATAACATGATTGATTCCGTATAATTTGTCCCTTCTCTTCGCCTGAGGCCCTAAAAGAACCATGCACTGCCAACTTTATGAAAGCCTAGCCGTTTTATCAAATTTGTCGCCTTCGCGCGAACGCACTTGAATGCAACGCAGGCGTAGCAGACCCAGAGAACTGTCCGTGAGCGCCAGTTGAAGATGAAGTGGCCGCAAGTGGCCACTCGTGGCACTGGCGGCGCATTGGTGCAGTGGACTCTTGCGCCACCTGTAGGTGCTGCACGTTTGCCATAGGGGCCTTAACGTTCCGCGCGCTAAAGGCGGGTAAAACATAAAAGTATGAGAGTCATGAGAGTGACGTGAAGTCATGAAGTGGTCGTGTTAATAAAGCTATGGAGATAATGCATCAACGCGAATACCTTGCCAACGGCCCTTGAGTCCAAGGGCCGCGAGGCAGGTGCTTTCTATATGCAGCCGCCGCAGCGACCTCTGTTCAAAGGTCGTGCTACGGCTTGTCTGCGTAAATTGCGTGAAAACAGCAGACATCTCCTTAAAAGTAAACAGTGACTGATAATAAAAACTGGTTCTCAGCCTATGAACATCGATAGATGGAGAGGTACTTGCTGTCGGTAGGGTAATGGAAAATATTTTCTTCGAACGGTGTCTAATTCTCTACATCAGATTAAAATGTGAAGCATGGCGAGTGGTTCACCACATTTCTCGCACATGGGTGGATCACTACCTGATAGGTTGGATTGTGTACTGTGTGTGTATTCTGTTCTTAGCCTTGTAAGTGTTGCTTCTGTGCGGCGTGACTGATACTGGCAGCCAATTACCAAGGTGCGGCATGATAACGTATAGCCCTGAGCTTTCGTTCAAGGAAGGCTGTTAGGTCTAGTACAGGGATAGCTATGGATGCACTGGACCTCTTTTCGTGGGCGGTAGCTGCTAGCTGGTCAGCGAACACGTTGCCTTGGATCTCTCGGTGTCCTGGCACCCAGCACACTACGACATGCCGTTTGAGTGCGTAGACCGCGCATAAGAGTGCGTAGAGGGAAACCAGGACAGGGTTCTTATGCTTTTTCAGATATTTCAGAGCTTTTACGACGCTTAGGGAATCGGTGTATACCACTCCACGTTCAACTCTTTGCTATGTTCGACGGCCGCAAATATTGCGTATCCCTACGTGTTCAGGAAGTGGCACACCCGTTCCCTCAGTCAGACCCCTCACGAGAAGTGAGTAGGGCTGTCTCGCCGAAAGACGGTTGTCAAAAAGGAGAGAACTCGACAAATAATCAATTGTGGAGTGTGAGGGGTGTTCCTTGTCTGCATTCATTTTTAGATAACACAGAAACGACATGTAAGATCTCTGCAGCTGGAGGGACAAGTCGTTCGATTCGACGAAGAGGCTTTCTACGGGGCTGGTGCGAAAAGGACCCGTAGAAAGACGAATGCCCAAATGGTGGACAGGGTCAAGCATCTTCAACGCGATTGGTGTAGCACACTGGTAAATTATCGCCCCATAATCTAGACGCCTGCATGTGAGGCTTCTATAGAGATTCATCAGACACTTCTTGTCATTACCCCAAGTAGTGCGTGACAACATTTTTGGAATAGTCATAGTTTTTATGCACTTATTTTGATATACTTGACCTGTGATATAAAGGTAACTTTCGTGTCTAAAATTAGCCCTAGGAACATGTGCTCCCATTTTACCGACATACGCCAACCATGTAGGTCAATGTCGGGATCGGGGTGAAGGCCTCTCTATCTGGAGAATGAGACGCAAGTGCTTTTTTGTGCACTCAGTTTAAACTCATTCTCGTCTGCCCATTTAGAGACCTTGCTCAAACTCAGCTGAACCTGCCACTGACATGTTGAAAGGTTGCACGATATAAAAGCTATCTGTACATCTTCGACACATGTACAATAAAACATGTTACGCGGGATGCACTGACGCAAGGAATTCGTTTTATTAAGAAAACGTGTACAACTCAGTACTCTACCTTGCGGCATTCCTGTTTCTTGGACAAATGTTCGGGACAAGACATTGCCTACTCGAACACGGAATGTCCGATTGGACAAGTAGCTTTCAATTATGCTCAGCATCCTATGTCATACACCTAAATGAGAGAGGTCTCGCAGTATGCCAAAGCACCATGTGGTGTCGTAGGCCTTTTCAATATCGAGGAACACCGAAAGAAACAATCGCTTTTGGCCTCCATAGGTACAAGGTAGTTGGAGGTAGATCTACCCTCTTGAAAAACGCAGTGGTATGGGTCAAGTGATTTCTTTGCTTCGAGGAAATGTAGGGCCCGCCGATTTATCATCTTTTCAAAAACCTTGCACAGACAACTTGTTAGGGCTATAGGGCTGTAACTGGAGACGGATGATGAGTCCTTGCCCTGTTTTAGAATCGGAATAATACTGGCTTCTTTCCAGGCAGAAGGGATCTTGCCGGTAAACCAATCAGCATTATACAGGGAAATGAGGGCTTTTTGAGTTTTAGAGGGCATGTGTTTCGACATTTCAAATACAACCTGGGGCAGATTTATTGTAGCAGTTTAGCGTTGCCTGTAGCTCAGCTACGCAGAAATGTTCATTGTATGCCTCACGTCTTGAGGATTTCCGCTCTAATTTCTGTTTTTATATTCTTGTTTTGTGCCGTTTGAGAGCCTCGGAATAGTGCGACGAGCTGGACACTTGTTCGAAATGTGTTCCGAGGAATGAAGTCGACGAGGGTGGCGATGCGGGCTTGTTGGTTGGTCATACTTGAATGAGTTGAGCGCATACGAGGACACGGACAGAAGGAAGAGACGTACACACACTGGCGCTACTAACAACAATAGTTTATTTCATTCTCCTGCCGATTCATATACCAGTTTTGCGCACGACAGTCACGTGAACACTCTTTCATAAAAAACAACAATTTGATAACAACCAGGGAATTCACCTCACGAGAAGATGTCCCTGAGTGCTAAAGAATTACACTGTCTGCGCATGAATCATTAAAGGGGTCATGAAGCACCCCTTGGGCTTGTTGAAGAAACACAACCTGCGGAAAGCTGACACGGCTATGAACTGCTCTGCAAAATATTACAGTCGTGCGCGCCGCGTAAAGGCCACAAGCGGAGCGCGAAGTTGCCGTTTCCTCAGGCGCCCTCTTTTCAAACAGAGGCCCGTTCTCACTCTCGTCGGTGGGCGGGGCGCCTGCACGTTGACGTCGCGGAGGCGTAGCATGCTTATTGGCCGATAGCCGGATGAGATGCGCTTCTTGCCACGGGGGGCCGCCACTTGCCCGCGCCGCACTCCTCAGTCTGCTAACTTTACACGGTAGCCGCACTCGCGCGTGCGAATCACAGCGGGAGAGCGATCGCGTTTCATGACGCGCGCTGACGTATCTTCTTACCCCCGTGCCATCCCTCCCTGTCTAGCTTCCAGTGCGCTCGTCGACACGAGAAAAGAGAGAAAGCGCTGAGAGCGTGCGCCAAACCCCCGTAACTCCGCTGATTCTTGACGAATTCAAGAAAATTTTGCGGCAATCGATTCGGGAGGCAGTAAACTCCGATAATAAGGTCATTAGATCATTACTTGGAAAAGTGGTTAATGACCCCTTTAAATTTGCTTGTCATTGCCTGTGCACCCTGTTTATCTTCTCGTGAGGTGAATTCCCTGGTTGTTATCAAATTGTTGTTTTTTATGAAAGAGTGTTCACGTGACTGTCGTGCGCAAAACTGGTATATGAATCGGCAGGAGAATGAAATAAACCATTGTTGTAAGTAGCGCCAGTGTGTGTACGTCTCTTCCTTCTGTCCGTGTCCTCGTATGCGCTCAACTCATTCAAGTTCCGAGGAAGTTCGCTTGGTGTACCAAGCTGTCGCCTTGTGGGTTTACTAGAGGCAGTGTATATGCTTGTCCTCCTGCTACCCTACTAAGCATGTTCCAGACTTTACCATCATGTGTATATGTATTGATACCTGTTTAAAAATCTTGCCAACTCTCCCTTCTAGCCTGTCGTCGCGTTCTCCTGCCTTGAGACTCTATGTTCTTAAAATTTGTAAGATTGTCTGCTGTAGGTAAGTCTCGAAACAACCTCCGTGCTTTGTTCGCTTGTCGCGCGCATTTCGGCACTCATCGTTCCAGCATGGTACACGTCGTTTGCCGGGCAGTACAGATGTTTGTGGGATACACTTAGTTGCAGCATCAGTAAGAAAAGCTGGAAAGTATTCTACAACTGCACCTATGCTTAAATCACACACGTCGGTCAACTTAAAGGTAACTTTACGAAACTGTTCCAAATCGGCTTTGTCAATGTGCCATTTGAGAACCTGTGGATGACATTCATTCGTTATTGGTGGGCTCAGAAGTATGGAAAAGTGGTCACTTCTGCAAGGATTTTTAATAACTTTCCATTTAACTAGTGGCATAAGTGATGGAGACGTAATGCTGAGATCCATGGACGAGGATGTTTTATTTGCGAGTCCTTAATATGTTGCCACTTCCTGACTCAAGAGACATGCGCCAGATGAAAAAAGGAATTCTTCGATTAGACTACGTTGCGCATCGCAGCGAGAATCACCCCATAGAATGCCCCATAGAATGTTTGTGACCGGGTAAGGCTCTGGTAGTTGATCTGTTAAGGACTCGAATTCATGTTTGTGTAGGGGGTAGTGTGGATATATGTAGAGAGAACAAGTGGTGACGAGTTTATTTAAAAGAGCTGCTCGAACAGTCACTGCCTCCTGGGAAGTTTGGAGTGGTAAATGCGTGCATGTTACTTTTTGATTAACTATAACGGCTATAAAACCAGATGACGCCACTGCATCATCCCGGTCCTTTCGGAATATGACATAGTGGCGTTGAAAATTTGTGTTCTTAGATTTTAGGTGCGATTCTTGTACACGAAGCACTTTTGGTGATTGTTCGCGTAAGATTTCTTGGATATCATGGAGGTTCTAATAAGACCTCTTGCATTTCATTGCATATTGTGTGTATCCATTGTGAATGCGAATTAGTGCTGTGTGTACTGAAAGAACTGTTGCCCTAAATCAGAGAGCCCTTATCAGGCCCTGTGATGCGCTTTTTGCCACGCTCCAACGAGCTGCGCACTTCCTTCGGCGCCTGAGACACCGTAAGGCTTGCATTTGTGTCCATCGCCTCGGACCGCTCGCGTATTACGCGCACGGGCGCCAGATTTTTGGGGCTTTCAGCCTGAACGGAAAGCCCTGGGCCTGCAGATCCGGAGGTCTGCATGCCTTTTCGCTGCGGAGCCGCACGGGCTGTTTCCGCCGAGGGGGCGGATGGCGCTGTCGCCCGTCCACTGTGCGTGGTACGCGCGGCCGCTGCGAACCTTTGTGTCACTGCCCCGTCCACGGACAAAGGACCCTGTGCAAAAGAAACGCGTCTGCGCACCTCCCTAAAAGAATTTTTTTCTGTTACCTTGAGTGTAATTATTGCTTTTTCTTTTTTTCATGAAGGACATGTGCGAGAGTAGGCGCGGTGCCCACCGTCGCAGTTCGCGCAGTGTGCAGTTTCGACACAGTCGTCTGCAGGGCGATCATGTGAACTGCACTTGGCACAGGTTTGACGGCCGCGGCAGCTCTGAGAACCATGACCGAAACGCTGGCCATTAAAGCAATTCCCCGGGTTGGGGATATAAGGTCTGACCTTTAGCTTCAGGTAGCCTGTTTCGAGATATTGTAGTAGGGTGCTTGTGGAATGTTTAACAATCAGGTGTTTTGTCGGGATTTCTTTGTCGTGACGTCTGATCTTAATTCGCCGTACGTGTGTTACATAATGTTCAGTCCAGCCCTCAAGGAGATCACTCTCAGTCAAGTCGAGCAGGCCTTGGTCTGACACTACACCTCGTAAGCTGTTGAGAGATTGGGGCGGTGTTATTCAGACAGGGGTGCTTTCAAAAGAGATAAGTTTTGAGACTTTTTCATACGGCGTCTTACTATGTACTTCAATGAGAAGGTCCCCACTAGCCATTCTGTGGCCTTATAACCTTGACCGAGTGTATTGGTGAGGCATTTTGATACAACAAACGGAGAAATCGTTCTTGCGTTCTTTTCGATTGTTTCGCAGTGGATCACGTGGAAGCGTGGAAAAATTAATTTTTGTTTCAGCAAGGCATTCAAAGTCTCTTCAGTGCACCCTCTCTTTCGGAGAGGACGATCATAAAGTCAAGGAAATGAGGTTTAGGCCACACTTTATGTATCATTTCGGTAGCCATGCCAGCCAGCCACCCTGTGATGGCGGACCCCAACATGGGGACGCGACAGCACTTATATTGATATAAGGCATGCCAACGCCAGCTGTGCACATCTAATATAGCCAAATATAATCTGCGCAAGAGAGGGCACATACACAAGGTTAACACTCGCCGCCAAAAAAAAAAAAATGGAAATCACTGGAAGAGAGAAGAGGATAGGAAAGATGAAAAGTTAGAGAGACGAAGATGTGGCGAGAAAGAGACAGGAAAAGGTGACTGCCGATTCCCCCTGGATGGGTCACGCAGACGGCCCATGGGTGCCGTCTACGTGAAACCGAGGCCAAAGGGGTGTGTTGAACCAGCCGGGGGGCCTTAAAGGTCCAATCACCCGGCGTTGGCTCAACCCCAAGGATTCCCTTTTTCCGGGACACGCTAGGCCACGCAAGGCGAGGCGTGGGTCGAAATCGCCCCATTGGCTCGGGTCCGTGGTGATGCAATCACGAAACGCCTGCTTGCGCAGACGCCCTGACGAGGAATGCACAGCATGATTGGATGCTTAATACTTGCATATGTCATTTTCATTACACCGGTGCACGAGACAATGTTGAGCGAGTTTCAATGAAAAGTTTCTGAGCTTTCATTTTTGTCGACGTAATTGAGGGTAAATGATTACATTAGCAGTTTTATGAGTTGACAAATAAAAATCGACTTTTAACTCATTTGACGTATTTCACCGGGTTTATAGGCTAGAACGCTAGGTTACGGTAAATCCAGATAAATTCGATATTCAACTAAGAAACACCGTTCATTCAGCTGTAATTAAGCGCTCTTTCGGTCAGTTCAAGAAAAGCCTCTGTGAGCATCATAAGCATAACTATCAACACTGTCAGCCTATTCAATGACCACTTCAAAACTGAGGTTTTCTCTAACGACCTAAGATTCCCCCTATCCTGCGACAGTTGATTGCACTTTATTCCTGCGACATTCTTAACTTTATAATCCCGTCCTAACATTTTGCCACCATCGACTTCGTTTCTCTTCTCTTGGTATCCATTGCGTCGCACTAACGGCCTATCAGTTATCTTTCCTTCTCATTAGTGACCTGCCCAAATCCACTTTTTCTTATGATGTTACCTGCACTCATCAAAAAAAGTAGTGCCACTTACTAACTCTGGGGTAGTAAGCACTTGTCACAATATTTACTACTTACGTAGTAACTGGAGCTAGCAACTGACAAGTTAGTAACCTTACTACCATGACACTTACTAACGGTTACTACCTACAGGGAAATAGTAATACAAAGCTGGTAACTTTACTGCCCTGACAAGCTCAAAAAATCACAGGGTGCCTTGCGCATTCACCTAAGACGACTCGAAGGCGAAAACCATTCTTTTTTTCTTCAGTCGATGTATTAGCGAGTCTAAATGAACGGCCGGTCATGTGGGCTCCCTAGATGTATTAATCCTGCCCCGCCACCCTCCGAAAGCTTTGTGCACCTAGCGTGGTTTCGCACTGCCTCCAGGATAGGAGGCACTTCACCTGGTTATGCGCTGCCTCCGTGATCAGCCCACCTTTGACCAAGCTACGATGTCATGTGATGACGGTGTAGGCTTATGTCACAGGAAAGAAGAAACGTGACCGCTGAACCTAAATTGACGCCAGGAGGGAACAGGAGCCGTGGCCTCACGTGCCGCAGTGAAGCGCCGTCTTTATTTTCTTCTCTTGAGCTCGCGCGCTCTCCGGTTTTGTTCGCCACCCAAAGGAGGGCGCTACAACGGCATTGTGTGGCGTTACGTCACATGACCTTACGCCAGAGTTTGTGACGCCATGATGACCTCACAAATTTTAGCAATCTGTGGCGCCATTTTGACGTCTTGATGAAACCTTCGTGAAACACATTCTACAGCAACCCTAACGATATATATAGGCCTACTTTGGAGTAGCATAGGTTGTACAGGTGAGCTGACCACGAACTTGGGCTTGCATTTGATGTTTTGCATCCGGGTTTTTATACCTTACCATTTGCATATGCGTGTGTCATGACTTAGTATAAAACTATTATTCGAACAAAATTGTTAAAAAATCATAGTTTGGGTAAAATTTTCATAACACTGTCACAGTTACAGCATAACACACCGCAGCCGATTGGGGTAGGAACGTTTACTAACCCGTCACGTACGGAAGTAGTAACTTCTACTACCCCTGGCACGCTAAGTAGTACGGCAATATTTACCATTTTACAAGAGAAAACTTCCTCTAAAGATAATAAACGTTTCAAGGGGGTAGTGCATGCTGCAGTTACTACGTTTTTACTACCGTTTTTTTTTAGAAATGCAGGGTGTCGGCAACGCGTGTTTGTTCGCCTATTCCGTCTGGTGATCATTCGGTGCCATCATGTGGGTCATTTTTTTCTTCCGTCACACAATGCGCGGTACTAACTTTCTTCTCCAGTTTCTTGTTATGGAAGTTTCAACTCCGTATGTTAGTACTAGTTATACGCAATTATTATACGGGGTGTGTTTTTTTTTATTACATGTTTTTTCCAAAAATCCTATGAGGGTAAGGCTCGTGTCGTTTTTCCACACAAACGCCACGTCGATGGATGGATGGAAGAACTTCATTGTTTGTCCGGCAGATTAACGGCCCGGGCTCAGGTCTCTCATGTCGGGACGTCAAGGCATTGCCTCTCCGCCGCTTCACGGGCCTGCTGGACTGCCCAGAGTTGGTCGGCGAGCTTGGAGCTGCTCAGAGCGGCTTCTCACCTCGCCGAGAGAGCATCGGGATTAATACGTTTGGCTTTAGCCTCGCATTCCCAGAGCATATGCTTAAGCGTAGCTGTGTGTCTGGCAGACCTTACAGATGCTGGTGTTATAGATCTCGGGGTATATTCGGTGATATAGCAGTGGATTAGGGTAAATGTTAGTTGCAGCTGTCTCCAGGTAACCGCTTGAGCTCTGCATAAATTGCCACGAGGTCGAGGGTAGCATCGCCGGGCCAAGTAGGAGGTCTTGGTCAGTTCGTTGCATCCCGTAAGTCGATTCTGGTCCGCGAACTCTTCGACAAGGCCAGCTCCTCCCGCACGGGTTGTTGCGTCGCGTGCGGCGGAGTGCACTGCCTCGTTAAGGTTGGGGAAATGCGGGCAGACTTCGCCCATATGGGCGGGAAACCAGATCAAGGTAGCCTGAAAAACATGGCCGGCATTCGCTAGTATACAAAGGGCTTCGATCGAAATCCTACCCTTAGCGAAATTCCGTACAGCTGTGCGCGAGTCACTGAGTACAGTCTGAGTGTCAGCGTCAGTTATGGCCAGAGCAATGACCGTTTCTTCAGCTACCTACGGGTTTCGGGTCTTGACACTAGCTGCGTGCGTTGTCGTTTTCTCTGTGTTGATCACGACGATAGTGAACCCTCGTCCGTCCGGATAGCGCACGGAGTCAGTGAAACGCGCGTTCTTATCCGTGCAGTATGCTTTCAGTAGAAGTGTAGCTCTGGCTTTTCTGCGACCTGGGTTGTATATCGGGTTCATGTTTCTTTGCACCGGGGTGACTTGTATCTTCTCTCTTATCCCCTTAGGTATGTCCGCCTTGTCACCGTGCTGTCGGTGATACGTGATGTCCAACGCTTGTAATATATGCCTTCCCGTGCTGGTGATGGTGAGCATTTCGAGGTGTGAAATTCTTTGCGCTTCCGCTATCTCGTCCAAAGTGTTATGGATCCCCAGTTGGAGTAACCTCTCAGTGCTGGTGGATTCCGGTAGGCCGAGGGCGACTTTGTATACCCTGCGGATGATAGTGTTAATCTTATTCTTTCGCCTTTATACCAATTGTGCATAGACGCTACATATGCGATGTGACAAATGAGAAGTCTGACGGCGTTGGTGGTCTTGTGAGTGAGTCTCTTTATAGTTTCACCATTCAGCCCGTTGGATTCGATAATCATTCCAAGGACTCGGATGCGATTGACAATAGGGATGGTGCCCCCGTCTTTGGTCTGTAATTGGACCTCTTCGTTTTCTGTTGTGTTAACGCAACTCTTGGGAGGCCTGCCCTTGAGGGTAGGCCGGTACAGCAAGAATTCTGACTTTTTGGGAGAACATCGAAGACCGGTGCCAGCCAGGTACTCCTGGACTACCTCAATGGCATCCTGCAGGGCCGTCTCGATCTGTCTGTCGCTACCCTTAAAGGACCAGATCGTGATACCATCCGCATATATTGTGTGATTGACGTTGCTCACTGTTTGGAGCCTTTTGGCAAGGCCAATCATGATCAAACTGAAGAGCATCGGAGAGATTACCGAGCCCTGCGGGGTCCCTCTGCTGCCGAGCTCCTGTTCTTCGCTTGCGATATCGCCCGCTAGAAGGATGGCTTACCTTCCAGTGAGGAAATCTTTAACATAGTTATAAATCCTCTCACAGAGGTCGAGCTCGGATATCCATCTCAGAATGGCGGAATGGCTGACACTGTCAAAAGCACTCTTCAGGTCTAGGCCCAGGATCGAGGCGGAAATACTTTGTCGTATTTAAAATGACACTGTTGCGAATAATTAACAAAAACTCGTTGACTAACTTTTTAATTATTCACAAGACGACAGGTGTTTATATTAAAAATTTGTAATGCATGCCAATTTAAGGCATGCCTATTTTCATGTCGAAAAAGGCCGGGATAGTGCAGCCATCGCCGCTAAAAACACACACGGACTTTCAAAAAGCTCTAAAGATGGACAACTATGTCCATCTAGCGGAAAGCATATCAACAAGCAAACAGCAAACGCTAGATAATGTGCTGCCATCTGTGAGGCATTGAGACTCATCATGGCCTCCGAGATGGCGAGCGCGCGTCGTGTATCTTGGAGGCCATGCGACTCTTGCTTTAAATCAAAAACCTGTACCATTCGCGCGCGCGCGCGCGTGTGTGTCTGTGTGCGTGCGTGTGTAACAATACATATTAATAAGTATGCACTTAGTGGTTGAAGTGCGCACTATGGGCCGGATTTCGCTATTGCGTTCAACTCTTAAAGGCGAAGCTTAAGGGTCCCCTAATTTAATTTTTGAACATTTACGTTCTAACGTCTGTTTCGTTATACGTGATTTGTATCTTTGGAAGGTTTCGGAGTAGTGTGAAGGGGTACATGTGTGTTCAAAATGTGCTCCCAGGAAGTTAGCGTGAAAATATATGGTGCGCACGCGTTTAAAATAGGCAAAAACAAAACAGCGCGCTGTGCGGTGGCAACTACTGTGGCGACTTCTGTGGAGACTTGTGTGGGCTTTTCGGAGTGTGTGCCATGCGGGGCCGAATGGCGTATGTGCCGTGCGGGGGCGAAGAGGACGGCGATCGTGTGCGCGGCGTGCCTCAATAAAGCGTGATCAGTGCGTGGGCCGTGCGCGAGAGTCGGATTTCAGGGCTGCGCTCTTCTTCGCTGGGCGTCCGGTCTATGGGAGAACCTGCAGCCCTACCTCCTGTTGCCTCGACTTAACAGAGCGCTCCCGCCTGTTCCGCTACGAGAAGATCGGGCCAGGGACCGGGCACGAGGCCGGGCCAAGTCTTGATGCTATGTGCAGACAGGCACACTCAGGGTTCGGCTCACGAGCACGCATAGGCCGAGGGCGTCAACCGTGGAGCAGGTCCCTTGGGCACAGAGTGCCGGCATCAACGGCCGCGGAGCGGAACTACGTGACTGTACGCGGTCAGGAAAAAGCACCGAGCTACGGCATCGGACAGATGGCGTACGCACGATGCCTTCAACTCGGCGACCTTGTCGGCTCCGACAACAAACTGTACGACACTGTTTGACTATCTCGCGTAGCAGCCAGCATGTCGAATGTAACTGTTTTTTACGATTCCTTGAGTCGTTTCGTGTGTGTAAATACGTCCTACGTGTGCTTGTCCACATGCGTGCTGCGTCATGCTTTCTGGAGCGAATCCTGAACCCAAACATAACATGACAAAGTGGTGAGCCTGCCAGGATTCGCTCAATAACAGTAAAAGAAGGCAGTTTCGCTCGTGCACCAGTACACGTTCGGACTCCAACATGGACTTACAAAAGCTTACCGCTGTAGGAATTCAACTCTGGCTGACAGGAGCGGAACTGAGCAGGTGTGTCGAGGCTCAGCAGAAAAAGCAAAGGGATTAGAGAGCTGCGGAACAAGAGGCACCGAAAGAAGGTGCGGCGAGAGCGCGCTTAGCTGATGAGAGGCAGCCTGTGATCCTCAAGCTAAAGGAAGGAGCTCGGAATATACCGGCCGCCGATAATGACGTTCTGCCTGCATCCAGAGCTTCATCACCGCTTAACCCACAGAATGTACTTCCTGTCTTTGATGAAAACACGACGTCTTGCACGGGTACTTGCGGAGGTTCGAGCGAGTAGCGACCGCTCAGGATTGGCCGCAAGAGAAATGGGCCCTTGCTGTGAGCATGTGCCTCAGCGGTGACGCTTTAACTGTGATCGGTAGGATGACTGCCACCAATTCATTGGACTACCAGAAGGTGAAGAAAGCCTTGCTGCCGAAGTTCCAGTTTACGGCGCAGGGTTACCAAGACAAGTTTCGCAAGGCAAGAGCTGGGGATGGCGAAACTAGAACGCAGTTAGCAGTGAGAATTGCGAGTTATTTTGATCACTGGATGGACATGACCAACGTGTAGAAAACGTACGAAGGATTACGTGATCATATAATCCCCGAGCAATTTCTACGCTGTTGCCACCGAAACTAGTTATCTTCTTGAAGGAGCGAGAGTGCAAATCACTTGACGAGCTCGCTAAGCTGACGAGATCGCTTCCTCGAAGCACACAATTTGCAAAAAAAGGAAAAGATTCCGATACCGGGTAGAATTTCGGTGGGAAACTTAATGAAGCACCCCGGAAACAGCCAGTGAAGTGCATGCTCTGCAGTCGATTCGGCCATTCGGCTCCTGGCTGTCGCAGCCCACCTAAACAAATGGTAAAATGCAAGTTGTTTGGCAAGCCGGGACACATAGCTGAAAATTGCAGAGGTCAGCGCGCAGACGATAAACCGACTTCGTCCTGTGCATTCACTGAAGCACAAACGACTGGACCTCGTCAGGTCAAAACATAAAAGTGCCCACGAAAGCAAACTAGCCGCTCAAGTAACCACGACGAGAGCAGGAAAAACGCTTTACCTTTCCTAAGCGATGGGATGCCAGTAGTTGAAGGGCGATTGCAGGACGAAAGGTTCGCGTGCTTTGCGACACAGGCTGCAATACAGCAACTGCCAGGTGAGAACTACTTCCGGAGGAGTGCTTGACGGGCAAAACAAGCAATGTCGTTTTCCTTGATGCTTCAAGTAATCGCCTCCCCGAAGCCATCGTACAAGTGACAATGCCTTAGTTTTCAGGCAATATAAAAGTGACTTGTATGAACCACCCACTGTACGGCGTGGTTTTAGGAAACCTTCCAGGCGTCAGAAGACCACACGATCCTGATTTTGAGTGGGAGCGAGTCGTTACGACTGAGGAAAAGGAGGAGTTGTGGAAGGGAACGAACGTGACCAGGAACCCTCCACAGGCTTCAGGCGCGCCTAAAGCCAAAGCTCAGCAACAAAAACAAGATGCGTCCCTTGTGCGTCCCAGAAGTTGTGTCGAGTGACATTACCAAAGCGCAACTCATTGAAGCACAGCAGAAGGGCCAGAAGTTGAAATTGCTTTTTACTAAAGCGAACAGGGAATTTAGCAAAACTTTGGTTTGGGCGAGCAGTTTCTGTGCCCAAGTTCTGAGACTAAAGCGTGCGGGTTACCCCCCAGAACTTATCACTGCCGTTTGTGAGTCCCTCCTGCAAAATATTAAACGTCCGAAAGCAAACGACAAGCCTAACAAAGCGGACATGCCGGTTAAGGTCATCCCATATATACACCAAGTGTCGCACAATATTAAACGAATAGCAAGCAAACACAACGTCCAGGTTGTTTTTTCCGGTCCATGCAAACTCTCAAAGTTGTGTGCCTTGACTAACAGTAAGAAGCGACGTGTTTGCGTCACGCAACACCGGAACAAGTTTACAATGTGCGTTTTTAATGTCGTCTACAGCATTCCCCTGAGTTGTGGTCGCCGCTACATTGGTCAGACCGGCCGATGTTTTAACGAGAGAGCTAGGGAGCATAATTTGAACGTGCGCAATCAAACTGGAGGATTCCTGGGTGAGCACTGCAAACGCTGTGGTTGTACCCCTGATTTTCATCGTACACAGTTCCTCAAGAAAGCGAAAGATAAAACCGAGCGCGAAATCATGGAAGCCTTTCTCATACATAAGGCAGGTGACAACTGCGTTAGCAGGCCTTCAATCGTTTTGTCTGACGCTGAGATTGATTATCTCAAAGGTTTTATTTAAGCGTGGTTCTCACTTGCACTTCCCTCTTGTTGTCATGTGATCTTTCATCGTTTTATGCTTTTACACGCGAAGCGTCCGTCAGTTGTTATTTTACTATGTTGTTGTTATTGTTTTTTTGTTTTTTGTTTTCCTTTTTTTTCTCTTGCACGCATGTTCCATGTGAAATTCCTCTGCTATAGCTAAACAGATTGTTAAGATTGTTGTTTATCGCTGCTTGTTAGTTCTGGGCAACGTGGCTATCACAGCGAGCGATTATGGCACATATAAATGCATTGATAAAGGCAATAAAGTTCAGTTGTAAGTCAGCGCCCGTGGCGTCTTCTATGTGTCTTTGTCCGTGTGTTCTTTAGCGCTGCCCCAAACAAGTCCGACGATGAACCAGCTCGCCCAAACCAAAGTTTTGCTAAAACAAGTCCGAAGGGAATTTAGATCTGGAAGTGGTCACAGCTATGAATTCGTGGAAGAAAATGGATAGCTCTAGCGTCGTTATCGCCTTGCGACAGGTAGAACATTTTAGCAGGTGCTAGTTCCGAAGGCGTTTAGACGAAATATTTTAGAATTTGCCCATGAACACATCATGGCTGGCATCAAGGAATCAAAAGAACAACCGATCGCATTTTGCAAGAGTTCTACTGGCCTGATTTACACGCAGACGTAAAGCGCTTCGTAAAATCATATTACATATGCCAACGAACAACACCTAAAGGAAAAATAGGAGTCGCTCCATTGGGCCACATGCCTCTGATGCGCACACCGTTCGAGAGAGTGACAGTGGATCTGATCGGCCCCTTTTCACGAATGTCAAAGCGGGGAAACCGATATGCTCTTACCCTAATTGATTTCGCAACTAGGTATCCGGATGTTGCAGCACTTCCTGCAGTTGATGCCGTTCATGTTGCCGAAACGCTTGTAGAAATGTTTTTCGCAGTGGTTTGCCCAAAGAAGTAGTCACCGGCAAGGGAGCAAGCTTTACGTCCGCCCTAATGAAAGAGGTTAGTCGACTTCCCTCCGTGAAGATGCTCAAGGCGACGCCATACCACGCCATGGCGAATGACCTCGTCGAGAACTTCAATGGCACCTTGAAGATGATGTTGAGGAGAATGTGCCCAGAGAAACCACGATCATGGGACAGGTACCTCACCCCGCTGCTTTTTGCGTACCGTGAAGTACCACATGCAAGCCTCGGTTTCTCTCCCACTCAGCTTATCTATGGCCGTCATGTCCGAGGTCCACTGACAGTATTAAGAGAGCTGTGGACGAAAAGAAACTGGACGGAGTAATACAGACAACATACACGTGTGTCTTTGACTTGCGGAATCGGCTGGAGGAGACGTGCAAGATCGCGCACGAACAATTAGAGAAAGCTGGCGCCAAGCAAAGAACATACTACGACAAGAAGAGTCGTCCTAGGAAATTGCGTTCAGGCAATAAAGTTCTCATATTGTTGCCTACCGACTACAATGAGCTGCAACGCAATGGAAAGGACCATTCCTAGTAATTGAGCGAAGACATGATGTGGATTACGTCATTGACGTGTTCGGGAAAAACAAGATATTTCATATAAATATGCTCAAGAAGTACGAAGAACGGGACCCTAGCGAGCCGCAACAGATGTCATTTGTCACAGAGGTTAACGAAAACACTACCGAAGGACAAGGAGATGAAGTGAATCCTATGCCAGTACTGAACGTGCATCGCACGCAATTTTGCTCCCATCTCAACCTATCCACAGACCTTACTACTGAATAGGTTGAAGAAGTGGAATCCTTATTGGAACAGTATACCGACATTTTTTCAGACCTGGCTGGAAAGACTGCGTTCGTGGAGTGTTCCCTTCGTCTTACATGCGATAAACTGGTGCACGTTCCTCAGTATCCTATACCATTTGCCTTGCAAGAAAAGGTTGAAAACGAAGTGCAAGGGATGCTAAATTTGAGTATCATTGAGAAGTCTGTCGCCGTACCACGCACCCATTGTTGTGGTGAAGAAAGTAGACAACACGCTTCGGCTCTGCATAGACTTCAGGGAACTAAGCAAGATACTCATCCCAGATTGTGAGCCAATACCACGCTTTGATGTCGTGCTTGCGCTTGTTGGTCGAAAGCGGATTCATTCCACATTTGACTTCACGAAAGGATATTAGCAAGTACCAATGTCTGGAGGAAGCATGCTTCCTCCAGCATGTCTGGTCTCTACCACTTTACGTGCCTTTTGGCATCAAGACGGCTCCGGCCGTATTTGCGCGCCCGATGAGATATGTACTTGGTGGTGTCGAAAATGTTCATCATTACTTCCACGATGTTGTAATTGCTACCGACACATGGCAAGAACGCACAGACACCCTCAGAAAAGTGTTTGATCGAATCAAACAAGCCAATCTCACGATGAAGCCAACGAAATGCGAAGTAGGAGAAAGCAGCGTAATGTTTATGCGACATCGCATGGGGAAGGCTACAGTCGAACCCCTTCTCAAAACAACGGAAAAGATTCTGGCTGATAAATGTCCTACAAGAAAGAAGGCAGTACAGTCATTCCTTGGCTTGACTGCCTATTACCAAACGTTCATGACAAACTGCGCCGAACTAGAGTGTACTAGAACAGGGGAGTGCTGGGAACGAGCTTCAAAAAGTGAAGCCCAAACTGGGTCAATCTGCTTGCGGCGCTGCGATCGGTAGTCCACAATGTGTCGTCGTTTAAGAGTTGCGCGTGGCTCCGCCGAAGTGGTTCAGGGTAGAATGCCCACTTCCAACTCAAAAGGCCCATGTTCCAGGGGCGTAGCCAAGGGGGGGGGGGGGGGGGGGGGGTTGGGGGGCTTCAAACCCCCCCCCCCCCCGAAATTTTTCAGTTTTGCTAGAGTATATAGGCACGCACACATACAAACGCACGCACGAACATACATAAAGTATGGTTGAACCCCCCTCCCCCGAAAAAAATTTCTGGCTACGCCCCTGCCAGGTTCGAATCGCAGCTGTGGATGTTGGCTTGTTATTGTTAGTGTCACCTTTTATAGCTGTATTGGTTTTGTTTTGTTTCTTAAAACTAGATTCAGTTGCTACGTGTTGCTTCAAAAAGTAACGCAAAATGTGAAGTAAAATAGAAGAAATCTGACAGCGAGCATAGTTATTTGCAGCGCCACCACCCGAGATTGAAAAAAAACGTAAACTAAAAAACGTAAACGTAAAAAACGTATCCGAGATTTTTGCGAATACGCGACTCGAAACGAGATTTCACATTTTAGGTTACTTTTTAATGAGAACTCGCCAAGGAAAGTACCACGCCGTACCACGCACCCATGTCTGCGATCGGCGCTGACTCACACGCCTAGGTGTAAATGCACATATATTCCCCATAACGTGGACGAGAAGATGACCGCCGCCGTAGCTCAGTGGTAGAGGATCGGCCGCGTTATTCGAAGGTCGCAGGTTCGGTCCCTGCCGGCGGCAAGTTATCTTTTCGTCCACTTTACTTCCTTCACATTTATATCCTAATTGCTACAAATACCACCCCCTATACTCTCCTTGGCAATTGTCTGTTAGTTCTCATTATAACTTTGTCTAACAAAGAAAAACGAGCCCTTAAAAGTCATCTTTCCTTCATTCATAGCGAGGGTCTCGTTCTGGCAGACTTGATTGCTTCAGGTAGTATGCGAGGGATTAGTGGTCAGCTGCCGCCTCGTAAAAAGCTTACGTGCTACGTGACACCAAGAGGCAGAAAAAGAGTGTTCCACACTCGCCGCCATGGCTGCGATCGGCGCTGACTAACATTCCTAGGTTTAATTGCACATATATACCCCATAAAGTGGACGAGAGGATGACCGCCGCCGTAGCTCAGTGATAGAACATAGGACGCCTTATTCGAAGGTCGCAGGTTCGGTCCCTGCCGGCGGCAAGTTATCGTCCGCTTTACTTTGTTCACATTTATATCCTAATTGCTACAAATAACAACCCCTTTATTTCCTTGCCAATAATGTCTTAATTCTCATTATAATTGAGTCTAACAAAGAAAAACGAGCCCTTAAAAGTCCTATTCGTTACTTTTTTGTAGGAATACGTAGCAACAGAAGCTAGTTTTAAGAAACAAAACCAAGCAAACGTAGTGAATACGTTTGTTGACCGTTTACCTTTACTGTATTTCATGCTTTTGCTTCATCTAAGTACGACTTGATACTTCATATATACTTTTTCCAACTCTCTCGTCTAGATTGACGGCGCGTTCTCCTCGCCTGGAATTTGATGTGCTTGAAGTTTCCCAAGTTTTCTACTGTCGGGGAATCGCGGAGCAATCGCCATGCTTTGTTCTGCTTCGTCCGCGCACTCCTGCATGCATCGTTCCGCCAGGGAACCCGTCGCTTGGAATCCACGCCGTTAACTTGGGGAATACATTTAGAAGCGGCATCAAGAATTAAAAGTGCAAAATATTTTACAGAATAATCATTGCTTAGGGTAGACATGTCAGCCACGCCACGCGAGAAAGATATCGGTACTGTTCCCAATCAGCTGAGTCAGCCTTCCACCGAGGGGACTGCGCAAGGTTACTTTGAGTTTGTGTACTTAGAATTATCGGAAAATGGTTCCTTTCATATGAGCTTTTAAAAACATTCCATTTAAAATAGGTTAAAGGCGACGGCGATGAATGCTAAGATCTAACGCGGAGTATGATTTCTTTTCAAGGCTAAAACACGTGGGCTCCTGCGTATTCAAGATACATAACCTGGACGGTAAAAGAAGCTGTTCAATGAGACGTCCTTGAGCGTCACAGCGGGAATCGCCCCGCAGGACATTGTGTGCATTAAAATCGCCAAAAATAAAAAAGGGCTCTGGGAGCTCATCTATTGATTCTAAATCGTGTTTGTGGAGCTGATAATATGGCGCTATATATAAGGGGCATATCGTAACGAGGTTATTTAAAAGTATTGCTCGAACTGCCACTGTTTCAAAGGCCGTTGGGGGTGCCAAATGCTGGACAGCTATATTTTTATCGACTACGATGGCTACACCACCAGATGATGTAGCAGCATCCACGCAATCTTTGCGATAAATAATGTGCTCACCCAGCACTTTCGCTTGAAACTTTTTTAGAAGTTCTCGGACGTCATCGAGGTTGTGCACTAGGTCTCTGACGTTCCATTGAATTATAGTATCCATCTTGAAATTAACCTATGCTCTGCGTGTGTGTCTCAGAAAGGAGGTTGACTCAATGTACAGAGCCTTCTCAGGCCCTGCAATTGTAGTTTTCTCTTTCTTGGAGACGCCGAGGGAGACTCGCCGCTCCTTAGGCGCTGCCTGCACCGTTTCACTAGGTGTAGTGTCGATGGGTTGAGATGAAACGTTGGACACTCGCTCTAACGGGCGACCGGTACGCCGTCTAGGCCTCGCCTCAAGATGCGAGGCCTTCGATCCTACCATGCCAAATATCGAAGGGACATCCTTTGTCTCTACACAGCCCTGGCTGCGGCAAGACGTTGCAGACGCCTCTGGTGCGGTCCATTTGGGGGAGGCAGGACAGCCTTGGCTGCACCCACTATAAAGAACAGAGACCGACGGCATGGGTGCCTTCTTCCTCTCCCTTTATTCCACACACTAATCCTACTAATGATTGTAGGCGCGTGGTGTGAGACCGTCATCGTCTTCCATTTTCAACATCTTCCCGCCCGCGACAAAGAAGCGAAAAGGAAAAGATGGCACAATACAACAAAACACTGCAGAGCCACCGCACTGGCTGGGCGATAGATCGAATTCACGTTACTTGTATTTATTTTATTTATCAGACACCCACAGCGCCCTCATAGGCATTACAGTGGGGGGGATACATAAAGTACATAATACAAAAATACAGGTTACATGCGTAGAAAGAGAAACATGATCATAACTATACTAGTACATCACAACATGGTTATGCCTATACAACAACATCATGGAGCGCCTGGACAAACGCCGCATTTGAACTTATCCTCGCAATGTCTGATGGTAGCCGATTCCAGGCTGTAATTGAACTGGGGAAAAAGGACTTTTTATACATAAATATTTCGCGCGGTCGATTCCAGTACGTGAATGGTAGATGTCATGGAAAAATTTCAATTTATGAGTACAGCGTCGTTTTTGAAGACTTTCCCATCCAATTAACTTTTTTGCCTCGGATACACTGAATTGCCTTGAATAGTTTCGAAAAACAAACCGCACTGCTTTACTCTGTATTCGTTCAAGCTTGTCTATGTTCGTTTGTGTCCAGGGATCCCAAACCGTACTGGCGCACTCAAGCACTGATCGTACGCTGGAAAGATATAGCAGAGCCCTTGCATTGACTGGAAATAGTTTGGCATTCCTTTTGAGATACCCGAGCACACGAGTTGCTTTGGCAGTAACGTAGTCAATATGTCCTGTCCATGATAAATCGGTCGTAAAGAACACTCCCAAATACTTAAATTCGCGTACGGACAATAGCTGTGTTCCATTAATGTTGTAAAAAGTGTGAAATTGTTGAGTTCTTTTTTTAGAAAAACACATGTGTACTGTTTTTTTTAACGTTCAGTTTCATATGCCAATCTGCGCACCACTGTGTAATCCTCTCTATATCACCTTGCAAAATTGCACAATCACTTTTGTCATGAATTACTCTATACAGCACACAGTCATCTGCAAACATGCGTACAGAAGAAACAATATTATCACTGATGTGGTTCACATAAATGAAGAAGAGCAAGGGGCCAAGCACCGACCCTTGCGGCACTCCTGAGGTAACGTCAGCCTCGCCCGATTTTTCCCCATTAATTATAACTCTTAAGCGCCTAAACTGCAAATAATTTTTAATCCATGAAATCACAGAACTGTCAATACAATACCACGATAGCTTTTCTATTAACGCATCATGGTGCACAACATCGAAGGCCTTCTGGAAATCGAGAAATATGCAATCAATGGTGTCACCTCTGTCCAGTGCACTTGATAGGTCATGAGTCAACTCTGTTAGTTGTGTGACACAGGAAAGTCCAGAGCGGAAACCATGCTGGCAGTTGTTTAATAAAGAGTTCTCATTTAGATGTTTCATTATGCTTGAGAAGAGTACATGTTCCATCACCTTACATACAGTACTGATTAACGACACAGGACGGTAGTTCGAAACCAAGTTACGCGGTCCAGATTTGTGAATGGGCACAATATGTGCCTTTTTCCAATCAGAAGGTAAGCAGCCTTCCTCTATCGATTTATTGAAAAGTAGACATAAATATTTAGATAATGAGTGCGCACCTAATTTCAATAAAGCATTCGGTATGTCGTCTGGACCGCTAGCTTTTGTGGGATCTAATTTTTTTAGGAAGGCTTCGATTCCGTGCAAACTAAATTCAACCTTGCTCATAGAAACGCCACAAACTTTTCTAGTAACCTTACCTAGTGTATGCGCATGCCTGGAGAAGACCGAACTAAAAAAAGAGATAAAGCATTCAGCTTTCTCTCGATTGTTATACACAAACGTGTCGTTGTCATCAATAGTCGGCATGGTTAGATCGTCTTTGCCATTTTTTTGAAAACTTTCCACAGTTCTTTTGGGTGATTTTTTATCCTCAATTCTAGAGTTTCAAAGTAATTGGCCTTTGCCTTTTTTATGGCGTCATTCATTTCTGCCGTGATAATTAGTAATTTTTTTTTGCCTCTTCGTTTGGTTTCTTTTTAAATTTATTGTACGCATGCTGCCGCTTGCGAGTTAATCTTTGTATATCTCTTGTAAACCAGGGTTTACTTTTGCTGCGTCGCGTTGACATCAACCATGAATGTACATACTGGTGACGTAACTCAAACAGTTTACATTTAAATTGCTCCCACAGATTATCTACATCAGATATATCTGACAGCGTCTCGAAAATGTCGTAGTATCGATCAAGTGCTCCTGTTAACTTTTCAGTGTCCATGTTGCGCTGTAACAACTTGTAACATGTTGCGCTGTCTTTTCGTTCACTGGCTGCAGATTTATGGATCTATGATATACTCAATCGCCTGCACTAACCACCATTTACCGTTTGCAGCTTATCCACGTACGCGCAGTGGTGATCCTTACGTTCTTGCTAAAACACAGTTCGTTATAGTCCTAGTTCAGTCCATAGTCCCGCTATGAAGCCGACACTCTCTAAATATAAGGAAGGACATTTTCTTTTCTATTGATGTTTGAAGCGTTTGGAGCGATTCCGAATTACAGTCCTCTTCCAACACGAAGTAGCTGCTTGCATGTCGTTAGGTCACCAGGTGTCTCGCGCGGTTTTGGTATGAAGTGACCTCTTTGGAAGTCTTTACTTGCTCTTACTTTCTTTGCTTTCAGTTCTTCTTTGGCTCTGACATGAGTAGGCGATCGTTTCATTCTCTTCCTGAATTTCTTTCCTTTCGATGGCACCATTCTGCCTCTCCGAGCTGTCAGGTGTTTTCGTTTGGTTCTTTTGTTCTGTACGCCTTGAGCATGATGGCGTCTCTTCAATCGCGTACCACGGAAGTGTGCACTCTCCTTCAGGCTTGTCGTCTGGATAGCCGAGGTGCGGCTGATAGTGATCCACACGTGTGATGTCGAACAGTATTTGCGTGCTTGTTCTCTCGGAAAACTTCCATTTTTCCTTGGCTTGGTCCTTCGGTCTTCGTGACAAACGTTTGACGCTTGTATCGCAGTCGTATCAGATATGTCGTGAGCTCCACTTAAAGCATTACTGGAAATGTCTTCAAGGCTCCCACAAAGGACAGACGATAGAGCATCAAGTTCTACGACGTTAGTTTTGGTACAATTGTCGGAACTTTTTCAGGCAACTTCTGCTCAAGAGGAGCTTACATCACTTTTTCATTTTCTGCACAGCTTATTCCGAGAGTTACATAACTTAGGTCCTGTAGCGAGTTGGCAGCGGAATTCCTTGCACTGACAGTTTTGTCTCTGTTGCCGTTGATAGGCATTCTCTCGCTCTGCGAGAAAGTCAAGTTCGGCTTAAGCCTCGTCCCTGAACATCCTGTTGGTTGTCCGAGTGCGCACAACGGTCTTTTCTCTAATTCTTCTAATCGAAGCTGAAGGTCTGATATCGCCCTTAAGATGTCGAAGTCAAAGTTTTCACAACTCTCGACGTCGCTTTCCAGTTCTTCAAGAGGTATAGCATCATAAATGTGGCGGTCCACTTTCTTCAATTCCTGCCTAATCAATTCAAGATATAAGCAATATTCCTTTAGCTTGCCGATTTGCGGTGATGTAGAAAAAAATACAATGTCACTTTCTATTAGGACTACTTCAATGGCTGTACGCAATGATCTTCGGATATCTTGGAGTCGCTTCATGTTCTCGTCAATCGTGTTTGTCTCTTTCGCGCTCGTGATTGCACAGTCGTTACGCGTTAACATCGACGATGTTGGCGTGGCGCAATGTAATCCAAGGGCAGGGCCTTCACGATTACTCTCATTAAAAAGCTTCAGCATTCCGACTTCGAGACCCTTGAATTGACTATCGTCATGTATGCACAGCGGGTCGACTAGTGAACAGTTGGTAGCTTCTAGGGCTAGGCCAGCAGGACGGGCGTCATCGTAGCAAAACGTGATCATCCTGGCCTCGTGAATCTCGAAATTATCACCAAAGAGAAAATCTAGTAGATGGGCAGACACACTGTTGACTGCTCCGAAGGCTGGGCTGACAGGATGTGATTCTTCTTTCTTTATGGTTATCCTAGCCTTGCGAATCTCGGGCCCTTGTCTTGAAGGGCAAGGGCTCCCATAATGAGCTCCCGCCTCGCAAACCTCCAAGCTACGGACGCTGCCTCATCAATCCATGAGTCACCGTCTCGGTCTCAGTTCAAGCCGGTGTCGTAGTAGCGGGTTTCACGATCATAAATATAAAGAACAGAGACCAATGGCATGGCTGCCTTCTTCCTCCCCCTTTATTGCACCTTAATCCTAATGATGATTGCAGGCGCGTGGTGTGAGACCATCATTGTCTTCCATTTTCAACACCCACCATGGGAGCAGGAGGCGCTAGCGTCGATACGCTGCGCGTGGTCCGGGCAACCGCAAAATTCCGTTGTGGTGCTGCTCCCTGTGGCACCACTTCGGCGAAATATGGTCTGTTTGAAAATGTCAACAAAATACGCTGCCGCGCCTCAGGGAAGGTTGCGTTTTCCTTTACTTTTATAGGTATTACTTACTTTTCCTTCTTCCAGGCTCGGCAAGCTATGGAGTACGCTGGGTGAGGACCATCGCAGTTCGCTCAATATACATCATCACTGCAGTCGTATGAAGAGTGACCCGTTTTGCCACACGTTGCGCGGGTAAGCTGCCCTCGGCAGCTCTGGGGCGCGTGTCTAAACCTTTGACATTTAAAACAACGTCACGGGTTTGGAATGGACGATCTGACAGGGAGCATGACACATCCTGTTTCAAGGGTGTTGGATAGAGTAGTGGAGCTAAATATAAGTATTAGGTGCTTCATTGGGATTTCTGTGTTTTCTCGTCTAATTTTGATGCGTTGCACATGGATTACGTTGTGGTCCCTCCACCCATCAAGCAGTTCTTCAGTCAGTTCTTTAGGTCATCGTCAGAGACTACGCCCTTAACGGTGTTCATGGTTCGATGACCGCTAACCGAGACAGGGTTGTTACCAAATGCCACAACGTGCGCGATTTTGTCATATTGGTCTTTATCTTTGAGTTAAAGGAGCAAGTCACCACTTGTCAGCTTTGTGGTTTTATAACCTGTTTCGATGGTGTACCTTAAACATTTTGCCACAAGAAATGCAGAGATTGCTCGAGTTTTTGTGGATGGTTGTTCACAATGGATGATAGGGAATTTCGGAAACATTTCCTTGTTTTTTGGCGAGAGCAGGAAAGTGGCATCGGTGTGTACCCTTTTTATTTTTATTATTTATTTTATTTATACATACTACAGCGCTAATGGGCTACGGCAGGAGTGGGTGTACAAAGATACGTGGAATTTTAACAAACAAGAATGAAAATTATGTAAACAGATAAAATAATACAGATGTGTCATTATACAAGGTCAAAAGTGCACAAACATGTGATGAACGTGAATGAAAATGGAACAAAGAAACAATGCAACTCAAGAGCTAACACCATGGCAAACAGACGAGGGTATATTACAGACGCATGTCATGGATGTCGGTTACAAAATTAGGCGATGGGCGTGAACGAATAGAACCAGGTAACGAATTCCAGTCTTCAATAGAAGGGGGAAAACAACTTGAACATGTTAGTTCGAGCATAGTAATGCGTTAAGTTTAAGTTGTGATAGCTTCTTGTCGTTGAATGAGGTGCAAAGTTTATGTAGTCGTTGTTATTTGATAGTTTAACTTAAGACGTCACGATGCTATGCAAGAATTTTAATTACTCTATTCGGCGACGCGGAGAGAGCGAAGTTAAGTTCAGTGAAGAAAGAGTAGAAGAGGGTGAAAAGTCACGGTCATAGCGATGACATAGGAATCTTACCGATTTTTTCTGAATTGCTTCTATCCTATTAATCTCACACTGCTTGTACGGGTTCGAAACGACAGATGCGTAGTCTACTACTGGGCGAATGTGTGATTTAAATAAGAGAAGCTTAGTTCCCTTCGAAGATTTAGATAGAGTGCGACGTAGATAGCTTTGTTAGATACATAGTCAATGTGCTTGGACCATGTCATATTATGAGTAAAAATGACCCCTACATATTTATAATCAAAAGCCCTATTTACTGCACGGTTATCGAAATAGTAATCAAAAGCAGAAGCAGGCTTAGCAATACGTTTTGTTGGGCTAGTTGGTTCATGACTTTTGAAGGAAGAAATCGTAGCGCAGAGCAACCCACAGACAGACAGAGAGGACGGGACTGGCACCAGTCCCGTCCTCTCTGTCTGTCCGCGTGTTGCTCTGCTCTACAATTTTTTCCTGCAGAAGGAGATTTATTACAAAAGGACAGGAGTACGGTTTTTTTTTAAATTAATGTTCATTTGCCAGGTCCTGCACCAATTGCAAAAACCAGCAAATGACACCTGCAAGTGGTAATGGTCAGCGTGTGTTTCAACTTCTTATAAAACGCAATCATCCGCATAGAAACGAATGAAAGAGGAGGTGCACACAGGCAAATCATTTATGTAAATTACGAAAAGTAGAGGCCCAAGAACGGACCCTCGGGGCACTCCAGATGTTACATCAATGGCAGTAGAGTTGGTTGACCTGTGAGACACGAACTGAGAGCGGGATGACAAAAAGCTAGATATCGAGCTAACCAATAGAGGATTGCTTAATATGACATCGAGTTTAGCAAGGAGTTTAGAATGCAATACTATAGTGAAGGCCTTTGAGAAGTCAATAAATACAGCGTCAACCTGGTTGCCAAGATCAAGGTTCAGAAAAATATCATGCGTGAATTCGACTAATTGTGTTGTGGCACTGAAGCCACGTCTAAACCCATGCTGCCTGTTAGATAGTAGTTGGTGCGATTCCAAGAAGATCATAATGTGTTTATAACTGATATGTTCTAACTTCTCGCATGATTGAGAAGTCAATGGTGTAGAAAAAGAAGTGGTTTAATAAAGGATAGGCGCTCGTAGAGAAAAGAAGAAGACGATGAGGTTCAAATGGGCCCTATGTGTCTGCGTCAGTCTCTCGCGTTTTTAATATATTTTGGTGCCGAAAACCCCGTGCGGACACGTCGTACTCTCTTCGCATGCATCGAGGGGCTTTCTACTCTGCCACTGTACTGGTGAGGAACGATAAACGCCGACGCGGAGATTGACTCCAGTGCAAGCCAGCTGCGAGAACGCACCTAACTTGAAAGAATGGATCGACTGAAAGCCAAGCGAGCCTCCCGACGAGCACAGAACACCAAGGTCATTCAGGAAGCCAGATCTCTTCTGAGTACGCCCGATGTTGACATTCCCAAGCTCAAAGGTATGCGTGATCGTCTTTCTTCAAGTAACGACAGGCTATCGAAGATCGATGACGAGATCGAGGAACACATACCGGATGATGAGTTAGGAGTCGAATATGCGACTGCTGCCGAGTACAACGACGAGGCAATCAGCATACTTGCCGAATTAACTTGTCGGATCGAGGCAATGGAAAGAGTTGAGAGAGATCGCGCTACTCCTTCGCAAGCACCACCTGTGCAGCCTAACGTCACGAATAACGCTGTTCTACAAGGCAGTTTCTGTCGACCTAGTCTTCCCAAGCTCGATATGCCAACGTTCAAGGGAGACATAAATGAGTGGACTGGATTCTGGGAACAGTTTGAGCAGACAGTTCACCTAAATAACGCCCTCTCGTCCACAACGAATTTTTTCTACCTGCGGCGATATCTCGCCGGAGAAGCAGCAGCGGCCATAGCAGGACTGCCAACATCTGAGTCTTGTTACAACGACGCTATCGATATCCTCAAGGAGCGCTTTGGGGACAGAAATCGAATCGAGCAGCATCACCTAGCCGCTCTAAGGAACCTTAGTCACGTTATGCAAGGCACTGACGTCCGAGGTCTGAGACGGCTGTACGATACTACACAGCTGCACATTCGTTGCCTGAATTCTCTCAACGTGCCTACGCTAAGCTTCTCCGCCATGCTTACTGACATACTGCAAAAGGCTCTACCGTACGACATCGTTCTTGCGTTTACTAGAGAGCAACGAACTAAAGCATTGAGGAGTGACTCATCTGGCGGCACCCAAGTTGTGTCTGAATCAGCTTCAGCAGCGGCTTCTTCAGATGCCAAGTTGAAAGAACTACTGGCATTCATTCGTGTCGAGTTGGAAAGTCGTGAGCAATGCATGACGCCAAGCGAAAAACGTTGTGAAGGACCTGAAACGACAACAAGAGGTGCCACGGCTTCGGTTTTGCACAATTCATTTGTAAAGAAAGCGGACTGCTTTTTTTTGCCTCTCCAAGAAGCATGGCACGCGTGCTTGTGACAGCCACCTGTCTCTTGCTTCTAAGAAGGAGAAACTTTCCAAGGACAACCGATGTTTTCGCTGCACGTCCAGGGGACACCAGGCACGAGCCTGTCAAATATAAACTAACGTGCTCATCTTGCCATGGAAGGCATGCAACAAGCATGTGCGATTCATCGTACCGCAAACCACGGGTCGATGCCGATTCATCAGGAAGCTGCACAGCAGTATTCGTTTCCCCCGAAACAGCAGTGTCAAATTCCACAGAGTTATTGTGCAGTGGGCAGCGAGTAAACAACAAGGATACTGAAGTATATCTGCAGACCTTTCGTGCTTTGATCATCCAAAATAACAAGCACCGCTGTGTCAGAGGCATTCTGGATGGTGGAAGCCAGAGGTCCTTCATCAAAGAAGAAGTAGCCATGAAGATGAGTCTCAAGGTCGTAGGGGAGACAAGGACATCGTTCAACACGTTCGGCAGCGAATCTCCTTCTCGAGCTGAACGTCGGAAAATAGTTGAAGTACCTTTACGCAGTCAACAAGGCACCGGGCTTTACCGTATACAAGCTATTGTTGTTCCGGTGATATGCCACGACATCGCTGCGCCATCAGCTGACAGCCATTTCGTACAACAGCTGCGTTTGGAAAACAAGTTCCTGGCTGACGACCGTATGATCCTACAAGTCGATGAAGAGCCAGAACTTAGTGTTCTTATCGGATCTGACTATCTGTGGAACATTCTGACTGGTGAAGTCATTCGCAGCACGAAAGTTCAAGGGTTCACAGCCGTCAACACTTGCTTCGGTTGGACACTGCACGGACCGGTTCGTCAGAGAGGCTTTCTCGATCACAGCACTAACTTGATGGTTTATGTTATGCGAGTGGACACCAGCGAAGTAGAAGATCAAAGGACTTCTCAAGTTTTACGATCTTTCTGGGAACTGGAAACAATGGGCATTGAGGACGTTTATGAATCATCTGCAATCAAGTCCTTGGATCACTTCAGAAAGACCACACGAAAGTCCAATGGCCGATATGCTGTCGCTTTGCCGTGGAAAGAGGAATGCAAGCACCTCATCGGAGACAAACGCGACATTGCCGTCAACCGTCTACAGAAGCTGGTGAAGAGACTATCGCGACAAGAAGGCTTGCTTGACCGCTACGATACAGTCATTCGACAGTATATGTTGCATGGTCACGCAGAAGTTGTGCCCAAGGATGTTCGCGATCACCATCCTGTTTACTACATGCCACACCGGGAGGTCATCAAAGAAGAGTCACTGACCACCAAACTCCGGGTTGTGTTCGATGCATCATCCCATGGCCCAGGACTACTATCACTCAACGACTGTCTGGAAAAGGGAGCTAATCTAAATCCAGAGCTTCTGCGTGTGCTACTTCGTTTTCGATGGTTTTTATTCGCCCTGAACTCGGACATCGAAAAAGCGTTCCTGCAAATTGAGATTCAAGAGCCAGACAGAGACGCCTTTCGATTTCTTTGGTTCGATAAGACACCCAACGAGAAGAACGCTAACGTTGTCGAATGGCGCATGACGCGCGTGCCTTTTGGGTCAACGTCAAGCCCATTTTTGCTGATGGCTACTATCCATAACCACCTAGACAACGCTGGTCCTGAAGACGAGAAGCGTGCGGCGAATCTGAAGAAGTCATTTTATGTTGATGACTTGCTCATTGGAGCAGATACGTTCAACGAAGCCCTTGAAGTTTACCGAAGAACGAAGTCAATCATGAATGACGCTGGGATGAATCTTCGAAAATGGAGAACCAATGACGACTCACTCCAAGAAGTGTTTCTGGCGAAAGAAAAGCCGATAGATGGAGGTATTAATACGGTTGTATTGGGCAATACGGCTGTATTGGGTATGCAGTGGAATACAAACTGCGACAGTTTTGAGTTTACTCTTAAGTCAGTAATGGAATACTATACGTCAAGCAAAGGGAGTCGAAGTCTGGCACTGCGAAGACTTTCGTATTGCTTTTCACTTGTGCGAGTACCAGAGCGGTACACCTTGAACTGACAAGTGGCCTGTCATCAGCGGTCTTCCTCCTTGCGTTTCGCAGATTTCTATCACGCAGAGGAATTCCTCTTACTATTTACTCTGACAACGCCCTGGCATTCAAGAGAGCATCGCGAGACTTGCAAGACTTTTGGACAGTCATGAATGGATCCCCCTTTTCCACTTTTCTTGCTTCCTATCGCATCGAATAGAAGTTCATTGTACCTAGTGCACCATGGTGGGGAGGATGGTGGGAGAGATTGATACGGTCAGTGAAGACAGCGCTTCGCAAGACACTTGGAAAACAAACGCTCGATAGCGAAGAGCTCAGAACACTACTGACGGAAGTGGAGGCCGTAATCAATTCGAGGCCCCTGACTTGTATGTATACGGATGCAAGAGAACCTGCTCCGATTTGTCCATCCAATTTTTTAGTCGGAAAATCTCTATTGGCTCAACCGGTGGAGAGCGGCGAGGAATGCCAGAGCCGAATATTGCAGACAAGCCAGGAAAACCTAATTAAAAAACTACGACATAGGAACAAGCTCCTCAAGCACCTGTGGCTTCGTTGGAAGAAAGAATATTTACTTGAGCTTCGTTCACTTCATCACTACCCAACAGCGAGAGATAAGGGCTTAAAGGTGGACGACATAGTGATCGTCGAGGAACCCAATGCCTCACGATGTGTTTGGCCACTCGGAAGAATAACAGAGGTATATCCTGGACGCGACGGACTGGTACGAGCATGCCGAGTTCAAACTCAAGGCGGAAAGATTACGAGGCCTGTGCAAAAACTGTACCCACTAGAAATACCATCAGTTTCGGCGGGCCGGGAGAATGTAGAAAAAGAAGTGGTTTAATAAAGGATGGGGGCTCGTAGAGAAAAGAAGAAGACGATGAGGTTCGAATGGGCCCTATGTGTCTGCGTCAGTCTCTCGCGTTTTTAATAAATGGTATCGGTGTATAATTCAATAACCAAATGTGGTGGCTATAACCAAATGTGGTGTAGCCAAAGTTGGGTACCCACACAAGGTTAACCCTTGTCGCCAGGAAAAAGAAGTTACTGGAAGAGAGGAGAGGACAGGAAAGCCAAAAATAGGGAGTGCAAGGCGAAGGTGCGCAGAGAGACAGATAGGAAAAGGCGACTGCCGATTTCCCCTGGGTGGGTCACCCCGGCGGTGCCGTCTACGTGAATCCGGGGCCAAAGGGGCGGGTTGCCTCTGCCGGGGGCCTAATAGCGCCAATCACCTGGTGTGGGCTCAACCACCAGGATCCCCCTTTCCCCGGAAACGGCAAAGCCACGCAAGGCGAGGCATGGGAAGAAGGGTCGAGAGCCCCCGTTAGCTCGGGTCCGTGGTGTCGCTACACGCCAAACGCCTCCTTGCGACATATTGGAGGCAAAAAGCGCGAAAGACGAAAGACCAGGCAGAGAAAAACATGTATGTGTCCTTCTCTGTCTGGTCTTTCGCCTTTCGCGCTGTTTGCCTCCAATATGTCGTACCAACTCGCCCAAGCAACCACTTTAGCCTCCTTGCGCAGGCGCCCCTGCGTGTTATTTGCTGAGTTCTCACCAGAGCAACGAATGAAGTTGCTTCACACAGAACGCAGTAATTTAACGAATGAAAGAAAGTATAGTCGAGAATAGGCGTTTAATTGCCAAGCGATTTGAGATGTAATTCTGTGATCTAGTGTTTTTATGCGACAGTTAATAAACACTCCAGGCTCATTTTTCCCGCCGCCGTCATGTTCCGTATAAAGTCCAAATCAATAGCATCACCCCACGCGTCGTATCTTCTATGTGCGAGTGCAAGCGCGCGAGCACTGCCGAAGGCCGCAACTCTAGCCGAGATGAAATGAGCCGGCCGTCTCCGTCGCGCGAAAGGTACCTGGAGGGGTGCCGGAGGGGGGGGGCTGCATTCCCGGGAAGAGAAATTACGTTCTTTGAACTGCCGGACGTGGTCACCCGTAAGGTCCCCCTTTAGTCACCCATGGTCGCTCGCGCCTTATCTTCATAAGGGATCAGCCGACGGTTCATACCTTTGTGCGTGTTGTGTTTTCATCGCAAGGTTTGCGCGGAAGCCTCATCTAGCACGAATGTCGCTTCCCTCTCTGCAGCGGCCCCGTTTACTTACGCCAGCGTTTTGTTAGAGTTACGTCAGGTCTCATGCTAAAGGAGTGATCTGCTAGCCTTAATTCGTATAACATTTTGATCTCGCATTCACTGCTGTATCCATTATGCCGAAACAGTGATATTCTTTGTTATTGCAGAACGACGCGTTCATACGAAAATATGGTGCTCAATGACGCTACTTAAGCAAGCATAAATCCTCCTCAGTCATCCACCGAATTACTGAGTAATTCTTTGCCACTGCCAATTTTTCTGGATCATTCTAATTTTTCGCAAAATTTGCTAATTAGGATAAAGAACTTCTAATTGCTAATGAGCAAAGAAGACTCTTAATGCATTCACACTCACGCTGTACGTTTTCATTTAATACGTAACAAGTATATGCCGAAATAATCTTTGTTCTGTACACGTTCTTGTTATTACCTGTAACAATCAGTACAGTTACCATAATCCTCATATCTTAGGCAACTGTCACTTGACGCATTTAATCGGCCACTTGCCAAGGGTTTCAGCCAAAATTTTCTTTGATACTAATTATCGATAATTAACACTACAAATTATGTGTTGCCCTTATCTGGTATTATATTGCCGCATATTGAAGTGCTATTTACGTATACTATACATATCCTCTTATATGGACAGCTTTCAATGGTACGCTTCTAATGAGTGATTTCCTTATTTACATTGGTCACTAATTACTACATCAGGGAGCGAATATCAATAATTGCTGCTGAGTAAATCTTATCAACTGCTACTTATTCTGAGTCGTTCTCATTTCTTGTAATTAAATACACTTAATTATGGTTAAGGATAATCTTCCTACTAATTAACCACTTAAGATTCTCAATATATTCATGATCTCCCACTCCGTTTTCATTTGACACATCACGAGATCGTCTAATAAATGCGTTATTACTTCCACATTTCCTAATTAACCATAAATAACACAACTATTCCTTACGAGTTATCATCGTCACCTCTTGTAAACTTTTTATTTTACACGCTTCGCCTAAAGGTGTTACTAATATGAGTTATTAATTACACCGGATCTCTAATTATTGCTATCTATCAATAATAGCAGTTACTGATACAGTACTACTATCTATAGTTTTATCTTATTTTGTACTTGAAATATTATCCATATGTACTATCATGTCCCTCTGCAATGACAGCTTTTATGCACGAGCTTAAACAACTTAAGTTCATATTTACGATTCATTAGTTCCCCCCATATCAGGACACAAGTGTGCCTAAATGCGGTCAGATAATCATTACTCTCTCTGAATGCAGATTAAGAATTCTAGTTCACGTATTGCGATAATTAAAGAAACCTAATTGCTAATTCTAAATTAGGACTCACTGCAGTCATCATCCCCTTTTCAATTTCGTATGTATACATTGACACCCGATCGAGTAAATAAATTAATGTTTACGGAAACGTAATAAATGTAGTCACCAGTACTAATAATTATAAACTAGAATTGCCATCTCTTACATACCTTTCGTTTAATGAGAACTAACAGACAATAATGCCAAGGAATGTATAGGGGATGTTTTTAGTAATAAATGTAAGGTAATTGTGAAGAAAGAAAAGTGGACGAAGAGATAGCTTGCCGCGGGCAGGGACCGAACCTGCGACCTTCGAATAACGCGTCCGATGCTCTACCAACTGAGCTACCGCGGCGGCCATCCCCCCGTCCACTTTTTAGTGTATATGTGTGCATTTAAACGTGGGAGCGTCAGTCAGCGCCGCCAGTAGCCATGACGGCGAGTGTGGAACACTCTTTTTCTGCCTTGTTGGCGTCACGTAGCACGTGAACTTATTACGAGCTGGCAGCTGACCAATAATCCCTCGCATACCACCTGAAAGCATCAAGTCTGCAAGAACGAGACCCTCGCTATGAATGAAGGAAAGAAGTGTTAATTTCAAGGGCTCGTTTTCTTTGTTATACACAATATTAATGAGAACTAACAGACAATAATGCAAAAGGAAAGTATAGGGGATGTTTTTAGTAATAAATGTAAGGTAATTGTGAAGAAAGAAAAGTGGATGAAGAGATAGCTTGCCGCGGGCAGGGACCGAACCTGCGACCTTCGAATAACGCGTCCGATGCTCTACCAACTGAGCTACCGCGGCGGCCATCCCCCCGTCCACTTTTTAGGGTATATGTGTGCATTTAAACGTGGGAGCGTCAGTCAGCGCCGCCAGTAGCCATGACGGCGAATGTGGAACACTCTTTTTCTGCCTTGTTGGCGTCACGTAGCACGTGAACTTATTACGAGCTGGCAGCTGACCAATAATCCCTCGCATACCACCTGAAAGCATCAAGTCTGCAAGAACGAGACCCTCGCTATGAATGAAGAAAAGAAGTGTTAATTTCAAGGGCTCGTTTTCTTTGTTATACACAATAATAATGAGAACTAACAGACAATAATGCCAAGGATTATTGGTCAGCTGCCAGCTCGTAATAAGTTCACGTGCTACGTGACGCCAACAAGGCAGAAAAAGAGTGTTCCACACTCGCCGTCATGGCTACTGGCGGCGCTGACTGACGCTCCCACGTTTAAATGCACACATATACCCCAAAAAGTGGACGGGGGGATGGCCGCCGCGGTAGCTCAGTTGGTAGAGCATCGGACGCGTTATTCGAAGGTCGCAGGTTCGGTCCCTGCCCGCGGCAAGCTATCTCTTCGTCCACTTTTCTTTCTTCACAATTACCTTACATTTATTACTAAAAACATCCCCTATACTTTCCTTGGCATTATTGTCTGTTAGTTCTCATTAATATTGTGTATAACAAAGAAAACGAGCCCTTGATATTAACACTTCTTTCCTTCATACCTTTCGTTTGAAACATATCGCCACTAAGCTGCAGACTCCTAATTGTTTGTATTTAGAAGGATTTACTAATTAGCGGTAACAAGAACTACCCCAAATTGCTAACAAGGTATTATCTATCCTGCTATACTACTGTCGAAAAAAATCCGGCAGACCCCACTCAATGTGGGAATTGATGTAATTGCGAAATAGTTAGCAAGGGGCTGCATACATCGCCTTGTTTGTTTTTAAGGTAATTGAAGGCATTCATGTCATGCCACGTAGTTTATTGTGGCATGTTGGCCATGCACGTATGTACACCCGTCGGCAAAATAAGTCGGGACGCGCAAGCGACGACCGCAATCAGATAAAACAGCATCGCCGCGCCATCTGACGTGGAAAGTGCGCGTGCGCATCCTTTCAATCTCGCAGCCATATCTTTTTCCTTATAATAAAAAAAAAGAGGAAAAGAAGAAAATTTGAGAGCCCCACAACTGTCTATCTCTGGGATGAGACCTCAGCACTAGCTCTCAGAGGGAAGGGATAAGGAGGGGTTAAAAGAATAATAGGAAAGAGTAGGGGGATCCGGTCAGCAGAGTTCAGGGACGGGGCAACGATCGGCGAGAGGTGCTCTGCTTGGCGGACGAAGCAACCGTCACGGCACGACGATCGGTGATAGGCGGAGGACATCACGAAGAGTCGAAACTCGATCGGTGAGCGGTGCTCGGCGTCGCGGACGACGCAACCGTTGCTCATGAAATCCACGGAGCGAATCTCATCTTTTTACTCGCTTGCAGCGGACCAGCGATTACATGTAGCGTTTTGCGCTAGGCGTCGCTTTCTTTCTTCGATCCTCAATTCGACGAGGGCACAGTGGCGGTGAAGTGTACTATGCCCTAATAAAAGAGATAGCATATCTTTTCTCAGTGGCAAACCGGCGCCACACACATCATTACTTCTCTTCTCTGCACGTTCGTTTTAGTTGAAGCGTACCATATGAGAATGAAACACGAACGAGGGCACAGAAAACGAAAAGGCGTTGAGCCGAAAGAATGCTTCAGGTTAATAACATATTACAACAAGTGGCAGGCAGATCAGCTTGCACATGCAACGAAATAGGCGAATGGACTAGAAAAAAAGTAAAAACGCTCGCTGTAATCGGCGAGCATATAGAGAGCATGGAAATCACTACGCGTTCCGCGTGGCTGCAGAAAGTTACAAAAACACGTGGCAGCAGTGATGAACTCAAAAAAGCTGAGTGACAGCTCAAAAGAACACAGCGTGTTCATCAATGAGAAGAAGTTCCCCGTTTCTCTTTACTCTAAGCGGGAGCTCCTCGAACCACGATAACACGAGTAGGACGCTTGAGCTTTGCCTCCAAGAGTAGAACACGATCGGGCCTAGTTGGCATCGCCTTCCCCATAATTAGCGTCAACTTGCCGTGAGGAAAAGAAAGTTTGTGCGCGTAATATTGAACACATTTCTGCTACTCAGAACGCGCTGATTTTTCGCGCACTACCAACAACGCTTACGTAGACACCGACAGCGGAATTTCTGCGAAAGGAGGTTTTAACACCAGCGCGTTAAACGAAAAGTTCGGCTGCTCTGCGTTGCCTATGAAGCGAGCCGCGTGCACCTCACCGCCACTATGCATGCCCCCGTTGAACTGAGCGCGTCACGGATTGAACAAAGAAAGCGACGCCTATCGCAAAACGCTACATGTAATCACCTGGTCAGCTGCAAGCGAGTAAAAACATATGGCTGCGAAATTGAAAGGACGCGCATGTGCACTCTCGACGTCAGATGGTGCGGCGATGCGGTTTTATCTGACTGCGATCGTCGCTGGCACGTCCCGACTTATTCTGCCTACGGGCGTACAACTGGTATATACCATGCTAACGAAACGCATATTCTAATATACAATGCATGACCTGTCATTGGTATTCGTCACGCACTCATGTCGTGACATCCCAATTTTGGTATATATCCAGTTAACGAAACGGCCGGAAGCGCGCCACGACAGTGCCGCGTCAATCGTACCGTAAATGAGATGCATGTTATGATTTTCATGTTAGGACCTGTCACTTATGCTCATCACGCAGTCACGTCACGTGATGGAAATTTTGGTATATATCCAATGATTGAAATAGCCGCGAGCGCACCATGAGTGTCACATGTAAGTCATGCCGTACATGGCATAAATGTCCTGATTTTAAATGCGAAGCATTTCTTAGCGAACCTCATGCACTTTGGGCGTTTCTATCTATCTATCTACCTACTATCTATCTATCTATCTATCTATCTATCTATCTATCTATCTATCTATCTATCTATCTATCTATCTATCTATCTATCTATCTATCTATCTATCTATCTATCTATCTATCTATCTATCTATCTATATATCTATCTATCTATCTATCTATCTATCTAGCCGCCTACGTCCGGGTGCTCTCCTGGTCGTCTCCATAACTTGTAATCTACCAAAATTGGCACAGCAGGGGACCGGTGTATGACGAACACCATTCACTGTTCATGACATGAATGACGCAAAATACATGTCGCGTACGTCATGAAACCCTTTCTCTCAGTCACGTGTGGCACATACCCGCATACCAGAGTTCAGGTTATGCGGATGTGTGCCGCAGTTGATACAGAGTCTCAACCAACACAGTAACCGTGAACACACACATTGATACGCAAGGAAAGTGATCATATTGTCACGTGGTCGTGACGTCGACGAATACAGCAGTCAGCACGTCCGAGAAGAAACTTTATTTGGCCGAACTTGTGGCCGGGAAAATGAAAGTCAAACTACAGCAATACACTGATAGCGTCGAACAGAGCGTCGACCGTCGATCAACTGACAAGCGGTCACGCGCGTCGGCTTTTAAACAGGCGCTATCGAACTTTCCAGCAATATCGCTGGTGGCGGCGTAATCTCTAGACAAAGCTGGAACAATCGCGTGCGGGGCGCAATCTTAACAAACCGATCTACTACAATCGCGACGCTTCTAGAACACTACTTCGCGGACAGCGTCGAGCGTTGATAACCGTCCCTGCCGGTCAAACCCGAATACATCAAAACAAGACAAGAAGTGGGCGTGGCATTGCCCCCCTCTGAAAAAGCATCGTCCCGATGCTTGTGAAAGAACATAGAAGAGAAAAAAAAACAAGTGCATACACAAATAAATTAGTACAATAACAAAGGAAAAAAATAGAGTCCCCAGGATCGCTAACGCGCAAAAAACGGATTAAGGCGCACGACATGGACGACTTCAGGTCGCGCACGGCGCCGCTGAGAGTTCGTAATGCCGTCAGGGACAACCTCATAGTCGAGTGCGCCGAGGCGTCGAAGTACCCTGTACGGTCCGAAGTATCGTCGAAGAAGCTTCTCACTAAGTCCTCGTCGGCGTATTGGCGTCCATACCCATACACGGTCACCGGGTTGGTATTCCATGTGGCGTCGTCGAAGGTTGTAGCGGCGGCTGTCAGTCGTCTGCTGGTTCTTGATCCGTAGGCGGGCGAGCTGTCGTGCTTCTTCGGCGCGCTGTAGGTAGGTGGTCACGTCGATGTTTTCCTCGTCGGTCACGTTTGGTAGCATGGCGTCGAGCGTCGTTGCCGGGCTCCGTCCGTAGACCAACTTGTATGGCGTCATCTGCGTCGTTTCCTGTACGGCCGTGTTGTACGCGAAGGTCACGTACGGAAGGATGGCGTCCCACGTCTTGTGTTCGACGTCGACGTACATGGCCAGCATGTCGGCGATCGTCTTATTTAGACGCTCGGTGAGGCCGTTGGTCTGTGGGTGGTACGCGGTGGTGCGGCGGTGGCTTGTGTGGCTGTATTCCAAGATCGCCTTAGTCAGGTCAGCCGTGAACGCCGTACCTCTGTCGGTGATGAGAACTTCTGGGGCGCCGTGTCGAAGGACGATGTTCTCAACAAAGAACTTGGCTACCTCAGCGGCACTGCCTTTGGGCAGGGCTTTTGTTTCGGCGTAGCGGGTGAGGTAGTCGGTTGCTACGACGATCCACTTGTTGCCGGAAGTCGAAGTCGGGAACGGCCCCAGTAGGTCCATCCCGATTTGCTGGAACGGCCGGTGAGGTGGTTCGATTGGCTGCAGAAGTCCCGCGGGCCTCGTCGGTGGTGTCTTCCGTCGCTGGCAATCTCGGCAAATCTTAACGTAGAGGGCGACGTCGGCAGCAAGGCGTGGCCAGTAGTATTTTTCCTGTATTCTGGCGAGCGTGCGGGAAACACCGAGGTGCCCAGCCGTCGGGTCGTCGTGTAGGGCCTGCAGGAACTCTGGTCGCAATGATGAGGGCACGACAAGAAGGTAGTCGGTTCGAAGTGCCGAAAAGTTCTTCTTCATGAGAACGCCGTTCCGTAAGAAAACCGACGGCAGTGCTCGCTTGAATACCTTCGGAACAACGGCGGTCTTGCACTCGAGGTACTCCATAAGGCCCCCCAGTTCCGCGTCGGCTCGTTGCCTTTCGGCGAAGTCGTCGGCACTTATAGTTCCGAGGAAGCAGTCGTCGTCGTCCTCTTGCGGCGGCGCGTCGACGGGGGCTCGGGACAGGCAGTCGGCGTCAGAGTGTTTTCGTCCGGACTTGTACACGACGGTAATGTCAAATTCTTGAAGTCTGAGACTCCATCGTGCGAGACGACCAGAAGGGTCCTTCAAGTTAGCTAGCCAACATAAGGCGTGATGGTCACTGACAACTTTGAAGGGCCTGCCATAGAGGTAGGGGCGAAACTTTGACGTAGCCCAGATGATGGCAAGGCATTCCTTTTCTGTTGTGGAATAGTTGGCTTCTGCATTGGATAGTGACCGGCTAGCATTACTGATAACTCTTTCAAGCCCGTCAGTCTTTTGCACAAGGACGGCACCGAGTCCTACGCTGCTTGCGTCGGTGTGTATTTCCGTATCGGCGCAATCGTTGAAATGCGCAAGTATGGGTGGCGTCTGCAGGCGTCGTTTAAGTTCTTGAAATGCTTGCACTTGCGCCGTTTCCCACCTGAATTCCACGTTAGCCTTCGTGAGAAGCGTCAGTGGTTCGGCGATCCGTGAAAAGTTTTTGACGAAGCGTCTGTAATAGGCGCATAAGCCGAGAAATCGGCGCACTGCCTTCTTGTCGGTGGGTGGCGCGAAGTCGGCGATGGCAGCTGTTTTCCGCGGGTCTGGGCGCACTGCAGACTTGCTGATCACATGACCCAGAAACAGGAGCTCGTCGTATGCGAATCGGCACTTTTCTGGCTTCAGGGTCAGTCCAGAGGTCTTGATTGCTTGAAGTACTGCCTCAAGCCGCCGGAGATGCTCGTCGAAGGACGAGGAAAACACGACGACGTCGTCCAAATACACAAGGCACGTCTGCCACTTCAATCCGGCCAGTACGGTGTCCATGACGCGCTGGAACGTCGCAGGTGCCGAGCAAAGACCGAAAGGCATGACCTTGAACTCAAAGAGGCCGTCGGGCGTTATAAAAGCGGTCTTTTCTCGATCTCTTTCGTCTACTTCGATCTGCCAATAGCCGGTCTTGAGGTCCATCGACGAAAAGTACGTCGCGTTGTGAAGTCGATCCAGGGTGTCATCTATCCGTGGGAGGGGGTACACGTCCTTCTTCGTGATTTTATTCAGGCGCCGATAATCAACGCAGAAGCGCAGTGTCCCATCCTTCTTCTTCACTAACACCACAGGTGATGCCCACGGACTCTTTGAAGGCTGGATGATGTCGTCGCGAAGCATTTCGTCCACTTGTTTCTTTATGGCCTCACGTTCTCGCGTCGAAACTCTGTAGGGGCTCTGTCGGAGTGGTCGAGAATTTTCTTCTGTTATAATTCGGTGCTTAGCAAGGGGCGTTTGTCGGACCCGCGATGACGACGAGAAACAGTCCTTGTATTGCAGGAGCAGGGTTTTGACCTGGTCTTGCTTGACCTTCGGAAGGCTCGGGTTGACGTCAAAATCCGGTTCGGGACCTCTATTCGTCGAAGCAGGTTCGGCAGCATCGAAGAGGGCGAAAGCATCGCTGGCGACTACACATTCGTCGATGTAGGCAACCGTCGCACCCATGTTGAGGTGCCTATATTCGTGGCTGAAGTTTGTCAGCAGTACCTTTGCTTTACCGTCATGCACCCTTATGAAAATGTGAGACGAGTTCAAAAAGAAAGTCTAATGACTTCTGACATTTCAGTCATTTGACGCTCTAATGTGTCCCTTTAGAATTTGGTAATGTATTTGAAATGCCATTCAAAAACATATTGGCCGATCATTCTGATGCGTATTAACATGTGATAGTCTGATGCGGATTAACATGTGATAGTCCGATGCGTATTAACATGTGATAGACCGATGCGGATTAACATGTGATAGTCCGATGCGTATTAACATGTGATAGTCTAGTGAGCATGAAACGACCTTTGACATCAACACTCATTTGATTCTCTAATGTATTTCTTCAGAATTGTTTTAATGTACTCATAATGTCATTCAAAAACATATTGGCCACCGTCATTCTAATGTGTCCTTATGAGTGACTTTCTTGTGAGTATGAAACATCCTGTTTGCAATGACCCTCGGCCAAGCTTGTGCTTCGTGGCCAATGACATTCATAACATTCCTGAAACAGAACTATTACAGTGCATGATAAGATTTATGATATGTCCGGATGATAGTACGGAATCACATATTAGTTGTGCCTGACAATGTGTTTGCTGGTTGATACACATGCAGCCAAGCATCATACAAAAGTGCATGTATGCACCTTCTACGACACTTGTGCTGTACAAAGACATTTCTCAACAAAAGAAAATGGATAAAAACATTTATTGACTGGGAAACATGCAGAGGTTAAATGAAAGAAAAATATGGTGTACACCTGTCATATCTTCGTTTCGTTTAATCTGTCTACTTAACATTGATGAAAGATTGCTTTTGATGCGCAGGGTCCTTGTAGGAAATCCATGTATGTGTATCCATGCATGTGTATCCTGCACGAAAGATCGCAGTAAATATATAAGAGTTGCAAAGAAAACTTTATCAAACACATCGTGCACCTTAGAACACTTAGATGTACTGCCAAGGCCCCGTGCAGGTAGTTGACAAAAAGCACTTTTGTGAAGTTAAGAGTTAGTCAAAATTGCATCTTATATCGCATTTCCAATAGAAACTTTCAGCAAATCCTGTAAGAAAACAGGAAAACAACACAGAAGGTCAAGTCCAGCATCAAGTATACATTAATGGAGTTACGTCTAGGGTCTTGTTTCTTTGATCTTAGAATTTCCTCAAAAAAGTTGCAATAGGTTCATGAGCAGGCGCAACATGTCGAAGCTCTTTGTAAAGATTAAAACAAATGCCTACCATAAAATATAAGCTCGACCACGCTCACAGGTAGAACGCTCCCATCTTCGTCTGCAAGCTGTCGTCTGCTTCAGTTCCACGAACAGGTGAGATCACCGGGTACATATGTAAAGGATACCAGAAAACATTCATGAGTTGGCGCACCACACAGACCTTACAGCTCACACACAATACATACAATGTATTCAGGCAAGTCTATGTTTATATACCAGCAAGGGCCTTGAATGATGGACTCAGATTGCGCTATAAGAACAAGTATAACCTGAGCAACGGCTCATGGCAGACAACTGTAATGGTGCCATTGCAAGCCGAACTTTCAGAAACTTATGTACTTAGTAAACACTATGTGGTTGGAGAACGCAGATTACGATATAGGTCATTTAAATGACGAAAATTACATCAGGTCTGCTACACAATATAAAATGCATAAATTGATAAAATAAGAGTATGTGTGGCCCATGTGCACACTCCATAATGCCGAGCTTTACATATTGTATTATATGATGAATTTGAGCCGTTTAGGAAAGTAATTCTAGTCGTGTTAAAGCCAATCAATGCCTGGAATATCGGTTTGAATTTGTAGTGCTGCAAGCCATAAGAAAAAACCGTTAACCACTTTTGTCAGCCTTCTCTAAACTTCTGCACACATAGTTACATATGAGAATTTAGATTTGTTTCCCATAATAATTACTTCATAAAATTAAAGTAGCACTCTCACAATGAATGCTACGTCTTAGTCGCACAACCTGCAAATAAGAGCGCTTTTTCAGTTTCATGCTGCCTTAAGAAAAGCTCACAAAAGAAACATGAACTTTAGATAAGCACATAATTGAGGTGTGCTTTTGCCACCCCCGCACAGTGGATAAAAAGCTCTTGGAACAGTGCTGCTTAACCATTACAACAACTTCTGTTAATATAAACCAGTATGCTTCAGGAAACAATATAACGACGGGAAAAATATTTCACATCATTTTTCTCAAACACAAATATTGCAACAAAGGGCACCTTGCCAAACGCAACTGGCATATTTGTCTACAATTGATAATTATATACATCTTGTGCTCTTTCAAATTACTGTACACATGGTCTTAGTACCAGAATATAACGTAATTCACTGACTTGTATTATCTTCAAGTGGGTTCACCCAACGCAAGTTCGTTTCTCGTAGCAACGACCTTGCACAGTCAGATTAAAATCCTAACCATAGTGCAACTAACTTCTAACAAAAACAAGCGCGGTGCAGTAGTCGCGGAGAAAGCCACAAACACACGCCACTGAAGAGCACCGCGCGCGCATGTGCAGCCGCAGCGTGTTTTTATATCTTCCTCCCCGCGTACTACATGCCAATTATTACTGAGTTTCCTGAAAAGTTACTTCATTTGTACCTGCATCATGAGAAGGCTAGGCGATGAACGTTATGTTTAAAGCAGTTCTATTTCCGAAGTGATAAGCCATCGTACAAGTAGCTTCAGGCGATGATCTCGTGCAGTATACAGCTGTAGTCGATTTCAATAACTTTCGACGACGCTAAGAAGTTTATTTACAGAATCACAACTCGGATACAAAAAATTTTGCAAATTATTCTTCCTTCGGTTTACGATCGCTTCTGAGCGGCGGAATGCCAAGAGCGGGCCACTTTCTCTCTCTCCTCGGTCGCGACCCGTCCCCTCTCCGGGAAAGAGCCATGCTCTCAGTCCTTCCCTCCTACCTCACCTCCTCCCTCCGGTCCCCTACGCCCAAAAGGGCGAGTGTTGCCCTCCCTGCGACACATACATCGCGCAGGCGTCCCCAAGGTCAACCAGTTCCCGAGTAGAGAAGCAGCAGCGGGAAGCGGCATTCTTGGAATCGAAAAACAGCCAAGGAAGAAGAGCGCCATGACAAGAAACGCTTGCGTTACAGAAGCGAGCGGAGTATCGCGCAAAGCAACGCGCCTTCATCCACCCGTTGCAGTTGTAGGTAGTGAACGCACATGGTGAGTGCTTCATACAACCGTATAAAGTGCACAGAAAGCATTGAGCATAGCGTAAAACATACCTGTCTATCATCCTTCCTCTGGCCATCATCCCCGCAGAGTGAACACACCGCCCAGACGATCACACTCGGTTCCTGCGTAAAAGACGTCATGTAATGAAGTAACCTAGCTGTGTAATTCAGAAATATTCTAGAACTTACCAAAATCAGGCATCCACTGTGCACTCTTCAGCTTTACAGTCCACAATGTACCGTACACTCGGCGACAGTCTTGTCAAAAGGCTGCTGTACGTCCGCACTCGCCTTCAGTCACGAGACTAGGACCTAGATCGTCTTGGAAGGTACACTTGACATTGAATCAAGTAACCAACGTGCATAATCGATAAACGTGGTAACGAAGCATTGCAGAACACAGCATGGCACACACACACACACACAAACCGCGCGCGTGCACCCGTCAAACAACTAAAGCGCCCCCAAGGACAACTTTTCTTGGCAATGAAGGGAAGGCGCACGGGGGCGGAGCTACTGCACATGTACTGCTCCGCGAAATAGTCCGGTTCGGCGCGCGTTTCGAATTTAGTTTTGGTTTGTGAACCTTCCGTACCTCATGTGACGGCCATTTCATTGTTCGAGCGGCCGTCTCAGGCTTATACAGCCATTTGCTAGTGAAATTCGTCAGAAGCTCCCTAGGCGAGTCGTCGGGAAAGGTGGAGGGTGACGAGCGCGCACTTGAAGACGAAGGCGCTATTTTGACTGTGAGGTGCACGTAAAAGGTGCGACGTTTTCACAAGTGCAAAAACGCGAAATGACGCTGCATAAATCAAAACAAATATAAATATCTCCTTGGTGCGCGCTGACCCTCTCTTCAAACAGCGCTCCGTAGAAAATAAAGCAATGTTGTTGTTTTTATTTGTCACTGTACATAAAAAAAGTGTACTTATGGCTTTTTTTAACCCGTGTGTGCATGTTGGGAATGTGTTATGGCTGATCGATTTTGTTATACAACTATACATTTTGTTTTGTCAAAAGAAACGCTTTTTTGTTTCAAGTTACTGCCCTCTCCCGTGGATAGAAAGAGGTAGGGATTATGATAGGAGGAGGGAATGGGTAGGGTGTGATAGGCGACACCCAACGTTGCACACAGAGGAGGTGAATGGGACAAGGAAGGAGTGAAGGGAGAGAGGAGTTGACGCCGTGGAGAATGGAAGAGAGTCGCGTGGAGACGACATTACGAGGAGGCGGGGCGGGAGAAGGATGTACGCGACGTTGGGCCAAATCGAACTTTGGTTGTCGGCTGCTTCTGACCAGCGTTGCAACAGCGAGGAGAGATAGAGACAGTAGTTTGAGGTTGGGAAAAACGCTTGTCCGCGTATCTTTGCAACCAACAACATTCTGTTTTGGACATAAATGTAAGTGCACCATGCATAAGAACAGTCCCTAATTTTTATCACAACAATAACGAACTTTTTTTCTGTACGTCACCCATTGTCCACAGTTCCAATTCTTCTCCGCCCCCCAAAATCCTTCGCGACGCCGTGCGGGTAATCCCCACTCTCCTCCGTTAATTTCTACTGGACAAATGGGCAACACGGGCCCCTGAGCGAGTGTTCGCAGTGTCACTTGATCATATCTGTTCATATTTGCATATGTGATCGACTCATGCCTTTTAAAAATAAGGAAATGCTTACTTCTATTATACGGCAGGTAATATAATGAACATTGCTGCAGTCGTCAGCAATTCTTCGATCGCCGGTGCATGTGCGATATATGTAAAATATTTACGCATTCTACTGAAACACGATATTTGTGTACATTGCAACACAAATTGTTTATTGCTTGTAGTCTCTGAAAGACGAACTTGTCTATTGTGATAAACTGATTTTACGGTGGCGATTAAGGCTATTTAACTTCTTTGTTGTGATGCGCGTTTTGACATTAAGAACGGCAACTGAAAGTCTGAACACTTCAGTCACCAGAAATTAAAGTGCACATGGTCATTTGACTCTCCGATGTACACTTAATGTTAAACGACATTAGGCTTTGCGTGTCTAATGTCTGTCTAGTGACTCATTAGGAGCGCACCTAGTCGACACTAGACACTCAAGACTCATTTTCATAAGGGATACCTCTTGCGACGCAAATTTGACGGTTCAGGAGTAGTTGCTGATCGCCGTCGATTACGCCTTCAAGGTTCGCAGGTTTTTCGGTGCCGACGGAAATAATGACGCTGGAGCGCGGCGGAACGGTCAGCTGCTCTTCTATCACCTTCAGTGCATGGTTCCCTGGCGTCGCGTGGGGTGGGAGCGCTTTGTCTGAGCTTAGTGTTATCGACTCAGACCTCAGGTCGATAACGGCGCCGTGGTCACTTAGGAAGTCCATTCCGAGTATCACATCCCTGGAGCAGTTTCGTAGGATTACGAAGCTCGCAGGATAAGTCCGGTTATTGATGGTGACTCTCGCCGTGCAGATACCAATCGGCGTTATCAGGTGGCCTCCAGCTGTCCGGATTTCGGGTCCACTCCAAGCGGTCTTTACTTTCTTCAGCTTGGTGGCGAATGGCCCACTGACGACGGAATAGTCGGCTCCGGTGTCGACGAGAGCTGTGACGCTGTGGCCGTCGATAAGAACATTGAGGTCGCTAGTCCGTCGTCTTGCGTTGCGGTTAGGTCGTGGCGTCGGATCACGGCTTCGTCGATTGGTCCCGCTGTTTCGACGTTGCGTCGTCAGGTTTTCTTCGGGCCGCGAAATTTCGTCGTGAGGGCTCCGTCCGGTTTGCGTCGTGTTCTGAAGGTCTCGTCGCGTTGTCGTTGTCGGCGGCCGCGGAGGATCTTCGGCATTTCGTCGTACAGCAACCGCACTTCCATCGGTTGCTGCCCTTAGTTTCCCGGATACGGTCTGGGCGACCGGCCCCGGTTTGGGCCAGTGTACTGCCGGCGGTGCGGGGACATGTAGCGGCCGGGCGACGGCGATCGGGAAGGTCGTCGTTCTTGCCACTGTGTTCCGGTGAGGTAGTCGTCAATGTCGCGAGGCCGTTCGCCTGGCTGCGGGCGCGGCGCGTTGATGGCGAATCCGCGTAGCCCCATCTGTCGGTATTGGCAGCGGCGGTACGTGTGGCCGGCCTCTCCGCAGTGGTAACAGAGCGGGCGGTTGTCAGGGGCACGCCAAACGTCGGTCTTTCGGGGGGCGCATCCTTGTCCTGTCGGCGGGCGGTATGGCGTCGTTGGGGGTGGCGGCGGTGCCTGGCGGCGGAACTGCTGCGGCGGCGCGGCGTCTTGACGCGGGCGAGGAGGGGGGGCGTTGCGTCGGGCTGCAGCAGCATAGTTCATTGCTTGCAGCTGCGGCTGCGCTGCATAGGGGGTGCCCAGCGACTGCTGGATTTCCTCGCGGACCATGTCGGTGATCGAATCGACTTGAGGCTGCGCTGAAGGCAACAGCTTGCGCAGCTCCTCCCGCACTATCGCTCTGATGGTTTCCCGTAGGTCGTCGGTGCCTAGCGAGTGCGCTTCGGTGTAGCCTGTCGACAGGGTTGAGCGGTTGTACTGCTTCGTCCTAATCTCGAGGGATTTTTCGATTGTTGTAGCCTCCTTTAGAAATTCGGTGACAGTTTTCGGTGGGTTCCGCACCAATCCTGCAAAGAGGTCTTGTTTCACTCCCCGCATAAGGAAGCGGACGACCTTTTTTTCCTCAGGCATGGCAGCATCGGCCAGGCGGAAAAGTCGCGTCATCTCTTCCGTGTAGATAGTTACCGTCTCATTCGGTAGCTGTGCTCTTGTCTCCAGCAGAGCAGCGGCCTTTTCCTTGCGGACGATGCTCGCGAAGGTATTGAGGAACGTCGTCCGAAAGAGGTCCCAGGATTGAAGGCTCGATTCATGGTTTTCGAACCACGTCTTCGCGGCGTCTTCTAAGTAGAAGTAGACGTGGCGCAGCTTCTCTTCAATGTCCCAGTGGTTGAAGGCGGCGACTCGCTCGTACGTCTCCAGCCAGCTCTCCGGGTCTTCAAACGACGATCCACGGAAAGTTGGTCGCTCCCTTGGCTGTTGCATCACTACCGTTGTAGGTGGCAGGGGGTCTGTCATCGTCTCGGCGGTCGATGTGACGGTCTTCGGCTGCCTGGCGTTTTCGGGAAGGAGCCCGTACTCTGGTTGTAGTCCGTTCTGCCGGCGGCTGGTTCGAGGATCCGGGTTGTTCTTAGAGTCGTCTTCTTCGCGGCTTGGGCTTGGGTCAGCGCTCCGCGGTGGCGTCCGGATCATGAAGCAGCACCTCCACCAGATGTCACGTGGTCGTGACGTCGACGAAGACAGCAGTCAGCACGTCCGAGATGAAACTGTTTATTTGGCCGAACTTGTGGCCGGGAAAATGAGTCAAACTACAGCAATACACTGATAGCGTCGAACAGAGCGTCGACCGTCGATCAACTGACAAGCGGTCACGCGCGTCGGCTTTTAAACAGGCGCTATCGAACTTTCCAGCAATATCGCTGGTGGCGGCGTAATCTCTAGACAAAGCTGGAACATTCGCGTGCGGGGCGCAACCTTAACAAACCGATATACTACAATCGCGACGCTTCTAGAACACTACTTCGCGGACAGCGTCGAGCGTTGATAACCGTCCCTGCCGGTCAAACCCGAATACATCAAAACAAGACAAGAAGTGGGCGTGGCAATATTAATAATTGTTAGGGTTTTGTGTCCCAAAACCACGATATGATTATGAGAGACGCCATATCAAAAGGGCTTCGGAAATTTTTACCATCTGGTATTCTTTAACGTGCACCGAAATCGCACAGTACACGGGCATCTAGCATTTTGCCTCCATCGAAGTGCGACCGCCGCGGCCGGGATCGAACCCACGACCTTCGGGTCAGCAGCCCAGCACCGTAACCGCTACACCACCGCGGCGGACGCAAGCAAAGTGAGGAAGCTGAAGACAACACCTGTGGAAGACGCTCAACTATCATGCACTCGTTCACGTGGTCCGCAACGCGGTCCACGTTGATTACGCAAAAACCGGGGTCAATGCTTCCTACAATAAACCTGCCGAGAGAACCAGGCGTCTATCATTACCAGTGATTTCAACATTGATTTATCAACACCCAACAACGCGTGGTCTTTATACTGCGTGAAAGACGTCTTGAATGTGGATAGCGTATCGAGAAACCTCGCTGCCACGTCCAGGAGAGGAGGCATCATAGATCATTTCATCGTAAGAGGCACCCGGGATTTCCGCCAGCTGTGATATACCTCGCACTTCACTACACTTAGACCCATCGTAGCCGAGACCACAAACGGATCCGATTAACAAATCCGGTCAACCTGCTGGTGCTCACTGATCACGGTGATGATGACCTTGTTCAAGAACTGTCAAGAATCCCTTCTACACATACACACGGATTCGTGAAACGTGTGTGAGTGTCCGTCATAACGGACAAGTATAAGCATAACAACTGTAACTGCGACTGTAACGTACGTGCAGCGCGCCTGCAAGTGCCACTCGGCTGTGTGTGGTAGGCTAGGGGAACATTCCTGAATGAAGCTTAGTTGCGAGTAACGGCTGTCCTGTGCATCTGTGTTCCTTCTTTGTCCTGTTCGGATTCGCGCTATCCATTATTGAAGATTATAAGCACTACATATCAGCTTACCGCGTCCGGTGTTGGTAACACCCATGTTGGCATCGTTAAGCAACAGTAAACAACTGGTTGTATAATACATATACTCTTCAACATATGAGCTAGACAACTGCCACATTTGTCTAGCATCATTCCGTAACGTTTCGCTCAATGTGAAAAATTACGCCAGTCACCATCACGCGCATGCTTCGCAAAACATCGATTCCCACGGTACGTGGGATCTGCCGAATTTTTTTGTTACGATTTGTCACTTATGTTCATCACACAGTCGTTTCACGTCATGTCCGTTTCGGTATTTATCAAGCCAGCGAAACTGCATCCAGCACACAATAAGCGTAACATGTAAGTCATGGCGTACATGATATTCATGTCACAATCTCTATGCTACGACCTGTCATTTATGCTCTTTTTGCAGTCATCTCAATTTTGGTATATATGCAGTGAATAAAATGGCCGCGAGCGCACAATGAGCGTGTCATGCAAACCATACCGTACATAGCATACATGTCATGATTTTTATTTTATTGTCATTTATGTTGGTCATAGAGTCACGTCACGCAATACCACTTTTAGTATATATCAAGCTAGCGAAACGGCCACGAGCGTGGGATGTAAGTCATGCCATACATGACATGTATTTTATGATTTTCATATTACGACCTGTCATTTATGTTTGTCATACAAAAATGTCACGCCATACCAGTTTTGGTACATACCCCTTTAATGACACGACCTTGAGCGCCCCCAAACCCTGTCTTGTAAATCATGCGGTGCATGATATGCATGTCATGACTTGCGCCTTACGACCAGTTTATGTTCAACATACACTCTTGTCACGCCTTACCAATTTTGGTACACATTAAATCATTAAAACAGCAGCGAGAGCACTAAGACCGTGGCATGTAAATGATACCGTTCACGACATACATGTCATGATTTTCATGTTATGACCTGTCATGCAGTCAGGTCATGCCGTGCCAGTCTTGGTGTATATCCCATTAACTAAACGGCCAAGTGGGCATAAAGTCGTGGGTGGCGAGATAGATAGATAGATAGATAGATAGATAGATAGATAGATAGATAGATAGATAGATAGATAGATAGATAGATAGATAGATAGATAGATAGATAGATAGATAGATAGATATTATGTTGGGGATGACTATGATTACTAAATAAATATAGATGTCAGTGCTGTTATTTACAAAGCTATATTGTCATATCGGATACTTTTCGTTTGACACCACTGAACACTAGGTTGCATACAATTAAATGGTGGTAATTAACCTTAATTACTGATTATGGATAACAATAAACAGCACAAATCTATTATATGAAATGCTGATATATCCTGTTATGGTAACTGTATACATTGAAACACCAGCATAATAAACATGTGGTTCTACATTAAAAGCGTGCCCCCATTAGTTACAAATAAATTATTAGACTCTTTATTATTGTTTATTGCTATTACCAATTTCGCATACGTCAGGGCGATAATGTGCATCACATCTGCAGAATTTTCTGCAGATGTGATGCATCAATTTAGCGACATCTGCATCAATTTAGCGACAGGCGATTTTTTACCCCTGTAAGGCTGCTTTCCTGCAGTATAGGTTAGGAACTCTTCGGGAAAAAAATCCAGCACGCGTAATCACACCAAATTGCAAACACATAGAAAGGTTGTCCTACTGTACGTGCCACTAGAGTGCAATTAGCGAATAAATTATCGTTGCGCTACAATCAATTTTTCAAGGATCACATCATACGTTTTCAATTGATGCACAAAAGTCTCTCGGGAAAAAAATCCAGCCAGCGGATTAAAACTAATCGCGATGTACAGAATCAGAACGTTGTCAGCATTAAGTGGCTTATGCAATTTACGAAAACTAAGGCATTCCTTAGTAATCAATACTTAAAGAACGCTACCCGTAGAGTTACGCCGAGCGCTTCCCGTAAGGGTAGATTTTGCCGCAGTAGTCGATGTCCCAGATTGCTGGACATGTCTTCCTACTCAGCATGCCGGATGTAACTATTGGGGGGTCTTCCCTTACGCGTCGGGTGGTAGAGGAGAAGTTCAGATTTTTCTGCCGAGCAGACAAGACCGGTTCCTACGAGCTACTGTTCCACTACCTCAACCGCGGTCTGCAGCCGCTGCTCGATTTCTGCGACGCTTCCCTCGCATGCTCAAATGGTGATGTCGTCTGCGTATATGGCGGGATGCACTCCCTCTATGGCGTTTAGGCGTTCGGGGAGGCCGATGATAACGACATTAAAGAGCATTGGCGAGATGGCGGAGCCTTGTGGGGTGCCGACGCTGCTCGCGGTACTGTCTTTGGATGCGAGTTTGCCCAGCGTTAAGGAGACACTCCTGTTCGTGAAAAAATCCTGAACATAACCGTACGCTCGTTGGGCCTTCCACATAGCACAAGCACGGAACTTCTACTACAGCTGAGCATCTACAATACGCTCGAAGAGTTAATGCACGGCGACAAGACATCCCTCTGCAGCTCGATAAGAGAAAAGCTCCAGGTGGCTAACGTACCTAAGAACATGCATCCCGAACTCAATCAGTGTCGAAGAGAGTAGAGCCAGTTCTTTACTACAAGCCTTCGGTAGGGACAAGGAATCGCTGTTTTTAGACGCGGCAGAATACACGGATCGACGTGCCTTCGCAGTGGCAGCCCCCAATACTTATAAACAATTGGTCAGCTCGTGTAGTGTACGTGGCAAAAACAGTGAGGTAGTGGAAGAAGTGGCAATCGCCATAGCCATAGTTTGCGCTGGTTGCAGATATATACTGAGTGACTGGCAGACGGCGGTCAGAAATTATGCACAAGGCAGAATTTCGCCACAGGCCGCGGCTATCCTCAAAGGCCACGCGAACTATATTACCTCTGAAGAGACGGAACAACGACAGATTATATGGTCCCCGGCTCATACGTCCCCCCACACCACTGTACCCAACCTCAATGGAGATGTTCCCCGCGTAGCGCGAGGTCTCACGTTCCGCGCCCGCGTAGAAATGTCCTCTCCAGGGAACGGAACTCCAGTGGAGAGCCGGGCAGAGAGGGACATAATGACCAGATACTGTACCTAATAAAATTTTATCGAAAATCCAGGCGTATTTATACACCCCCAAGCACCAAACTCGACAGGGCCCGAGCGATATATTGGAGGCAGTTACAAACCCAGACGTTCCGCAACCCCGTTCATCTCAGGAGGATATACCCAGGCATCTATTCAGACGATAACTGCAAATTATGCGGCTGGACGGATGCATCTCTTAGCACATTTTCTTAGGCACACCTCGTAGGAACGCTGCATCTCGTAGGCACATCGTGCGCTCGTAGGCGAAGAAAATGCAGTCTCCCCAGATGAAGCTGCGGCGCGGTGGACGGCCACGCTGCGCAGCTCAAACCTCCAATATCAACCGAGGGCCATCCAGCAGCCCGTGAGGCGGTTAGGGCCTCCGCTCTTTCGGGGGGGGGGGGGTAGGGGGGGCTAGTGTTACCACCATTTGCGTATTCAAAACTTACATACTGTACTTTGTCTGGGGGACGACTATTGACCCCAATTACAATAGGCTATTAGATTTAGAAAAAAGGGTACTGCGTCTCCTTGAAAATGATATGGAGACATACGCGACTTACGCACCCGAGAATTGATTAAACACAGAAATATTAAGACCCGATCCGATCTGTTTGATTAAGCTAATGCAATATATAGACAATACAAATGCCTTTAAAGAAAACACTTCTACCGAAAGGGACAGATATAAATTCAGGAAAGTTGAACGTCGACTACCTACAGTAAGGGCAAATAATTCAAAACGGGCAATACATTATCAAACCACGCCTTTCCTGAATGAGTACGAAGGCATATTAAGCTGGACTGATTCATAAAAAAACTGAAACATATATTCAGGACACATCTCATAATTAGTGAACTCGGTTATTAACCAGGTTCGTATCTATTGCTTCTATGTTCCGTAACACTTTGAAGGCCAACTCCGGCAATTTTTTGGCCATGTCAAAGTAATGGTGCTTTTATGTTCCTGAGACGCTCCTGTTACGGGCCCGATAGCAGAAATACTCGGCAAATTGGAGAATAATTTTAAATAAGCAAAAAAGCGCAACACCGAAACCGAAACCCAACCGAGTGTACTGTCTACGTATGACGTAGACGTTGTTACGAACGAACCGGAAGTCGTGCAAGGCATGCCGGTCACGCCGGCGCGGAGTATGAAAACTGTGACAACCGGGACGAGCAGGCGCACAGTGGAGAGGTGAGCACGCCGCGCATCATCTGTAATGTCTGCGACTGACAGTGTCTCGGCCAGCACGGCAGACGCTCGCTGTAGCGGCCGAAGTTAGCTGTGCCCTTGGCTGCGTCACTTCCGCCGCCTTCCCAATACTGACGTCACAGACGCAATGTTGCCAATAATTGTGGGAAGCGAGGAGGGCGTTTGCAGACAATCTTTAAAATTCATTTGCAAACCATCTGCGCATGTCTCAAGCCTGTAATTTGGCATAAATGACGGAAACGTGCAAATTAACGTACGCAGCGAATTTCATTGAGATCCATCGACCTCGAAAAATCGCCGGAGTTGGCCTTTAAACCTGTAACTCCTGTTGTAAGTTGAATATGTTGTATAAATGATCATGAAATGGGCCGCTGTTGAAACTGTTGCTGCAATGCTGAGTATATTATATATAACTCAGGAAACTTTTCGGCGCAAATTCAACGGGGACACATAACACAAGGGAACAGGACGGGCACCGTGTGTTATGTGTCGTTGTTGAATTTGCGCCGAAGCCCCGCCACGGTGGCCTAATGGTTATGGCGCTCGACTGCTGACCCGAAGGTCACGGGATCCAATCCCGGCCGCGGCGGGTGCAGTTTCAATGGAGGCGAAAATGTTTGAGGCCCGGGTACTTCGGTTTAGGTGCACTTTGAAGAACTCCACGTGCTCAAAATTTCCGGGGGCCTCCACTGCGGCGTCCGTCATAATCCTATCGTGGTTTTGGGACGTTAAACCCAGATAATATTAGAATGCGTTGCTGGGCGATTTGGTGCATTGTCTGAAAATAAAAGCAGAGCGCAAAAAAGACGGGAGACAAGGGACAAGACGGGCGCTTTATTATTATTGCTTGCGCCGAAAGGTTTCCTCAGTTATGAACAAGCACCAACTAGCTGAAACGAGGATTCTGCTGGATATTATTAGATCTTCTGTATTGCTAATAAACAGAAGCAGCGGCGAAGAAATATCAGCTGGGCATAGGAAATTATCTTGAAGCAACATTTTTCATGCAGAGAAATGTACAGCCTCTAGCATTTTTAACTACACCACGCGAGCGTCGACCGCATGCAGTATCAGCGCCTTACAACGGCGACAATCTTTGAGACCGGCAGTAGTGCGCGCAGGCGCACAAAGGAGCACTAGCGCAAGCGCTGTTCCTTTCAGGACGATGCACGCCCTACCATAAAGACTGTATTAGTTCCTTAGATAAAAACAGGAGGAAAACAAAGCGGTGTGCAGAAAACCGACGCGCGACTTACAACCGCGATCTACCGATGCATGCTCTCTTAAGGTACATTCACACTGAAGGCGGGGCGGCAAAGCGGCCAAGCGGGCTTTTCATCGCGGCAAGGCGGCGAGTGCGCGCACCTGTTCAGACCGCGCGGTTCCCTCGGCTGCCCGAGCGGCCGAAGAGGCGGGGCATCGCGCGCTTTTGCCTACGTGTGCCGCCATCTCGTGGCATTCTTCGTGGTTGCGAGCGAAATCAACTCCACAAAGCTATCAGATTTCCTGGAGAGCTTTTCCGTGTAAGCCGAAATATTTCGCACTGGTCATTGAAACACACGCTACGACGAGTAATAGAGTCACGCGCACTGCAGTTCCTGCTACGCGTTTGCGCGTAAATAGCTAGCATTCGACGGTCTGACCGGGGCGGATCGCCCAGCTACAATTTCCCAATGCTATGAACGAGGTGCTGTGCACTTACCAGTCACTCCCAAATCCGCTGCAATATCTTCATCCACAGCCAGGGGCGTAGCCAGATATTTTTTTTCGGGGGGGGGGGGGGGGGTTCAGCCATACTTTATGTATGTTCGTGCGTGCGGTTGTATGTATGCGTGTATATATACGCAAGCAAAACTAAAGAAATTCGGGGGGGGGGGGGTTGAACCATCCCCCCCCCACCTTGGCTACGCCCCTGTCCACAGCTCTTTCTCGAACTCGACTTCTTTGTACCGCGGATGTGATTTGTCGAATAGCACCTGGCGTTGCTTTATGGCATCTATTAGGAGCTCCCCGCTGAAAGCCGGTTGCTCAGACATGATTGCCGCCATTTCCATAATCTCGACCCGGTGTGCCGATGTCGCCTTTATTTGCAGCGCGTTTATTGGCTGCGGCAAAGCGGCGAGTAGCGGCGAGCGGCAAAAAATTGGTCCGAGAGCGATCGGACCTGCCGCCTCGTTTTCCGCCCCGCTTTCGCCGCCTGGAGAGGAGGTTTTCCCGCTTTCCGCCTCACCGCTTTGCCGCTTTGGCTGTCCCGCCTTCAGTGTGAATGAGCCTTTAGGGTACGTACTCACTAGCGGCAAAAACGCGTGCGACACGCCGCGTGCGGCAAACGCGTTCGCGGCAGGCGCGTGCGTTTCTGTTCCCATTCGCGTTTTATGTGACGCGGCAGCGATGCTTGTAGTCTCGAGTTGTCTCGATGCGTTCGATGCTGTTCGTGACAGCGCGCACCCGCGCTACCCGCGCGCGGCCTTCGTTCAGCCGATTTCGTTTTCGCAGGCACGTGTATTTTGCCGGAGGGTGTACGTCGAAGGCTTTCGTCGGCTGTGCTTCTTTTTCGGTCACATTCAGCGATCTTGAATCCTGACGAGGAGCTACTGGTGACTGGTAATATTATAGTGCTCGTTTGTTCTTTGCTTCTGCGACGCCGACGTGCCCGAAAGCGGCCGAGAAGGTTTTGGGTGCGCACGATCTGGCGGTACAGGGACAATGACGGCCAGGCTCAAGCTCTGCTTCCTTGCCTGCCCGTGGTTAAAAGGTTCCGTTTTCGCCGAACTGCGCTTCGCCCGGCACCCTGCTTCGCCCACGCGGTCGCGTCTCAGTGGTAGTTTCGGTATCGCGTACTGCCGCGTGTGTTTTGCGCGCTCGTGAAAATCGCTCTGGCAGAAAGTTCGACAAAATGCCGCATGCATGTGATGTTGCCGGATGCCCGAATGGCGCACGCCGTGCACGCCGCCACGCAGTAAAGGCGGGCAACGTTGGGCACGCCAGCAGTGACGTGAGAAACGCCGCTTTCAGGTGGGTGATTTAAAGTACGCTAACGCGATGCGGATCACTAAAACGTGATATTATTTCAAGATAAGCACTTACGTGGCACAAAAGTAGCACAACGAGGTTTCTGGAGAGTTATTTCAACAATCAACGTCGACCTTTAGTGTCCCTTTAAGTAAGAGCCTTTAGTTTAAACAACGCTCTCTTCGTTTCTCAATCGCATACAGTAAAACCTCGGTGATACGATCACGGCTCGTACGAATTTCGGGGTGATACGAATTTTTCTGTGGCCCCGGCCAACGCTCATTAGCCTGCATTGTATTGGAGTATGGTTGTTGCGAACCGATTTGCACCCCGCGATGTTTGATACGAACGTACGCTAGCGCACACGTACAAAGAGGTGCGGACCGCGCTGTCGCGGAAGACGCGGCAGTCACGCGCGGGCGCGGGCATGCGCGCTGCGCGACCATCAACGGTGCGGCGTTGCCTCCGAGATAGTGCGCGCGAATATTGGAGGCCTTTAAGCACCTTCGCGTTTAGCTTACAGACGACGTTGACGTCGCGCTTTTTTTTAAACGCGTTGACGCGTGCTCCTGTGCTCGAGGCAGCAGCGTTTTTGTACTGTGTTAACACGTGCCTGCCACGTCGATGCAAGCCATGTCCCCGCACTCAGACGTTCTATGAAACAAGACTGAAACTCGGGTGGCGGGTCCTCCATGCAGTCCCATTAACGGTGGGCGAATACCCCAAGAGACGAAGCAGACGGTCTTGGCGAAGGAGCTTGGCCTCCATCTATCGTGTGCAAAGCGCTTCTTAAGTCACTTTCGCCGCCGTACTTTAGTGTCATGCAGAATAGCAAGCGTAGTAAGATTAGGAAGCGGCTATTAGCAGTCAGGCGGCACAACACATCTGGTTCATTGATTACACACGCGCGCATGGACCTTATACACGAGTACAAGTATGACCGTTATCGTTTAAAAACTTTACTGGCAATCATTCAGAGCTGTTCATGACGTCGCTGCGGCCCTGAGAATCATTGAATCAAAACGTATGTCAACTTTGTTTTGTCGCATACTAAGTTTCCGTGTTTTCTGGTGATACAAATTTCGGATGATACGAATATTCTTGGTAACCCCGCGAGATTCGTATCACCGAGGTTTCACTGTATTCAAGTACGTGCGAAATATGATGCATTTCCAGCATCAATATTAGCAGCTATAATCGGGAAAGAAAACAAATAAAAATTTGGGACCCCCATGCTTTGCCTTTATGAATTGAACGCGACAGCGACATCCTGTCCCTAGTGCGTACTTCAAGCACTTAGTGCATACTTTTTATTTTATGATGTCACTCTAGAAGCGCAAATTGTGGATTACTACTATGTAATCGATAGATTTGAAAGTGGCTTGTGTCAGTGAAGTGTCTTCTTTTAATCTCACGTGGTGTTGATGAAGAATGGAATAATATTTAAAGAACCCTTACGTATTCGTAAGGGTTCTTTATAATATATAACATATTTCCATTCCTAACACAGCGCGTTGTTTGTATTTAATGTTTCTGATATTTTTTCTACCAGTACTTGCTTATCACTCATTATTACTTTGATTGACTACGTATTCACTCATGCCGTTTATGATTAAATATTCGTTCTTTGCTTCATTATTTGCTATCTGTAATAACCGGGCAGCAGCATATACAATACGCTAGCTGGTGGTGGAACAACGTTTATTGATGGCACAGCTGCAATATATATAGTGCAGGGGGGAAAGGGTGTTGGGCAAGGGAACATGATATCTTAGATCAGAGCAGGGGTAATCAAAGAGGGTGCAAGAAGGTGCGCGCGCACAGCTGGCTTGGCTGGTCCGTAGGAGCGAAGAACAACTAAAACATAACATTCCTTCCCTCTTAATATTAGAACCGTTTTATAGGCTTCCGAATCCGTTTCGATCGCCTGAGTAGGGGCAGCTCCTGGTCCGTGGTAGCCGCCGTCGCTTCGACGTCAGGTACCTGCTGCGCCAGTCGATCGAAGTCGTCAATGCGGCCCGTCGGCGGCTGTTCCGCCGCGCTCGCTTCCTCGTCCTCTCCGCGAATATCTGGCGCTTTCGGGGCCCAGCTGGTCGCACCAGACGACGTGGGAGTACTAGTTGGGTGAGCTCGCCCGTCTGACCTCTCACTTGCCGTGGTTCCATAGGCCGTCCTTCCAGGTGTACCTTCATGACGGTGGCGGACTTGGTCGACATGCCGCTGCACTACTCCGGCTGGAGTCTCCACCTTTACCATCCTGGCTCCGGACGTTGGTTGTACGTGCCCAGGTGTCCATTTTGGCCCAGTGCCATAATTCCGCACGCATACACTGCTGCCTGGTGAGACAGCCCAGTCGTCAGTGCCTGCTGCAGAAGCTGTGGACCTGGGCGGCAAACACGTGTCCAAGTGCGAACGTAGCTGGTAGCCCAAGAGCAATTCTGAGGGGGACTTGCCTTCCCTTTGGGGGGTGCGCCTGTAAATAAACAACAGCCGTAATAGGTTATCTTCCAGCGCCCATTTTGTCATCTTGCGCAACCCATCCTTCACAGTTCGAACTGCTCTTTCGGCGGCTCCGTTCGATTGCGGATGGAATGGCGCTGTCCGCAAGTGCACGATATTATTCCTTCTTACGAACGTAGCGAACTCCTGGCTTGTGAATTGGGTGCCATTATCAGACACGATGGTGTGTGGTACTCCGAACCGGCAAAACATGCTTCTCAAACAGCGAACAGTACAAGCTGTGTTCGCGTGCCTCATAGGAACTGCTTCAATACACTTAGTATGTGTATCAACCATCACAAGTATCATCTGACCTGCTATCGGCCCTGCAAAATCTATGTGGATCCGGGACCACCTGTCCAATGTTTTGGGCCAGCTTACTGGCGGGGCTGCTGCCGGCATGGGTAGGTTCTGCACGCAGTTTTTACACTGTGCCGACACGTCCTCTATGTCCCTGTCAACACCAGACCACCAGAACAATGACCGTGCGACCAATTTCATGGACGATGAGCCCTGATGCGTTTCGTGCAGAAGCTGTAACATCCTTCCCTGTGCCGAAGCCGGCATGACAACCCGGTTTCCCCAGTATACTAGCTTGTGGGCCCACGAGAGTTCTAACTTGCGGTAAAAAAACGGCATTAGCGATTGCTCCATTCCTTTAGCAGTTCGCGGCCGCCCATGCAATATATAGCGTGTGACACGGACTAATACTGGGTCCTTGGCAGTTAGCTCTTGTAGTTCGTGGGTGGTGACAATACCTTCATCCAGGGCCTCCAACGACAAGACGTACTCGGGAGGGTCACCATCCGACGGTGGACCTAAGGCCTCTGCTGGAAGCCTGCTGAGGGCGTCGGCTGTCAGCAGTTGTTTTCCAGGCACGCACTGTAACTTGTACTGGTAGCCGTCCAGGAACAGTGCCCACCGTTGAATTCGAGCTGCCGCCATTGTCGGTGTCTGGCGATCGGGCCTCAGGAGCCCGAGCAGGGGTTGATGGTCGGTGACCAAGGTGAACTGCCGGCCTAAAAGATAATCCCGAAAACGAGACACGCCAAAAATAAGTGTCATTGCCCCTCGCTCCAGCTGTGAATAGTTCTGTTCCGCCTTTGTTAGCGTTCTGGAGCGGAATCCAATTGGCTCTTTGCCCTTCAGAATGAAACAGAACTGCTCCCACGCCATATGAGGACGCGTCGCATTCTAGCTTCAATTCTTTATTGGGGTCAAAATGAATTGAGAGTTGCGCGTTTTTCAGGCCCTCCTTGGCTTTTTCGAATGCAGTCTGATGCGGTGGCAGCCACTCCCAGCGCGCTTTCTTTTCCATCAGCCGGTACAACGGAGATAACAGCGAGGACATATTCGCCAAGAAGCGCGCATAATACGTGATCATGCCCAAAAATGAACGCAACTCTGTGACATTACGTGGTCGAGGCGCTTGCATGATAGCCTCTACGTTCTTTTCAATGGGATGCAATCCTTCTCAATCTATGCGATGCCCAAGGTACGTGACCGAAGGTTGTCTGGACTTGCATTTGTCGGACCTAAGTTTCACTCCGTGGTCTCGAAACCGTTCAAATACTTCCTTGAGTAGCCTTCCGCTGTCACTGCTACGCTCCGCCACCAACACGTCGTCAAGGTACGCTTGGACGCCGGTTAACCCGCTAAGCATCGCATCCATTTTCCTTTGAAAAATAGCCGGCGCTGAAGCTATGCCAAACGGCAGTCTGTTATAACAATACAGACCGCGATGTGTGTTAATGACACACAACTTGCGCGACGCGTCGTCCAGTGGCACTTGATTGTACGCGTCCTTCAAATCCAATGTGCTGAATGTTTCACCCCCATTTAGGGTAGCAAACATGTCCTCGACTACCGGCAGCGGGTAATGCTCCACATCACAAGCTGGGTTGAGGGTGACCTTAAAGGGGTCATGAAGCACCCCTTGGGCTGATTGAAAAAACACATCCTGCGGAAAGCTGACACGGCTATGAACTGCTCTGCCAAATATTACAGTCGTGCGCGCCGCGTAATGGCCACAAGCGGAGCGCGAAGTTGCCGTTTCCCCAGGCACCCTCTTTTCAAACAGAGGCCGGTTCTCACTCTCGTCGGTGGGCGGGGCGTCTGTCCGCTGTACGTAGCAAGAGACATAGCATGCTTATTGGCCGATGGCCGACGTAAATCGAGAGTGGCGTTCGGATCAGATGCGCTTCTTGCCGCGGGGTGCCGCCACTTGCCGGCGCCGCGCTCCTCAGTACACGGTAGCCGCACTCGCGCAAGCGAATCACAGCGGGAGAGCGATCGCGTTTCATGACGCGCGCTGGCGTAACTTCTTTCCCCCATGCCATCCCTCCCTGTCTAGCTTCCAGTGCGCTCGCCGGCACGAGAAAAGAGAGAAAGCGCGGGGAGCGTGCGCCAAACCCCCGTAACTCCGCTGATTCTTGACGGATTCGAGAAATTTTTCCGGCAATCGATTCGGGAGGCAGTACACTCCGATACTGAGGCCATTAGATCATTACTTGGAAAAGTGGTTCATGACCCCTTTAAAGTCTCCGCAAATTCGAACATTACCATCTTTTTTCAAGACTGCTACGATAGGCGTAGCCCATTCCGCATGTTCTACCGGCGACAACACCCCCAGAGACACCAACCGATCAATTTCGCTTGAGACCTTATCACGGAGCGCGTAAGGAATGGATCTGGCCTTACAGAATTTTGGCGTCACCGTCGCCTTGAGCTTCAGGCTTGCAGGAGGACCTTTGATGAGCCCAAGGTCTGCCGATAAGACGTCTGCGTAGTCAGCAAGCAGGCCGTTCACCAAGTATCCGGCTGAACTTGGAACGGCAGGCAAATCCGGCGCCATCAGCTGTACAATCGGCATGCCCCTTTTGCTGAGCGCTGTTATTAGGTCACGTCCACACAGACTCGGTCCTGCGCAGTCAAGCACCATTAGTGTGCACATGACAGACACATTTTTGTATCGCACAGACACTTCTAGTTCACCCAGCACGGGTAGCCTTCCGCCGTAGCACGATAACTTTAATCGAGAAGCCGTCAAGCGTGGCCACTGAGCTCTGTGTTGCTCGTAGGGCTGGCGCGATATGACGCACACTGGAGACCCTGTGTCTATTTCCATGGGTAGTTCCACGTCTCCCCAACGAAACGTGCGTCGTATCGGCGGTTCGAGTCCATTTTTATTTTCCGTGATTACGGTCCAAACTTGTGCTGCGCTGGCTTCGTCGCTATCGTCATGGCTAGACGCGGTTTGCGTGGCTGTCAACGCTTTTACACTCTGTGCCCGCTTTCCACCTTGCAGGTTTGCTGTCGGCGCCTCATAGCACAATCGTGCCAAGTGCCCGCGCCGCCCACAACGAAAACAGCGCGCTTTAGCCCACCGGCAGGCGTTTTCATCATGCCTCGAGCTTCCGCATCTTCCACACGTTAGCGTTGCGCTTCCGTTGGGGTTATCCCGAAATGACCGCGGACGGGCTTGCACATTGAGAACTGCTGGTGATTCTGCGCTCATCTCATTAGCGTCGTTTTCCGCCGCTTCCGCGGAAATGACTATCGCTTCGGCCTCTTCTAGTGTCAACCCTTCCTTCGTCAGCAGCTGCTTGCGCAGGCTATTTGAGCGTGCGCCGCAAATAATCCGATCCCTTAACATTCGGTCTAATGCACTGCCAAAGTTGCAATTATCCGATATGCGCCGTATGTCGACGAGGAGCGCTTGAATCGACTCCCCTTCCTGTTGGCAACGCGTGAAGAACTTGTAGCTCTCTGCTGTTTCATGACGCTTGGGGTCGTAGTAGCTATTTAGGGCTGCAACTGCTTCAGCATACGTGAGCGAATTGGGGGTTTGGGGCGCGATTCGACCAGCTAGCACTTGAACTGTTAGCGTGCTAAGAGCAGCCACTAGCAGTGCACGTTGCTCCTTCGAGTCGGTAATGTCGTTGGCTTCAAGATATGCCTCTGCCCTCAGAAGATATGGTTCCACTTATCTCTGGTATCGTCGAACAGCGGTAGCTGAAGACAGGCCATGGTTCTCCTTGGTTTTTCACGTAGAGGCAGTCCAGTTTCACCACTGTGTTCGTCTACTTTCACCGCATGGTCGGTATCCGTGACACTCGTCGCCACTGTAATAACCGGGCAGCAGCATATACAACACGCTAGCTGGTGGTGGAACAACGTTTATTGATGGCACAGCTGCAATATATATAGTGCAGGGGGGAAAGGGTGTTGGGCAAGGGAACATGATATCTTAGATCGGAGCAGGGGTAATCAAAGAGGGTGCAAGAAGGTGCGCGCGCACAGCTGGCTTGGCTGGTCCGTAGCAGCGAACAACAACTAAAACATAACACTATCCGTGTCTGATCTTCCGTTAATTATTCCTCTGAACGTCGCTCGTGCACTTGCACGGGTCGACCGAACCCTGCAGCGAAGTGTGGACGAACTGCCTTGTCAACGGCCTATTCGCTTGGCATGACCTCGGAGATTTTGCGGCGTACGTGTCTCTCTCCAGTCTCGATGGAGGCGAAAATGCTTGAGGGCCGTGTGTTTAGATTAGGGTGCACTTTAAAGAAGACCAGATGGGCAGAATTCCCGGAGCCCTCCACGATGGCGTCTCTCATAATGATATCGTGGTTTTGAGACGTGCATTATAATCATTTGCCATTCATTATAATCATTTGCTTGCAGACAGGTAGCGACTCGAATACACGGCTCACTTCTGATTGGTTCTCATTTTGCCGCATGCCACGAAAAATGGGTCTCGCAACCATTTGCGCGTTTGCCGCGCGTTGATGCCGCTTTTCGTGATTCCTACCGCTCGCGGCACTATCGCTCGCCGAGCGCGACGTGTCGCGCATCTCTTTGCCGCAAGTGAGAACGTACCTTCAGCCGATTTCCTTGTCGCACGTGCGTGTCTTTTGCCGGAGCTGCTCCGCGCCTGCTCTTCCCTTAATCACTCCTCCTGAACATCGATCGTGCAAATGCACGGGTACACCGAACCCTGCAGCGAAGTGCGGACAAGCTGCATTGTCAACGGCCTATTGCCTTGGCACGGCTTTCGAGAGCTTACGGCATGTGTGTTAGTTTAGTCTCGGAGGCCACGCATTATAATTCTTTGCGTGCAGATAGGTGGCGCCGCAACTGCGCGGCTCGCTTCTGATTGCTTCTCATTTTGCGACGTGCCGCGAAAAGTGGGTCTAGCACGCACTCGCGCGTTTGCCGCGCGTTTCTGCCGTTTTTAACTCCTGCCGCTCGCGACAGCATCACTTGCTGTGCGCGGCGTGTCGCGCGCGTTTTTGCCGCTAGTGAGTACGTATCTTTAATCTTTCCTGTTACTGCAGCCAAAGAAACTGTTCAAAGTTGATGCGCAGGGAAATTTGAATATAAAGAAAGTAATATCCAAGAACGATGAGTTATCGGGAATGTGAACCGTTGTATGTGTGTTTGCTGCGATTGGGAACAAAAGTTATAATGTGAGCGCCATCATCAATCTCTAAAAAAAGAAAAACACTATTTGAAGCGCTACGAGAAGACAGCAGCTGGTGCCGTATTTTTCACATCTGATTATGCCTCCTCGGGTGCCGACGGAAAAAAGAGAGCTCGTCATAGCAATGTCGCGGTGTGGCCATTGCCAAAGAGAAATAGCTAAGAGCCTTCAAATAAATCAAGCGACTGTCGCCAGAATTGTTCAGGCTTTTCGTGGGTGACATCGTATTGCTGACGTTTTCCGGCATTTGAATCTCAAAACAATCGAAGACCAGGACCAACTGCTTGTTGCTGCGGCCTGCGAGGCGCCCTTTATGACCGCAGCTCAACTCGGAAAGGCTGTAGGTGTAGCCGTGAGCAGCGACATGGTGCACAGACGACTTCGAGAAGCTGGTTTGAGAAATCGAGCTTCTGCCCAGAAGCCGAAGCTGTCTGCGGCTTCTACTGTGAAAATGCTGCAGTTTGCCCGCCATATCTCCAATGAACGATGGACCATTGGCAAGATGCAGTTTTCACAGACGAGTCAACGATTGGCACAGAATAGAGCCAGACGCTTAGAGTGTACCTACCAGCCCTTACAAAGTACTAAGTAAGAAATTTTCGTACTCAGTTTGACAGCACCGTGATGTTTACAAACACAAAATAAGTGACAAGAAGTGCAGTGTTACAGTCTGATTGTTGGTCACATACGCAAATGCTGGATGTGTAAATGACATCATGCAATTTTCGCTACAAGTGGGATGTCTACTTACAAGCCGCAATTATTACATCTGGTAGCATTGCGCGTGAGAAATCCAATACTGTTGTTAGAGAAGCACAGGGATGTACATGCTTAAGCCTGCTTCACATGCAGCGATTCTGCTCCAAGAGCGGAGCGGCTGCCGTCGCGGAAGCCCAAAAACAGGTTTTAAGGGCGACCAGTGGACGCTCGTAACGCCAGCGATCGAGATCGCCGGAGTTGGAAAAATTCGCTCGCGGCAGAGCGTCTGCCCAAGGTCACCCAATGGGAGAGCAGTGACGTGGGGAGCACGTGATTGCAGGGGCGGAATCAATGAGCGGGAGCGTGCTCCAGGAGGAACTCGGTTTCCTAGCAGACGACATTCGCTGTAACGAGCTGGCAGTGTAGAAACGTCGTTCTTTTCCTTTTGTTGTTCTTTACTGTGCTTTCATCAAAGCAGACAAATCGTTTGCACGTGTCATTTTGTTCTTTTGTATCTTTATCGAATCGTGGCACCAACACAGGTCCGTACAGGGGCACCCTACGGCACTGCGCACTTGTTGGTCGCAGGACATGTTACAGTTTTTTTTTTACTACTCTGGCCCAGCACGTTCGAATAGTTTACTGTTTTTTTTTCTTTTCAATGGTCACGTACCCCGAAGACAACAAATGCGAGCCCCCCAGACGACGACATTGTGGGTTTGCAATGGTTGCCGGCACAGACGGCGCACCAACGCCTTGCGGCATTCGAGAGCAAAAGCCACCGAAAGCACTGTGAAAGCTTAAAACCACAAAAGCCAATTCTTCCTTTTTCTTTTCCATGGCCAAGTGTATGGGCGTGCAAGAAGACTTGCGTGGTAAAAAAGAAAGCTGGAACAGAAATAAACGTGACTACTGTAGTTTAATTGCACTCTGATACACTGCACATTTTCGTCATTCAAGGTTTAGGCGCGTGAAAATCGAGCACCGAAGTAGAAGGCTGGTGAAACTCGCAACGTAAGCGCACCAAAACAAGCGAACTCGGAGAAAGGAAACCCGCGGGTAACGGGCGCTTTCCACAACCATCACTGCGCGTCGCAGAGGCGCGCGCCGCGCAAAAGCGGCGCATGTGAAACGAAGCCGCGTCCGAGCGTCCTGTCGCCGCTCAATCGCCGCGGGCCCCGCCGCTCATTCGCTCGCATGTGAAACAGGCTTTAGTGTTCAGCAAAACTACTCAAAACGATCGCATTCCTGTGCACGTAAAGTTCAGCGAAGCTTTGAGCGCACGTTTTAGAACCGAATTACTGAAACAGTGCTATCGCGCTTTCATTTAATTTCACAATGCATTTTGCTTCGTAAGAAAAAAGCAAGTACGTTTTTTTTTACCTAATAGTTCCGTGAAAAGTGCATATTCCTTTTATAGGCATGCTCCGCAGTACACTCACGAGGTCAAATCAAGTGGCGGAAAGCGTATCAACGTCTGCGGTGTCGTAACTAAAGACTGCCTCGGCCCGCTCTGTCGGATAGAGGGCCGCTTCTGTGCTGAAGCCTAAATCGGAATCATGGATAAGGAACTTCTCCCCCGCCTCCTGGACGGGCCCTTTATAGGGACCATGACACGGTCGCCCAAAGATTTGTGGTTTTCAGCGAAAACTAGAAGTAGAGGGTCTATTATGCCTATGCAGATTTCAAAAGTGGGCCGTAAAAGAATATTTCAGTGCAAAACAAGTCCTAGAAGTCGCCGTCTGTAAACCAAGCCCACCGCCGGCGACCGCCATTTAGCCATGGCGCGTGTGACGTCATGTGCAGCACGCAATGGAGCCGTCGTCTTCTACCAAAGTTTCAGCCGCCACAAATCGTTCAATTTCAGTGCTAAGCGGAAGAAAGTTAAAATATATCGATACCACGTGCAGCTGACCACGGAACAATATCGTTCACCACAATGCAGACGCTTGCACAGCTAGCTGCTTGTTACGTCACGGCTCGCAAGTGCACCAGTGTTGCCTGACTCTCGGGCCGCTCGCGTGTTTATAAAAATATTCATTATAAATTAAGTGCTCGACCGAATGCGCTAAAATTTCGCCAGCTTATTTGTGAATGCACAACGATTAATCCACATAACACAGACTGTGATCGATAATTGAGTGTCATGGCCCCTTTAAGGACGGATACTTCTATCTGCAACACGACCTATCGCTAGTGCATACGGCACGCGCTGTGAAAGAGAACCTGCAAGAAATTGCATTATGACGCTGCCCTGGCCCACCCAGGGAGCAGATCTGAACATAATTGAAAACGTTTGGGGAATCCTAAATTCTAATCTGTCCGCCGCGGTGGTATAGCGGTTACGGTGCTCGGCTGCTGACCCGAAGGTCGCGGGTTCGATCCCGGCCGCGACCTTCGTGCACGTTAAAGAACACCAGATGGTCGAAACTTCCGGAGCCCTCCACTACGGCGTCTCTCATAATCATATGTTTTGCGACGTAAAACTCCAGATATAATTATTATTATTGTAGTGAAGAGAGGACGACGAAGAAACACACGGGCAAGCTAGCAAGCAAGCAAGCCGCAGTGTCAAGAGTAGCAGGGGACTCCAGCTCGCGCTTGCCCGGATTTTGGCTGCTTGACGCCCGCCGCTCTCCGACGCCCTACTCTAGACGCTTGTTGACATTCCCTGAAGACGCGTCAATAAACCACGTCACATTTGGTGGAGGTGCTGGGTACCCAGTACCAACCTGGACCTTCGCTCCCGGAAACTCCCCCCGGTTCGTGACCACATCGCCACCATGGCCGAGGAGACCCCTCTACAGTCGGGACCTTCGGCAGTCCACGTCACCTGCGGCGCCGTGTTCCGCCAGCGAGATCCACCCATCTTTACCGGCTCAGGTGACTCGGACGTGGAAGAATGGCTCTCGAAATACGAACGTGTGAGTGCCAGCAACAAATGGGACGACCAAATGAAGCTTGGTTACGTCCAGTTCTACCTTGCGGACATCGCCCAGCTTTGGTATAACAACCACGAGAGCGACATTCCCACTTGGTCCGTCTTTAAGACTTCCATTACGGACGTTTTCGGTCGGCCATCGGCTCGCAAGCTTCGGGCAGAGCAGCGCTTGCGTCAACGCGCGCAGCAACCCGGCGAGAACTTCACGGGCTACATTGAGGATGTGCTGAACCTCTGCAACCGCGTGAACTCTACCATGACCGAAGAGGATAAGATCAAGCACATACTGAAGGGCATCGAGGACGATGCTTTTCAGATGCTCCTCGCAAGGAATCCCACCACAGTCGCTGCACTCGTCTCCTTGTGTCAGAGCTTTGACGAGTTGCGTCGGCAGCGCTTGATCGCGCGCCAAGCCCTCACGACGACCGACACGCTATCGAGCTTGCACGTTTCCGCGGCAGAACGGCAAATTATCAATGAACAAGTCGACGACATGCTTAAACGCGCAGTGATACAGCCGTCCCAGAGCCCCTGGTCCTCTCCTGTCGTACTTGTGCGCAAGAAGGATGGATCAATAAGGTTATGCGTTGACTATCGCCGCCTCAATAAGATTACTCGAAAGGATGTGTACCCGTTGCCACGAATCGATGACGCTCTCGATTGCTTACAAGGGGCAGAATATTTCTCGTCTTTAGATCTACGCTCGGGTTATTGGCAAGTACCGATGGATGTCACCGATCGTGCGAAGATTGCTTTCGTCACTCCTGATGGACTCTACGAGTTTAACGTCATGCCGTTCGGATTGTGCAACGCCCCCGCTACCTTCGAACGAATGATGGACAACATCCTTCGCGGCTACAAGTGGAACACCTGCCTTTGCTACCTCGACGACATCGTAGTCTTTTCTAGGGATTTCCCTACTCACCTTGTCCGCCTGCGTGAGATTTTGACGTGCCTCACCTCAGCTGGTCTTCAACTCAACATCAAAAAGTGTCATTTTGCGGCGCGCCAGTTGACGATACTGGGTCACGTCGTCTGCAAGGAAGGCGTTCTTCCGGACCCAGCGAAACTCCGGGCCGTTGCCGAATACCCCAAGCCCACTTGCATGAAGTCGCTTCGAAGTTTCATTGGGCTGTGTTCCTATTTTCGCCGATTTGTCCGCGACTTTGCTTCCATCATCGCCCCTCTTACCAATCTTTTGACAACTTCTAATGGCCTGTCTGCTTGGTCAAGCGAGTGCGACACATCTTTCGAAACGCTACGGCACTTACTGACATCGCCTCCAATACTTCGGCACTTTGACCCTGATGCGCCAACGGAAATCCATACTGACGCCAGCGGCGTCGGCCTTGGTGCAGTACTGGCTCAAAAGAAACCAGGATTCGAAGAATACGTCGTCGCTTACGCGAGTCGAACTCTCAAGAAAGCTGAGTGCAATTATTCGGTTACTGAGAAGGAATGCCTTGCCATAATTTGGGCTTTGGCTAAGTTTCGCCCGTACCTCTATGGCCGCCCTTTCGACGTCGTCACGGACCACCATGCTCTATGTTGGCTCTCATCACTGAAAGATCCGTCGGGACGCCTCGGTCGTTGGGCGCTTCGGCTGCAAGAGTACGACATTCGTGTTGTGTACCGATCGGGCCGCAAGCACTCTGATGCTGATGCGCTCTCCCGCTCACCGCTAGCATCCGACACAGCTTCCCCATCAGCTTCCTTGTCGCCAATGGACGTCGCAGACATGTCGTTGGAGCAACGCAAGGATGCGTGGGTTTGCCACATGCTCGACTTTCTGGCTGATCCATCAGCTTACCCCGCTTCAAGAACTCTTCGTCGCCAAGCGCCCCATTTCGCTATTCGAGATGGTCTCCTCTATCGGCGGAATTACGCGTCTGATGGTCGGATGTGGCTCCTTGTGATACCTCGCCACATGCGCATGGAAATGTGCGCTGCTTTTCACACCGACCCGCAAAGCGCTCACGCCGGCGTTCTCAAGACCTACAACCGCCTCCGTCAGCGATACTTTTGGCGCGGACTGTATTCATTTGTGTGCAAGTATGTCCGCACTTGTACCGCTTGTCAGCGACGAAAGGCTCCACCCCAACGACCAGCCGGTACACTTCAGCCTCTCCCGTGCCCGGCGCGTCCGTTTGACCGCGTCGGTATTGATTTATACGGCCCGCTTCCCTCGACCACTTCTGGGAACAGATGGATTATTGTCGGCGTAGACCACCTCACGCGTTACGCAGAGACTGCAGCTTTGGCCACAGCAACAGCCAGAGAAGTTGCGTTTTTCATTCTACGCAACTTCGTCCTGCGCCACGGCGCCCCGCGCGAACTTTTGAGCGACAGAGGACGTGTTTTCCTGTCCGAAGCTATTGAAGCATTGCTCGTTCAGTGCAATATCGTTCACCGCATGACGACCGCATATCATCCACAAACCAATGGCCTAACCGAAAGATTTAATCGCACTCTCGGGGATATGCTGACGATGTACACCGCATCCGACCAGACCAACTGGGACACCGTTCTTCCTTTCGTGACATACGCGTACAACACTGCTACGCAAGCCACCACAGGATTCTCACCGTTCTTTCTTTTATACGGACGAGAGCCATCATGCATGCTGGACACCATGCTTCCTTACACACCGGACGCAAGTGAGTACAGCCCAATTTCCGAGTTTGCCAGGTACGCAGAAGATTGCCGACAGTTGGCCCGTTCATTTACGACAGAAGACCAAGGTCGCCAGAAGCTTAGGCGCGACGACGACGGACCTCTTGCTGCTTTCAAGACAGGTGCTCTCGTCTGGCTTTGGGTACCGCCGAACACTCCTGAACTTTCCTCCAAGTTACTAGCCCGATACCACGGCCCCTACCGCATTCTTGCTCAGACTTCTCCCATCAATTACGAGGTCGAGCCCTTGACACCATCTGACGACTTGCGCCGTCGCGGCCGAGAAATCGTCCACGTGTCTCGGATCAAGCCATATTATGACCCGCTATCTTGTCAACGCCTTCAGTCGCCAGGATAAGTAGTCTTTATTTTTCCCATGCAAAAAAGGGGGGGAAAGGACCACAGACCAAAAGCTACAAAACTGTAGCTTGAGTGCGCCTGAGGCCCAACATAATAGATTCATACAATATACATGGCAGACATACCAAAAACGCAGTCAACAAGTGAAATAATCACACTGTACATAGCGTTGTATGGTTACATACAAGCTAGACCTACAACCTAGATCTACGCAAGTTTCGACAAAAATGAAATGAAATACGCCACTGGTATAGCAGACATACGAAAGCAAAAACAAGAAAACCTATACACTGCAGCTTACAAAATATTTTTTATGTTCTTTAGGTGTCAAGGTGAGTACGTGGCTATGAGCTGTTTCATATGTGTTTAAGATCGTTGGCAAGAGAAATTGCAGAGTTTGGTTTCCGTAGTTAGTTCTCACGCGAGGAACGGTATACTTATCAGTACTTCTAGTGCAAACAGCTTTGTCTTTTAAGGTTAAATTAGCTAAAGATATGAAAAACTCGTTTGAGGCGGGTGGTGAAAATCTAAAGTGATACAGTAGCCGATGTTCAAAAGTTGTGGTAAGGCGAATAATATTATATTTAACAAAGAACTCTCTAGTGTGTGCTCTGTAACTAACGCCAGCAACATGCCTCACGGCTTTCTTTTGTAATACCAATATTCTGTTTAGGTTAGTTTGTGACGTCGTGCCCCAAACCAAATGACAATAATTAATGTGCGATTGAAAGACAGCATGATAGATTCTTAGTTTTAAGCGGGTAGGGAAATCAAATCGACATCTGGAAAGGAAACCAACTGACTGATGCAACTTCTTTTCAATGTACGCTACGTGATTTGTCCATCTCAATAACGAGTCAAAAACTACTCCAAGTGACTTAAAAGAGTCTATTATACCTATTTGATTTTCGTAAAGCACTAGGCGGTTTGTAGGGGCAACCACAATATTTATGGGCCGAAAAAAGACAGCTTTCGTTTTTTTAGTGTTTATGAGCAATCCATTTGCCCTTGACCATTCACTCATCGATTCTAAAACAGCATTTCCTCTACATATAAGCTCGTCGGGGTTGTGCCCGGTAAGAAATATGCTTGTATCGTCAGCATAAAGACTGAACTGTGGGTCACTAGAAATGTTAATTATATCATTAATATAAACATTAAAAAGTAGAGGGCCGAGCAAGCTACCTTGGGGAACACCGCATTTGATTGACCGCAGAGCAGATATCTGACCATCAACAGCGACTGCTTGGTTACGTTGATTCAAGTACGACCGAAAAACATCAAGGCAAGGACCTCGTATACCATATTTATTGAGCTTATCGATCAAAATCTCGTGATTTAAGAGGTCCAACGCCTTAGTAAAATCTATGAATATTCCAAGCGTTAATTTTTTCTGGTCAATATTACGCAAAATAATTTCTTTCTGTAACAGCAAAGCAGACTCGGTTGATTTCCCTTTACGAAATCCGAACTGGAAATCGGTTATCAATGAATGCTTGTGGAAAAAACTGTCTACTTTCTTCAATAAAATTTTTTCAAAGGCTTTAGAAAATAAAGGAAGTACGGAAATTGGACGATAATTAGATAAAAGATTTTTTTCGCCACCTTTGAAAATAACAGAAACCTTCGCGGTTTTCATTCCTTTGGGGAAAACAGCCGATGCAATGCATTGATTGAATATATGTACTAGACAAGGAACTAAAATATCGGCAACAAACTTAATTGGCTTTATTTGTAGCCCATTGCAATCTTTAGCGGAGGTCGTTTTAAGGTTCATCAGTGCGGAAAACATCTCGTCATTGTCAGTGTCCTGAAATACTACAGACTCACTCACAGTGTTTGAAACGAAACTAAGCGCTTTTTGTGGGCATCCAGAAGGCGTAAAGCTTGTAAAAAATTCGTTAAACTTATCAGCTAATTCAGTCCCGGAGGTTGCAATACCTTCGATGGTCAGTTCACCAAGGGCGTTTCCTTTACTCCTCCTTAGAAATGTGTCGTTTAGATATTTCCAAAACAATTTCGACTTGTTTTTGTTTTTTTCGAAGAAACAGTTTTGAAATGCAGATTTTGACCTTCGAAGCTCTTTGTTCAGTTTATTTCGATAAGCTTTAAACACCTTCAGGTCAACAGGGTCGCGGGTAACCATAAAACGTTTGAAAAGCTTACTCTTGCGTTTGATCATCTTTGTATGTTCGGGAGTTCTCCATGGCTTACGTAATTTAACGTTTTTAACTTTCGTTTTCCACGGAAAACACCTGTCATAAATTTCTTTTATGGAAGTAATAAATAATTCGTATGATTGATCAGGTTCAGGACAAGCAAGAACTGCGGACCAATCGGCGTTTAGCACACAGTCGCGAAAAAGACAGAGAGCCTGCTCACTCATACACTGGTAAGAATATACACAACGGTTGCAAGCTCTGTCATCGGTTTGAAACGAAAAACAGGCAAATATAGCGCAGTGATCGCTGATGTCACAAGCAATCGTGCCAGCACAGTTTACAATAGAAGCCACATCAACAATAAATAAGTCAAGTGTACTAGTGGACGATGCTGTGACTCGCGTGGGGGTTTTGATAAGGTTCTGGAAACCATTTGTTGAAATAACAGACATAAAATCGGAAGCAGCGCCTGTGAGGTCCATAACATTAATATTGAAATCTCCTCCGGTAACAGCCATACAGTTTTGTAAGCAACACGAATCAAGAAACATTTCAAAAAACCTTAGGAAAACGATTATATTGCCAGATGGTGGCCTATGAACTACCGATACAATTTTTCCATTAATTTTTGCGGGAAGTATTTCATAATCTGGCGTTATTAAAGAAAACTCTGGGACCAATTCAACCTTGAACTTTTGCTTCACATAAAATGCAACGCCCCCTCCTCGTGAAGGGCGGTTGAGATGGTGATGTGCATATCCAGGAATATTCTTGAAATCGGCATCATACACTGCCCATGTTTCCGTTAGTAATACTACGTCAAAATTGCAAGACATGCTTTGCAGAAGATAATCTAGGTCGTCGCTCTTGTTACGGATGGACCGAATGTTTAAGTGCATTACAGAAAAACAATTTGTTATCTCAGGACAAGAATTCACGCGGTGTGGTAGAAGAAGTTCGAAGTAATTCATAGCTGAGAGTGTAGTTACGCAGTTAATGCCGCAAGGTCAGCTTCAGACCGAACTGCAACAGCGGCATCGCCCGCTTTCTTTCTGATAAGTATTTTTCCGTTAGTGTGCCATGCAAACGCACAGCCAGACCGCTTAATCCACTCTTTACACTTCGAGAGCAGGTCACGAGACCGCTTCGTCATGTTTTCTGAGACGTAAACATTGCTATTCGCGATCCGCAGTGCCCGCCTCCCTGCTAGCCATTTGTCTCTTACTTCCTGTCGAGTGAATCGCACGATAACAGCCGGGATTCTGTCTGGCCTTGATGGAAGTCTGTGCACTGCGGCGACGTCTAAGGTGTCAAGGTGGAGCTGAGCCGCAATTTCATTAATTTTGCTCAGCAGGTCTTCAGGTTCCGTTTTTGGGATGCCATGAAACTCGAGGTTTAGCCGCCGGCTCCGCCATTCCAAGTCATCAATTTCTGCTTGCATTTCAGCTATCAATTTCATGTCGCTCGCCTGCTCTAGGCTAACCACACGCGCTTTTAGCTGCTTAGTCTCTTTTTCCTGAGCATCAAGACGCACTGTGAACCTGTCAAATTCGGCAGAAAGCATTTCAATCGATTTCTCGATGCCATCAACTTTTTCAGGCAAAGAGAGAAGAGAGCTCAGCTTGGTGTTCATCTCAAGCAGCAGCGTGCGAACGTCCATCTCAAGAGAATCGGTGTTTCCGGTATTAGCACCCTTTTTGCCGACTGGCTTACATGATATGCATTTCCAAACTTTCTTTATCGAGTCTCTCTTACTACTGAATGAATCCTTAGACACACCAGAGCAAGCGCCTACATGGAAGAGGAATTTACTCTCACAGCACATCAAATGCGGTTTGTTATCCTGAAGAAGATCTTTACAGGTACAGCAACGAGACATCCTTGAACAGTCCAGAGCACAGAGACAAAAGTTTCGGCACTATGGTAACATGTAACCGTTTGGCAGCAGCGGCAGAAAAGTTATACAAAGAATAACAAAACGTACTAACCTGCAAAATATACGAGCGATAGCGGAGCGAGGCTCCGCTATTCCCCGGGGGCCAATGTAGTGAAGAGAGGACGACGAAGAAACAAACGAGCAAGCTAGCAAGCAAGCAAGCCGCAGTGTCAACAGTAGCAGGGGACTCCAGCTCGCGCTTGCCCGGATTTTGGCTGCTTGACGCCCGCCGCTCTACGACGCCCTACTCTAGACGCTTGTTGACATTCCCTGAAGACGCGTCAATAAACCACGTCACATTATTATTATTAAATTCTAATCTTTCAAAAGTGAGCCTCGACAGTGCATCACCCGACGAATTATGGGAAGCTGTGAAGAACGAATGTGGAGTTCTCAGGGATGACATGGACCTGGAACCGGCACTGTATGCGTCCTTGCTGAGGCGCATCGCAGGCGTTCAAGAACCGGGAAGGGTATTTCAGCCTTATTCATGTCACATTTGCATTTCGTTAAACCTTTCTTTTTTGCCCAGATAAACGCAACGTGTACCAGAGAAGCTCAGAAATTCGTGAATAAAACAAGCCGCAGCTTCACGTTCCAAGGCTATACACGGGAGTTTCCTACTGCAAAAAAAAAAAAAGAATTACTTTACCATAGGGTCTATGTCGGCTTATTCCACCTAAAGCAGGTGCTAGTATTGGCAGCAGCACATGCTGTTGGACGCAAACGTGGAAATAAAGAAGCCAAACGTTCGTGAACTATCTATCTACGATTGTGCGCAGTGCGGGCACCTTTAACAAAGAAAGGGAGTGTTTCGTCCTGAAAGGAACAGCGTGGCAGACGGCGCTACTTTGTGCGGCGGCGCCTACTACGGCTGGTCTCGCAGGTTATTGCCGTTCTACGGTGCTCATACTGCGTGCGGTTGACGCTCGCGCGATATAGTTAAAATTGCTGGAGGCTGTACATCTTTTTTTGTGTGTGCGAGTTTTCATGTTTTCACTGTTATCACCACTTCGTACCAATGTGATAAATAATTTGCGTCGTAGCACTCAGAACCGTTGTATCGTTTCGTTACCAATTTATGTAATTGTTTTCAACATATGTATAGCTCAGAGCGTAAGTGCTCTGCTTTCTGTATTGCACCTGTTGCGAACTTCGCGGGGCAGCGGCCACCGTCAGGCGAACAAGCCTCCGTCTCCTCGGGCAGTACCTAAAATAAATTGGCTGTGTATCTATATACAATGGTAAACCTCGATGTAAAAAATTCTCAATATAACGAAGTCAGTAAAATCGTGACTTTACATCATTGTGTCGAAACATCTTTAAATTAGTATTCTACCTCCCATGGAATGTATAGTCGTGCAATGACTCAATTTCACACTCAAAATGCAGTATGCATTCGGTGGCAGGAATGAGAACTAATTTCAATGATAAAAAAATAAAAATCCTTAAACTGAGGTTCGCTAACCCCGATTCGATGCCGCGCCGGCGAAGTCTTCACAGCGGTGCACGTCACGCGCAAAGCCAAAAAATGGCTGGCTATCTTGTAATCAGATCGAGATGTAAACATGAAATGCATACCGGCAAAGCAGATTCTATCTACATGACAAGTCACAATCTTAATATGCGGCCACGTCCCGACGCACGCCTGGAAGATTACTAAGCCTAAATGGACCCGTTTTCAACAACCCCGTTGCAAGTCTCGTCTCCACGAAACTCCGTCCGTGCCGCTCCGCTACAGGCGTGGTCACCCAGCGCGGCGCCATCTCTCAAAAGGGCCGGCGGAAAGCCCGCGCCCTGAGACTCACGGACCCCTCGCGTTGAAAAGGCTACCCTATCTCAGCGCCAAAGCATGACGATAGTTCCCTGAATCTGCCTTTTAAACGTCGATATTAGAGATGACAAGCGAAACTTCAGCGTACTAGAAGTTACAGCTTCAGTGTCATTCTGAACATACGTTAAAAATAATCATAATATTTGCTGGGGCTTTGAGTCCTTAAACCACGCTATGATTATGAGGAATGCCTATTGGCGGGTTTCGGAAATTTCGGCTAACTGGGGTTCTTTAACGAGCACCTGAACCTAGGCATAGGGGCCTCTAGCATTTTCACTATCCAAATGCAGCCGCCGCAGCCTGGATTCAATCCCATGCAACCTGCAGGTTAGTAGTCAAGCACAATAACCACTAGACTAGAGTTGAATATTACAGCGTTATCGTCTCTGGCCGTGATATTTCCTCAATAAGATCTACTGTTCGCGCTGCACGTGCAATCTTATCGGAAGGTTCTAAAATGATCAGTAAGGCTCCCAGACATCCTAGCGAAACCAGCGCAAAGCAGTGGTTGCAGGTGAAACAAAAATACAAAAAGAAGCACGCGTACACGCGCTTCTGTTTCTAATATTCCCTGCACAGCTATTATTGCCACGTGGCAGTATTAGCTGTGCAAACTTTACCTCGAAGGCTCCAGAATACTAGGTGCCTAGTTTGCAGCGCATATAAAGCATATGCTAATTATGCATTAATACAAAACATTCACTACCACGGTTCACAGGCTGGAGTTTTTGTACGCGCCTACACTGATACTGCGTTGACGAAAACGGGGCATCACTGTCGCATAGAATATTATGCCAATGAGAAAAAATTTAAGCGACTCGAAATTTCAAAGGGCTTGTGTCAACAGATGACACACAGGGTAGACTTTTTCGTTTGAAAGGCAGCGCTCTTAACCATTTCAGACGCCACCTATGAAGGACCGTCTGTAAATGCGTCAAATAACATCTCCTATACCTTTCTTGGCATTATTGTCTGTTAGTTCTCATTAATATTGTGCCTACTGAAGAAAAACGAACCCTTAAAAGCCATCTTCTTTCCTTCAATCGATACAGTGTTATTTCAAGTCACTCGATATTGAAAAAAACCGTAAACAGGGGGTGGGTGCTCGAGCCAACGTTTCGACAAGCGGACTTTTCTTCAAGGATGGAAGAAATTCCAGCCTTGAAGACATGTCCACTTGTCCAAACGTCGGCTCGAGCACCCACCCCCTGTTTACGGATTTCTTCATCGCAAGCTTCCATCTTCCCTGCCGTTTTTTTCGATATTATATTGTAACAAACATAATGTCGTGATGCATTAATTTATGTGTGTTATAGTAATCATTCCTAATCATTTCTAATTAAATATCTGTTTATTCTGTAGTCATTCATGCTCTGTTTTCGCATACATAGAACGAAATCTCAGGCTAGAAGTATAGTGCAAATTCGTTTTTGTTTATGTCCATGCTAAGCAAAGAAAACTTGTACTTTTGACGTGAGTAGCGGGAAGTGGCACCTCGAACGACTCGTCGAATGTCATAGTGCATTCAACAACGTTATCGTACGCAACAGTACGTTGCAAAATGAAGTTAAATGAAGATTTTACTATGCAGCAGGTCCAATTTACCAAAAGCTCAATGTATCTTGCTCTTTCTTAGCCCCTAGTTGATGCAAAAAGCAAAAACAAGTGGTGCACACAAATGTGTACATAGCGTCTCAGAGTTAAGCAAGCGCGCCAAGTCGTCCATCAGCGGAGAGTAGCTTCGATTGAGAATCGCCAGTAAATATGGACTATTAGTTTAAAACATACCTGCAGCTTGGTCACTGGTTCCTCTATCAAGCTAACAGTGATGGGTGCCACGGAAGCCGGTGCTGTGACGGCGGAAGCACCCTGGGCGGTACGGACACTCCGTTCTGGTCCAATTTCCGCAGGAACACCTTCCAATGACGGTGGCCGTGTCTTAGGCGTCTGTGTCTTGGCAACCTCTTCAGCCGCGCACGATACCTCAGGAGCGAGCGGAAGCTTCGATGGCGTCGCGAGAACCTCTGAAGCCGAGGATGGCTCCGTAAACTGTAAAGCGAGCTCTTGCAGGTGCCGCTGTTCAGCCGCGTCGAAGACGGCAGACGACGTCGTCCGACCAACGCTCAGCAGGACGCTCTCGGCGTCGTCGACGTCTGGCTCGTGCTTCAACTTGGAAGTCGCTGACATTGCCGAGACGACGAAGCCTGGGCTTGTGGCGCCTGTCTGCCTTGCACTCATTTCACTCAGTTATCGCCGGGCGCAGCCACTACCGACGATACGATCTGTGCTCAGATGCGGGCAGTACTGCATGCCCCGAGAATCGCACGCTCGTCGATCGTCTGCACTGGCTACTATGCCACTGAGTTCGTCGGCGCATGCTCACCTCTAGCCTTCCTGCGATAGCGTGTTCATGCAGATGGCGCGGCGCGGCTCGTCTCTGTCATCTATGATTTCACTTGGGCTGCTTCCTAATGGTCGCACGCCGACATTTCTTCCATTTGACTAGAGTCGTCTAATACTTCTTATGGCCACGAAACTATATAACAACAACAACAATAATAATAATAATAATAACTGTTGGAGTTTAACGTCTCAAAACCACGATTTGATTATGAGAGACGCCGTAGTGGAGGGCTCCGGAAATTCTAACAATCTGGTGTTCTTTAACGTGCACCTAATCTAAGTACCCGGGTCTCAAGCACTCTCGCCTCCATCAAAAAGCGCCCGCCTCGGCCGGGATTCGATCCCACTACCGGCGGGTCAGCAGACGAGCACCATAACCACTAGACCACCGTGGCGGGTAGCCACGAAACTAGCGCCTCAGTTTTATATGGAGCCAGCGGCCGCTGCCAAAGGCGCAGCTGTGCATGAGAGGACATGCGAACGCTGCTATCGCGGTGGTTGTGTGTGAGGCAACCTCGGCGTTCTAGCTTCGTAAACTTTCGCGATGGTAGCTTTGCTTTCACGTAGCTGCTTTTAACACACAAATTGCGTAAATGAGTGCCTGAGTGCGTTGTAAGTCTTGAAATGAGCACCTGGGCGAAAACAGTAGCCGCTCGAAACGTGCAGTTCGCGGTGGTTTGAGCCTAAAATACAAAAAAAATCTCAATTTGAAGCGCCCAATTCATCAGGACGGATTGGGAGACATCCGTTTTTGAACGTCTAAGGCCTTTAACCAAACAAAAGTAGACGGTCATTTTCCTTCTTTTTTCCCCCCGAGCGAAATGCGGCCGCCGTGGCCTGATGAGCGTCGTTGGTCTCCATGCTTTAATCGGTTCCACTTTTTAATATTTGCCTAAAATAATTCTGCGCACTCGCAACAATGCCCAAATGGTGCCGCTTGTAACAATAGGCATACATTTGGCCTGTTGCACCCACATTCGCCCGTAAGAAATCGCGATTTATTGCTTGCGCAGAGGGCCGATTGTTCGCCCAGCACGGCTGTGTAAATTTCTGTTAAACTGTGAGAAGTTTAACAGAAATACAGTTGTAATAATACTAATACAGTTGTAGAAGGTGACACTGAGAATAAAAACCCACCAGCTACAGCTGCGATTCGAACCCGGGCCTTTTGAGTGGGAAGCGGGCATTCCACCCCTACATCACTTTGGCGGAGCCGCACGCAACTCTTAAACGACGACACATTGCTGACTACCGAACGCAGCGCCGCAGGCGTATTGACCCTGTTTGGGCTTCATTTTTTGTACATTGGGGCTGCGGCCGTTCCGAGCACTCCCCAGTTCTAGTACACTCTACCACTGCCTAGCAGCGGTAGGGCCCACTTTCATATCTCGTGTTGCTCCTTGTTACAAGGTAAACCAAACGTGTCTTTAGGTTCCGTGCTTCTAAACAGAACCGCCCGCCAGCACGCAAAATGTCTTCGGCATCCTCGTCACACACCCACACTTCAGCTGTCTCAAAAAATAAAGCAGCAGATGCACAGAAAGTGCCACAATCATCAGCTCGTGTCGCACCGCGCAAGCGTTTTGGCACGCGAACGATGCCCTCTTTGGCGCAGTGGCACAAAGGTAAAGTGGCAGCGAAACTTCGACGGAAACCTATGTGTCAAGTAGTTGGCGGCTCGTTGCCACCGTCACCATATACGTATCGCGGGGACAATTAACAGCAAGCAAAAAATGTCACAGTTTCACCGCAACGGCGAAGCAATGAATGCGATAGCAATAAATTGGAATGTAACGCGAAGAACGGAAAGCAGCTCGAAATTGCCAGCGCGTCGCTCGAGCCCAAAGGACGCACGAAAAGAACGCACACAGGACGAGCGCGAACTATCATGCGTCACAGCTCGACACTTGAAGCGCACTGCTCAAACATAAAGAAGGACGCACGAAACGAACGAACAGGTACACACAGGACGAGCGCGAACTCTCACAGTTGTTACTTATTTCTGTTCGAATAGCGCGCTCCTTTCGCAAACGCGGCCGCTTGGAAGTGACCTTCGTACGCTCTGTGGCTTCAGCTCGGACATCGCGGGGAAAGCACAAGACATACAACTCCCCGCTCCAACCCCCCGGCAGCCCCCTTCTTTCCTCGAGATAAGCGCACAAAGGTGACCACGCCCTGTGGGGCGAATACCAACGGCGTTCGCAGGAGCGGGGCGATGATCTTTAAAGCACGCAACGCGCGCACATCGCGCCATCTATGTGTCGAATAAGAAAGCATGCTGAAGGAAATGGTGTATATAAATAGCTCGCCGTTAGCAGGCTGAAAGACGGTACTGTTGGTGGCGTAACCGTCTAACGCCGCTCGCTGGAAAACGAGAGGTCGCCCATTCGATTCCGCGTGTCGGAAAGTTTCTCTGAATTATTTTGTTTGTGGCTTTTATATATATATATATATATATATATATATATATATATATATATATATATATATATATATATATATATATATACATGTATATACGGTGAATGACGGCGGCCGGCGACGGCAAAAATTGCTATCGCAATAAAATAAAAATTCAAATATGGTATCACATCCGGAAGCAATAGCGACGTCGCGCGTTTGCACTACATGACGCGAAATTGAATTTTTTTAATTGCTGACCTATTACATGCTTTTTATAACTACGCATTTTTATTGCGACTTTACGGCTAGTCACTTGCGTGTGCGTGAGAAAAGGAAGGTCAACAAGAAAGATTAGGAAAGCAAGCTTCTTTTATTAGACAATAATGCACTTGCATTATACACCAAAATACATTTCAGAAGGAGAAATTAGGATACACAACGAGTCAGGAGCACAATATCACAATAGTTCTAAAACTCACGTTGCCCATTCGAGGAAAACCACTTGAGCGCGAGAGGAGCCCTGAAAGTATCACTTTGGCAACCTTACAGTACAGCATTTCTTCGCTTAACGCGCTGCATTCACCGTCACGAAAGGCGAGGGCACGCCGGCCGTGCGCCAGCGAAAGCAGTCACAGGAGCGGTTATCTGCACATTCTTCGAGCTACTACGCCTTCTCTCAAATGCACGCTAGTAAACAGCACATAATGAAATAAATAACCTACGGAAGATACGCACGAAAGCACCGCAAAAAAGTGAGCGATGCCTCGTTGACCCGACATTGCGCAGAACTAAGCGCAAGCCTACATAGCAGACTCCTGCAATGATGCAATCAACTATATATCCAAGAGTCAGATAAAACGTAAAGTAAATTTCTAGTTGATTTTGGCATATATAAAATTAAGAGTACTCGAAAAAAATGCTATTGAGCTTTTGTTTTTCGTTATTTGTCCCCTCCTCGCCTAATTGCGCTTCAATCGTACGGCGTGCGTTGATGCCTGCGGCAATAGCTTTTCGTTTCGTTTGGCGACCGATATAATTTGACCTTGGTGGCACCGCGTTGCGGCTGCCGTCGGCAGCTTATGAAGCTGCCCCATAGCGTGACGGCGAAGTCTCGGGACCATAAGAAGTATTGAAGGACTCTGGTTTTACGAACCTATATACCAGATGTGATGGCGTTCCTGAGCATAATGAAATGAAGCCTTCGGGTAGCCAGATATGTTGTTTAGGTTACAAACAATCCTTTAAATGAAGTAGACGTGGCGCAGCTTCTCTCCAATGTTCCAATCACTGAAAACGGCGACGCTGCCGTAGACTTCCAGCCGCTGCGCCTGGACTCTGCGGAGCGAGCCGCTTATGTGGTGCTTGTCCGTGCACTTTGCGCTCTAGCATTGCGGCGGTGGCTACCGCTGAGCAGCGGCTTCAATTCGTCAGAATTTTCCGTCCTATCTTCATTCCGTTCTACCTGAGGCCAAGTTTACATCACCGGTGACGCTCAAGCGCGGGCGACAACGAGAAAAATTGTATGGTGTCAATCAATTAAGGTCACTGCAATTTACAGGAAATCACTTTCTTTTTTTTTTCTAAAACGTACAGCACTGCCCGCCTATATCCTCAGTAGCTGGGGTTAGTGAGGGCGGAGAAGTGTTCAGTTGTTGGGCCAGGCAAAAGCAAAACGCTCCGCCTTGATTATCACGCTGTGGCTGGTTACCACTAGAGCGGCTTGCGTCAAGGCGTTAAAAAACGAATCCTCACCAACTAAGAGCTAACAGAGTGACATTCTAAACGTGCACGTAGTTCAAAAATGTTACATTAACCCTAAAACTATTTATTATATGCAAATTATCCTCGCTAGCTGTTGCGGCTACAGCCTTTACCAAATTATCCACGGAAAGCAATCTCACAGTATTCGGTTTGAAACGAGAAGCTGTCCGGTTATTTCAAAAGAGTATTCCTCGGAAAATAAATATGATGCGCTGTTCATCCCGTACTCATCATCTGACATCATGCGTTTTCGCGGTTTGTGACGTCGCGTGAGACGCAGGCGATCTTAGCACAGTCAGAAAATTTCCCGCTAAGGGGGCGTGTTTTGCTCAAATTCTGATGCCGCTATATTCGCAATGCCCATAGACTGTCGCGCCGCCAAGCGGAATTCAGGAGCGTCCTCTCGAGGAGGGTTAGTAGACGACAAAATGGCAGCACTACGCAGTCGCTCCCTTGTTCGGCTGTGCTAGCCTCAGTGTTAACGCGTTGACAAGAAAAGAACACTACGACTTTGCATGTTCTCTGCATCACTGAACAAATCGAGCCCTCCGTGACACGATAAATCTGATTCGTTCTTGCGAGACGCGAAGTTTTCGTGAAAATACGTGGCAACTCGCGCTTTCAATGCTAGCCCACAGCGTACACGTACTATCAGCTTCGCGAGGCTTTCTGTAGCCAGGTAGGTTAGTTAAATGTTATCGTCCGACATATTCAGTTGAAGCCCACGCTGTTTTACTTGCATATAGCATTGGTCAGTGTTTCTTGTAGTGCATGAATCCCATAACAACGTACGCGGGAGGTCGCGCGGGCACGCGATGTGCTTTTGTATAACTGAGCGATCTCGAGTTGGCGATACATTAAAACAGGGCCTCTATCCTTTGTCAGCAAAGCGCTGTTACGAATCGTGCGAGCGACGTTTCAATCATTCGAGGACGCGTCTGCTCGACGCCTTTCGTGGAGCGAACGCTTTCCACGTCGTCCTTCGCCAGTGTGTTGGTTTCATAGCCACCGCTGCGCCGCTTGTTTTTGTACGTTTGTTGATAGGTGGCAGCACACTGCAAGCGATTTGCTTGTTGACCGGTCTGAGAGCAAAATATTTTTCGCGCCCAGACGTCTCCCTAATTGTAAACGTAGTGACGCGGAGTGGTCGAAGTTGTTCGGCGGAGGAAATTCTTCAGATTGCTTTCAGCAGTGATGTTGAAAGACACCATCTTGAGGACGATGATTTTTCACTGGACGTAGAAGACTGTGAAAGCACCGAGAGTGACAGCGACGATGAACGATCAGCTGCTAACTCACGAGGAGCGAGTTGCACTTCACGTCCCCCCGTGCGTTAATGTTCTTTCACGCTCGTAAGTCACTTTGATTGTATTTAATGTATAATATCCCTGAGCGAGATCGAAATAAAAGCATAGTTCCTCTTGTGCATTGCATGTATTACAATTATTGTGGATATTATGGAGCGCCGCATGCCGCCAACACGCTCGAGCTCGACCAGCGAAGCGAAATGGTTAGAGCGATAGAACGTGCAGTCACGGCCACAATGCATGCCTCTCGCTCTCAGCTAACTTCTTCGACGTTGCGAAAGCATACGTGTGCATTCTTTTCGATATTCATGTTTCGGTCGTGCTGATCGAACCTGCAACACGCGAGTGAAGTGAATTGCACACGGCTAGAGTCTGAGCATGGCTGACACAAGCGCTACTGAATGGGATGCGAAATGCTTGTGTTACGTTGAAGACGTAACTCCGCGTTCCCGACGGCGTATTATGTTTGCAAACCATCACCACGTTAAACGTGCGGTCCCGTGCAGCAGATAGGCTGCCAGCGGACTCGCTGGCAGCCTATCTGCGGCAAATCCGTCAGGCAGGCTCGGTACGTGCTACCTCGGAGTGCCGTTCAGCTTATACGTCAATTCTAGTTCATGCAGTTTTATGTAGCACGCACAGGATTTCGCAAAGCATCGTTATGTACGGTAACGGAGCTGAAATATAACCTTTCACACCGCAGCAAATAATTAGGTGGCGAGTACTTAGCACTTTCCATGATTTCGGAAAGCATTTTAGTCTCATATCCATTTCAGCGCAGCTCATGACTTCATCCGGTGAAAGTGGCACGGGCCGTACGTCCGCACGTCCTATCTTTTCTTATGCTAACAAACGGGTTGACCCTCCTCCTGGCGCCATCTTGAAAAGCACGGCGCGCCACCTATAGTTCGTGGGCATTGCGAATATTGTCGTTATCGAAGTTTGTCTTGCGTGGTGCTTCGTTGCAAATTCTGAAGAATGCAAGAATGGGTTTGCTTTGCGTCTCGCGGCTTTCACACATAAGCGATTTGAAAGGACTGGGGATGCAAGCTTGACTTAGATGCAAATGAGATTCTTCAAAATTGGATAGCGCGAAATCGAACAGGACTACGAAGGAACACGGATGTACAGGACAGGCGCTATTCGAACAACCGTAGCACCACCGGTGTCGACGCCAGATGCAATAGAAAAACATTTACGTGCCAAAAAATATTTGGCGTACTGTATTTTTTTCTTTGTGTTAAAATATTCAAGGGAGTTACTTTATTGATAATTTGATTGTTAGCGCAAGTGCTCTCCTTGCTGTCCTCCGTTTGCATACCACGCATTACGAATGCCTATGCATAGTGCTTGGCCCTCTGCTTGCTGCAATGTGTCTTTTGTAACCTGCTGCTCAAATGCATTCTCTGCTTTATTATTGTTTTTAACTGTCTCCGTCAATGGTACTATTTACATCTCTACAAGGGGACTCGTTAAGCAGAGTACCAAGAACTCCATCTATCTCATGGGCTTCCCGCGATCTCTTTTATGCTATTTTCCACAGGCACGGTGTTTTCTATTGTCAGTCCTTAACATCTTAGTTGACAATCAGTCACGCTCTATTGACACAGCTTTTAGGGTTGTCGCCTCTATCGTGTTTATAGAGGGTGTTTCACGTATCTGGAACCAAATATTTACAAAGAAGTCGTTAACCTCAACTGAATAAAATCAACGACATGGTTTACCGTCATGCGGCTCTCGGTATGGTATGTTTATGTTGCGCTGCTAATTAACTAAGATGAATTATGCAACATTTTTGATGTTCACTTTACGGCCAAGTGTAGATGGTGTGGCAGACTTTTCTTCTTCTGGCGCAAAACAACTGGGCACATGAACTGGTAGTGGGGAGTCTGCTTAAGAGGAGAAAGAAGTAGTTCGAACAATGGCGTAGGCGAAATCGCATAGTAATTGCGGCATTTGTTTGATATATTACCTAATAGTTCCTTTTTATTAATTTGTTTAGGATTCTACATTGTTCAAATTCCCTTGTGAATTGTAAACTACGATTTCTTGGCCATTCCTCCAGAGTGTTTATGTGCCATAGTCTTGAAGACAAACAAACAAACAAACAAACAAACAAATAAACAAACGAACAAATGGCCTAGGTGTATCAATAACGCGATCTGTGTTTTCCTGACGCGTGCTTTAGAGTGCTACAGTTACTGCTGACCCGGACTGCGAACACGACGTTCCATGAAGCAGCGTGAGAATCCAGACGCCCTCGACCCTGCTTCTACTGCAACTGCAACCAGCCTGGTACCATCTTCGGGTGTTGTTGAAGCTACTACCACCATAACGCTGCCGCAGCTATGGCTTGCCAATCCCACTTATGGTTCATTCAAGCGCAGAACAAGTGACGCATTCATCGCGTCACGTCAAGTTCGCAAGCATGAGCTACTCCTTGAAGCGTTGCCGCTACAGGCAATGACCGAGATACGCAACGTCCTCGAGCAACCCCTTGGTGAAACTCCTTATACGATGGTCAAACAGACACTTCTTCGCCGACTCGTTCCGCCTGCTCATTGGTACATTCAGAAACTCCAAAACAACTGTGGCGGTTCGGGCGTGTTCGTATGACAAGACCAATAAATAGCGCCTGTGTGCCGTACGTGTTCTTTTTCCTCGTCTATATGTGCGCTTAGAATTTATTGGTCCAAATCAACGAAGCTCTCGGCGACAGACGTACCACCCGGTTCCTATTTCCCCTGCAGCACCTCATTGGGGACTAGCCGGGCTTCTTCGACACAGCCGTAATACGTGAGCTGTTTCTACTGCATCTTCCAACTAACGGACGAATGGATTTGGTCACAGCTCAGCATACGCTCCTGTCAGAGCTCACAGAACTGGCTGACTACATAATGGACGTTGCTCCGGCAGCCATAAACACTGCCCGTACTTCTCTGGTTTCCGAAGCACATTCCCTTCGAAAAACGGTAGAAGAGTTCGCATCTCAAGTATCCGACTTGCGCCTGGAATAAAGGAACCTTCGCAACTTCAATGACCGACCATGTCCACATTGGCAACCCCTCAAGTCACCTTCGGTGCAAGGACCGTTCCACCAACCTGAGCGTTTTTCATCGCAGAATTCATGCTACTATCACCGATGTTTTCGTGCCACGGCTCGTCGATGTGTGTCACCCTGTTCATGTCGCATGGGAAACGCTCAGGCCGATCGTCAATAACAGCAGCGGGAGATCATGACCAATCATCAGGCAGCCTCTTATTTTTGACCGACCAAACCACAGGTTGCGTTTGATGGTGGACACTGGAGCTGAAGTCCGCATAATTCCTGCTTCGAAAGCTGACCGGCGTCTCCGCGCAAAATCGGCTCCTCTACAAGCGATCAACTCTTCTGTCATTGCAACTTATGGACAGAACTCTCTGACCCTCGATCTCTTCCTTAAGACAAGGTTACAATGGTTATTTTGCATAGCAGACGCCAGCTGTACCATCTTAGGAGCCGACTTCTTAGGGCATTTTCACCTGCTCGCAGATATGAGCCGCTGTCGCCTAGTGGATAACATTACCGGCTTGTCGGTCAACGGTTTTCTGTCACGCGCTACCCTAAACCCCACTTTCGTGAAACTACCTACCTCACCCTATACAGCTCTGTTCAACGAGATTCGGAAGATTACTACACAGTCTTCGATGGATAAGACCCCTAAGCACTCTGTGACCCATTGCATCGTTACCACAGGCCCAGCTGTTCACTGCCGCCCTCGAGGGACTTCGTCCTGATAAACTTCGAGTTACTGGCACTGAGTTCTAGCATATGTTGCAACAGAAGATTATTCATCCGTCGTCAAGCTCGTGGTCGTCGGCGCTGCACATAGTTCCCAAGAAGAACGACGACTGGCGGCCCTGTGGTGATTATCGTCCACTCAATGCAGTCACCGTTCCTGACTGATACCCGTTACTCAATATTCACGCCTGCACTGCGTTTTTAACCGGTACAACAGTGTATTCGAAGATTGATCTCGTGAAAGCTTATCACCAGATTCCCGTTAGGCGTTTCGCCATCCCCAAAACTGCTATAAATACCCCATTTGTCATTTTTGAGTATTTAAGAATGTCTTTCGGTTTGCGCACGCAGATGAGACATTTTAGCCCTTTATAGACGAATTCACCGGAGGTTTGCCGTTTTGCTTCGCCTATATAGACGATCTTCTCGTCGCCAGCAAGGACGCTGAAACACACGACGCATATCTACGTCAACTTTTCAGTCGGCTTCGTGACTACGATCTGGCAATTAACGTTGAAAGATGTCAGTTTGGGGTCTCCGAGATCGCATTCCTCAGATATCGCATCACAAAAGATGGTATCATTCATCTACCTGACAAGGTTCAGGATATCATCGACTACCCGCCACCAATGTCCGCACGTAGTCTGCGACGTTTTCTAAGACTAGAAAAATTTAAATCACCAATTCATCCCCACACTGCTGCAGCCTTTGGAGCATTATTGTCTACTTCGAAAGCCGAGTCGTCCGCACCTAGAACACCGTCGCTAATCAAGCCTTCGCCGCCGTTAAGACCAAACTCGCCAAAGCCTCCCTCCTGCACCACGCTTCACCGACTGCTCCCACAAGCCCCGTGGTGGACGCTTCTTCAGAAGCAGTTGGAGCCGGTCTTCATCAATGGGTCAATGGTGCTCTTTCTTTTCCCGAAAGTTACACGACACTGAGCGCCGATGGACTACTTTCCGACGGGAGCTCCTCGCGGCCTACTATGCAGTGACGCACTTGAGGTACTTTCAGGAAGGGCAAGAATTTGCCATTCTTACCGACCACAAGCCACTTGTTTTGGCTTTACGTTCCTGTAGTGACACCCGTAATCCTAGAGAGCTCTGGCACCTTGCTTTCACAGCAGAGTTCACATCAGACATACGCTACGTCGAAGGCAGCCTTAACAGTGCAGCGGACGCTCTTGGTCGCATTACCATAAATGCCACAGCAAGCCCAATCGACCTTTCCATGTCTTCACTCACGGAGGCACAAGCATTTTATGATGAGCTTCCACGACTCTGATCAACTACATCCCTCCGTCTGGAGCAAGTTAACTTTCCCGACCACGGCGTCGCGCTCCTGTGCGACGTTTCACACAACTGCACTCGCATCTATGTTACTTCACATCTGCGTCATGCTGTTTTTGATACCCGGCACTCAATTTGCCATCCAGGCGTACGAGCCACGCAGCATCTGATCACTGAACGTTATGTCTGGCCGCGCATACGCGCTGACATTCGTGACTGGGTTCGCAACTGCACAACGTGTCAGCGTATCAAGGTTCAACGACACCAAACCTCACTGGAGAAAATTCCCTCTCCCTGATGCAGGTTTCGACACCACCATTAATTGTCGGACCTTTGCCACCATGCCGTAGTTATACGTATCTGCTCAAGTGTATAGACAGGTACACAAGGTGGCCTGAAGCAACTCCACTGTCTGGCATAACGGCGGAGACAGTTGCTCGTACTTTTCTGTCTACCTCGATTAGCCGTTTCCGCGTGCCATCAATGGTAGTCACTGATCGAGGCAGACAGTCGAGTCAGCCCTTTTAACTTCGGTGACATATCTTCCGGGTTGTGGGCGCATTCGCACCACTGCTTACCATCCTACATCCAATGGCATCGTGGAAAGATTACATCGTCACTTGAAAGCAACATTCGCCTTTCAGCCTCACGCCGAAGATTGGGCCTTCCCATCGTGCTTCGCGGCCTTCGATCAACACACCGACCAGAACTTGCCTGCTCTGTAGCTGAGATGGTTCATGGCTGCACACTCCATTTGCCAGGTGACCTCTCAAACCAGTACCTATGCAGACTGTTTTGAATCCATCTTCTTTCGTCCGGCGTCTGCGGATCTTAAAGCAAAACTTGCGCCCATCGCCAACTTCTGCTCACATAAATAAGCGCAATGTTTTAAATGCGAAGCATTTCTTAGCGAACCTCAGGCACTTTGGCCGTTTCTATCTATCTATCTATCTATCTATCTATCTATCTATCTATCTATCTATCTATCTATCTATCTATCTATATATCTATCTATCTATCTATCTATCTATCTATCTACCCGACTACGTCTGGGCGCTCTCCTGGTCGACTCCTTAACTTCTAATATACCGAAATTGGCAGAGCAGGGGATCAGAGTGTGACGAACACGATTCACTGCTCATTATATGAATAACACAAAATACCTGTCCCGTAGGTCATGAAACCATTTTTCTCAGTGACGTGTGGCACATACCCGTAAACCACAGTTAATGTTATGCGGGTATGTGCCACACGTGATACAGAGTCTCAACCAATACAGTAACCGCGAACACGCACATGGATACGCAAGGAAAGTGACAATAATAATAATTATTGGGGTTTCATGTCTGAAGACCATCGGGTATTCTTCAACGTGTACCGGCATCGCACAGAACACGGGCATATAGCATTTTGCCTCCATCGAATTGCGAGCGCTGCGGCCGGGATCGAAACCGAGACCTTCGGGTCACCAGCCGAGCACCTTAACCGCTACACCACCGCGGCAGACGCAATAAAAGTGAGGAAACTGAAGACAGAACACACGTGGAAGGCGCTCAACTATTATCTACTCGTCCACGCGGTCCGCAACGTGGACCACGTGGATCACGCAAAAACCGGCGTAAATGCTTCCTGCAATAAATTTCCTGAGAGAACCAGGCCTCTCATCATTACCGGTCACTTCAATATTGATTTATCAAGACCCAACAATACTTGGTCCTTATACTGCGTGAAAGACGGATTGGATTTGGAGAGAGCATCAAAAGACTTCGCTGCCACGTCGACGACAGGATGCATGATAGATCATTTCATCGTAAGGGGCATCCAGGATTTCCACCAGCTGCGCTATACCTCGCACTTCACTACACTTAGACTCCTCATAACCGCGATCACGAACGGATCCGATTAACAAGTCCGGTCCAGCTGCTGGTGCTCAGTGATCACGGTGATGATGACCTTGTTCAAGAACTTTCCAGAATCCCTTCTACACACACACACGGGTACGTGAAACGTGCGCGCGTTCTCCGTCATAACGGACAAGTATAAGCATAACAACTGTAATTGTGACTGTGACGTATGTGCAGGGCGCCTGCGCGTGCCACTCGGCTGTATATATATGTTGGGAAACTTTCCTGAATGAAGCTTAGTTGCGAGTAAGACCTGTCCTTTGCACCTGCGTTCTTTCTTTCTCCTGTTTGGATTTGCGCTATCCAGCATTGAAGAATGAAAGCACTACACATCACCTTACCGCGTCTGGTGTTGGTAACACCCATGTTGCTGTTGCTATCGTTACGCAACTGCAAACAACTGGTTATATATTAGATAGCCAACTCTTCAACATATGAATGTGCGTATGCCACTTCCACATTTCTCTAGCGTCATTCCGTAACATTTCGCTCAATGTCAAAAATTACGCCACAGTCACGATCCCGCGCATGCTTCGCATAACATCGATTCCCACGGTACGTGAGATCTGCCAATTTTTTTAAGGCAGTCTTTTCTCGGTCTCTCTCGTCGACTTCGATTTGCCAGTAGCCGGTCTTGAGGTCCATCGTCAGAAAGTACTTCACGTTCTGAAGTCGATCGAGGGCGTCGTCTATCCGTGGGAGAGGGTACACGTCCTTCTTTGTTGTTTTGTTCAGGAGACGATAATTGACGCAGAAACCCAGGGTCCCATTCTCCTTCTTCACAAAAACTACGGGAGACGCCCACCAACTCTTGGACGGTTGGATGATGTCGTCGCGTAGGATTTCGTCTACTTTCTTTTTAACGGCCTCCCGTTCCCGCGTCGAAACCCGGTAGGGACTCTGACGGAGTGGTCGAGCATTTTTCTGCCCTAAAACCTACAGACATCCTCATACGTTTTTCTTCGTGTTGACGCGCCTCGTCGCGCTTTTCAGCCCCGTTATGACGGTCCCTTCCCAGTCTTCAAACGTTCTCAACACCATTTCACAATCCCGCGCAATGGGTGTGAAAACACAGTCGCAATCGAAAGGATCAAACCGGCACCCACTATCAACAGCTCCGTTTGACCACCTCTTCAAGTGCCCATGACCACTTGTCCTCAGGGGGGCCCACCTGTGACAGACTTTTCTTCGTCTTCTGGCGCACAACTTGGACATGAACTGGTAGTGCGGAGTCTGCTTAAGACGAGGAAGAAGTAGATCGAATAATGGGGTAGGTGCTATAATAAAAAAAAGAGGATGACCTTGGTGTTAGATCTGGCGGTCCCATGCCGCCAATTTCCCACAGGGTGGATGCTTCCCAAGCGACTATGCACTTCGTTCTGCCGACCACCAGGCCGGAAGTGCGCTTGTACCTATTTCACTGGTAGGTACCCGGTGGCAGCAGTTCTCTGCCTCCCACAGCAGCGGTGGGTGCTCGACTATTTCGCCAAAGCTGTGGTGGGTTAAAGTGCACCCAGGGGCCTTTACAGAACCTTATGGGGCGCCTTTAGAGTTGAGTACCCAGAAACCACCGAGCGCCATGTCGGTGTACTCCCCTGCCCATTAGGAAAAACCGGTGGGTTCCCGGTCGGCACTAGAAATCGAACCCGGTACCTCCCGCATTGGAAGCGGACGCTCAATCATGTAGCCACCGCTGCGGTCTGCAGTTACGAAGGCCGTAAATAGAATATTAAAAATTCTACATAATTGACCGTAGTTATTACCCATTAAGCGCAATATAAAATACAATATACAGCAAGTGCACTTAGTTTCGGTAATACTTAGGTATGTACTCTAACGTGAGGGCTGACGTTACGTCGCGACATAAGTTGCCCTTTAAACACCAGTGTTGTCGACGTGCCTCGTAAGCCCACGAAGGACACAAAGGTAATATACTTACAAAACCCCGTCGATCCATCTCGTAACGCTCCACTCAATGCCATAAAATACAGCATAAAAGTACTAACTGACTGCTTCGCATGAAACTGATTCCTACAACGCGTGGGATCTGCGAATTTTTGTCCATGTTTTCAATGCGCTTTCAGTTCTCTTCAAAATGGGTTACCAACGCGCCAAAATGCCGCATTGGCATGCTTATGCAGCACCGAAAACAGGCCCAGTGTCAGATGTCTTTTAAACCGCAAAGAGAAACTGTGAATTATATCTTCAGCACATGTGTTCTCTTTTGTGTACGTTCCTAAATACATCATTGATATAATTCAGATCCTGTGTTAGTGGCTTATATAGATACACAAACTGAAGCATACTGATTCACAGTGGTCTCATTCTCAGCAGTTAAAGACTTCCTATATCTTGCAGCTGTTATGCAGAATTAACTCAGCTCAACTGCATATCTTCAATGTGCATACTTTAGTGCACATATATAAAAGCAACAAGTACAATAAAAAAATGACCGTCTGTTCTTGAGGCTCGGACACTGCACTTGTTTTGAACTGCGGGTCCTGTTGTGGTCACCTTTCAATAAAAAATCTTGGCTGCTCGTTTGTTGCAGGAACAAAGGAAAATATAATTCAGGAATAAGTGCGCATGATATGTGAAGAAAATATTTTTGGTAGCAACTCAATTTTTCCAGATGCTCTTGATAAGACAATGAAGAACAATAACAGTCACTGTGCATGCTACAAGCCGCACAAAACTGGTCACCTTCAAGGTACTAAGGCGAAGTAGCCACTCATAGCAGCTACTGTTGTTGAACTTCACTTCAATGGATCGACCACCAATTAGGGTCAGTGTCAACACTACTTTGCAATAGTGCCACCTCCCTAATTTGCCGTAATTTGATAGTGTCATTCTGCTACCTCGATGGTTCATGCTACTTCCTGCCAGCTTACAGATGGCAGCAATCTTTTAAGATTTGCAAAGCTCTTGGCCACTGTATCTATGACCAGAGGCAGATACTAACATGCTGTGCACTGTAAGCGAAAACACTCATTTAGCTCGAAATAGGAAGAAAAACTATAGTGTGCGGCGTAGCCGGTCTATGATGCAAGAGCAACTAACACGTCCTCCTCCAGATGTGCACAATTACACTGCTTATACAGTACTCGCACTGTTTCATAATGTTTACCTTTTCACCCAATGTACCTGCATGCATAACACATCAATATATTGCACGGCGATCTAGTGACCCCGCAATTTGAATGCTCGCTTTTTTGCTGATGCAACCAATAAGTGGGTATCCAAAATTTTTTAAGTTATAGGTTGAACACAACCAATTATTTTGAGCAGGCGGAGTTTTCATTGTAGCCAAAATGGCCGTTTGGCTGTCCGCTAGATAGAGTTAAAGAAGTGCGCCGTAACTCTCATCACCGCTACCACCAGGATTGCCAGGTTTGGCTACTTTTCGCCAAACTGGGTACTTTTTAGGCCGGTGGCGGCAGAAAGACCGTCTTGGCTACTTGGCTACCGTTTGGATAGTTTCTTATTGCCTCGATTTGAACCAAATCATAAATACCTTGGATGTCACGGCCGCTGCGTTCGAGTATGCTGTGTCAAAACATGGCGGCCAAGGTGTATTTGCACCTCCTCCCCCCCAAACTGAATATGGCGCTTGCATTACACAAAAGAAATACTTTTGGATTCGGGGCTGGGACTCGGGGGAAAACTGTTGTATGACGCCTTATTTTGCACGTCACCTATTGCTGAACACAACTTTAAACTGTAATTGGAAGTGAACAGGGCAACCGAAAGCGCACCGCATCCAGGACGCCTTGCACTCATCGGCACTGTAAATGGGATGTCTGACGAACTGATTGTGTCCTTTCTTAGGACTGCGAGAGAACCGGCGGAAGTGAATATACTGGTTATACTTCAATCAAAGCAACTGTGATTTGAGCACTCTCGCGCATTACTAATTTGTATTGTCACTGGTGCTTCAAGCCCTTATAAGAAAATCGCGCAAGACGCTAGAACAGAATGTCATTTCTATAAGAGCTCAAGAAACTTGGTCATCATGCTGGAAATTATTCCTAAGATCAACATTTTATGCTTTAATCTCGGAAACTATGATCTTGAAAGGTTCTTGCGGTACTTATTTACAATTCCACGAAAAGGATCATGAATTTAGTTATTTAAATAAGAACGGCGCAGCTGTTTCCACACAGGCGTGGCTACTTTTACTTCCCTTGATTCAAGTTGGCTACTTTTTGGCTAGTTTACTCTGATTTCATGGTTATTGTCTGTCTTTTCGACATGGCAACCAGGGCTACCACCAGTCTCATCGCACTCGCATTCCTCGTGAGATAAATCTTCGTTGTCATGCTCCCCAACACGATCTGCGCACCAGTTCAAGCATCTCGAGCGTGATCGATGGCACGAGGAAAATAAGACCGCCATTAACGCTACTTTTAACAAAACTTCAAATTGGGCGAGTTAGTGCATAGCTGATGGGAAATTTTATGCGCAAAAACAGACAGTTCAACAGAACGAGAGAGAGAGAGGACGGCCGCTTCCCTGTATAGCGCCCGCCTTCTCGCTCTCGTTCTGGTGTATTGTCTGTTTTTGCGCACAAAATCCGATCAGATAACGATACGCCTAATAAATGATACAGAATGGGGCTACAGCGACGAATGCACGCCGTACGACAAACGCTAAGCCCTGGTGTTGTCAAAACTTTACATTGTAAACTGCAGAGCGCCAATTAGGTACGGGGCATGTGCAAAAAATTTGCAGTGGCTTAGCTCGGCTCTGCCAGGATATACGTAGCGTTAGCAAAGGTTCAGCTGATTATTCTGAGCTTTCCAGATTGTCTAGGATTAGCTTGATTGTCATGCTTACTGCTGTTCCAATGACACACATTCGGCGACATCGTTCAGAACCGGTAGACCTGGCGGCATGGCCGGGTAACGATACCCATTCCCTATTGAAAATCGTGGGTTGATGGATGCTGGAAATCTTGGTGGACATGGTGGAAGCAATAGTGGACAAGGTGGAAAGAATAGTGGATGTGGTGGAAGCTGTGGTGGTCATGATGGCTGATGATGGCGAGAGTGGAAAAAATGGTGGCAGATGGTGGTGGTGGTGGCGAGCTTCTTTTGGTGTTAAGTGGAAAATGCTGGCTGATGGTGGCGAGCAAAACATGTTTTGGTGGATGACTTGGTGAACAAGCTGGATGACGGTGGCAGGATGGAAGCATGGTGGACGACGGTGGCATGATGGAAGTGAACGTGACATTATGTGAAGTCGCTGTCAGTTCTAATGTTTTCCTCTTGAATGTGCAGAAATATATGCAGTTCAAAGAAGCCAAAACCGATCATTAAGCTTTCCAGCACTATTTTTTTTTATTCATGCGGCGCCAATAACCGCCACAAGGTTTCTGGAGCACAGAAGCCGCGAATGTTTACATTTTACGCACGTACTTAGGTTTACATCCGCGATCGGCTGCTGCATTTTGATGTTTACAAGTCTAGAAGTGTCGGTGTGAACAGCGACAGTAACTGTGTTACATCGCCGCGCATTTGCCGAGAAGTAAATCAGTCCTTCCAGCGGGGAGACCAGAAAACAGCTTCCGCTTGATACCGCCACGCTTGAAACGCAACTCTGGCAATTCTTGCGCACTCACTTACCTCAGCGGCACTTTAAGGTAATAGAGAAAATGCATGCAAACCTAAAATGCACAAACTTTTACCTTCGGCCTGCGTCGAGATAAGCCCCACCAAGTATGACTACCACCATCATATTCTACCACCATGATTGCCAGCAAAGGTTAGGCATAGCGTAGCGACCGAGTCCGTCTACGTGTTATCGGCGCTTCTGGTTTCAGTATACACGATTCCGGTGAGTACGAATGACTTTACAGCACACCTGTGGCATCGGCTAACCTAAATGAAGCATTTTTTTCTTGTGTACGGTGTCCGCACAAGAAGCGATGAGCATAGATGCGACGCGCTTCCAGGAAACGCCTCCGGTCACCAATCGCCGCCGGTCGCACTCGCCGGCGCTTCTCTGACACGTATGCGAGAACATCGTGTCAATTCGTACGCCTTACTGAACCAATATGATGGCATATTTTTCCCGCGCACTGCACTTGTTTTGGCCCAGCTGTTATGCAGTTGTAGCTAATGATACAGCGTCAGACCAGTGCGCTGGCACACGGCTGCGCTGTACGTTGCGCGAAAAAAAAAATCACGATACTCTATCAATTGTACGCGCGTATTTATCGAATGAGATTAGAGTAGACAGAAAGCCTCTGCACATGTCGCACTTTGGAAAAAGCGAGAAACGGCTATTAAAACTTCCCAGTAACACCCGTTTGACTATACTCGCGCTCCTCGCTCCACTTGACATATTTCTTTGAAGTTACGTTGTGAATTCTAAAAGAAAGTTAGCGCTGTTGCCATTATCGGCGTGCCCTTCGTTACCGGCAGCAGTGTGTTTGCGTTTAATAACTACGCAAATTTTAGTAGGATGTGAAGAGCGCGTCTATCTCCAGTATGAGACATACAAAACTGAAGTCAAACGGTGTATTAGTATGTTGACTAGTCATTTTGCAAGTCGCTAAGCAAGTGTCAGCGTGGCGTAGTGGTAAAGTACTCGGCTCGGTATCCGTAGGTCGGACGTTCGATTCCCGGTGGCGGAACTTTTTTTTTGCATACGTTTTTTTTTTCTTTTTTTTTGTACTAGTGCTATCAACATCGCCTTCTATACAATTATTTATGTGTGACGGCTAGGCACGATGGTGCCGACGCTGTAGAGCCGTTTTACGCTCCGTCATTCTCCAGCTTCCATCATACGCCAGCATCCAGCATACACCACGTGCCACCATCTTCCAGCACCATAATCCACCATAATAGTGGATGGTGGAATCCACCCTTCCTCATGGTGGATGAATTTTCAATAGGGTTGGCAACGCTAAAGAGCGGAATGTTCTGCTTAACGAGAAAGTTCTTGCACGTTGTACAAACCCACGCCACGGTTTCACTCCACTCAGCTGCCGCCACTAAACTCAACGTTTCACGCATGGCACTACTTAGCGGTGTCAGGTCTTTCATGTGCCATAGTCTTTCACACACGTCGCACCCGTATCCAAACGGATTGTTTACGAAGTCCGTCTCGAAGGTTCTAGTGGCACTGGCGCTTTCGCTAAGTTTCACAGTATAGGCAGTAGATCGGCGAGCCTTGACGTCATCGACGTCGTCTTGTTGTTGCTGCTGCAGAGGTGGTCGGGCACGTCGCTCACATCCTGGCGACGCCGCTTTGCTAGACGTTTCTGCCTTTCCTCCAGTGTCTCCGCACCACGTTTAGCCTTCCTCTGTTCATTTTTCGTACGCTGAACCGTTAATTGCCAGGCAACTACTTCGGGATCCGATGACATAAGCTTCTCGGCGCTTCTGCGCCGTTGAGCAGCATTTGCGCGCACCTTCTCCATGGCGTTACCCACCTGCAAACGCCAGTCAGAGGCGCTATCAAGCGGCACCAGCGCATTGTCTGACGGCGACTGCACAGCGAAGGCGAATAGCTGCGCGCGCCATGGCTACGAAGTCAGCCCTCTCGATGCGCAGAGCAGCAGCGGCGAGTCGCGCGCGCCGGCGTCAGTCTGTCTGCTCGGCTACGACGCCACTCCTCCCGCTCTCCGCCACCAGCAGCGGCGAGCCGCGCGCGGCGGTGGCAAAGAGCGCGTGAGATGCCGGCTCCGCACTCATCCTCGCGCATGCGTAGCACGGCTCATGATGACCCACGCGAAATCGGCGCCGGCTAGGCAAGTGTTGCACAGCACAGAGCAAAACACACAGCACAGCGCAAGCGCTAACATAGAATATACACAGCACAGGACACGCGCTGAACGCACACAGCACAAGTCAAGCGCTAACATAGAAGCACACTCACAGACAGCACACACTAACCGCTAACATAGAAGAACGCACATAGCATAGGACAAGCGCTATGTCCCATATTAGATGCGAAGCATCTTATAGCGGAGCTCACACCGGTGGTGGTGGTGTGCGGCGTCACCACCCTAACTGCGCATGCGCAATCCCTCTCCACATACCTCCTCTCCCCACTCCCCGTCTCCACTTCCCCTCTCCCCGCCCCTCCCCCTCTCCTCTCCCCCACACCCCCTCTGAAACTCGGGCTCGACATGCCGAAACGCTGTTTCGCATCGCCTCACGGTCCCCTTTAGCGGGAGATGGTGTGTCCCTCTCCTGCGCAACGCCGCGATGAGCGCCAGCGCATGCGCGTCCCCTCCTCCTCTCTCACCTCTCCTACGCTTCCACCCACGCACGCCTGACGACCGCGTTCCCCGCTCGCCCTGTGAGAATTAACGGCAAGGCTAGAGGGAAGACACGACGCACGTAGCGTTCCTCTTGGCGCTCCCCGACGCGAGGTCGGTAGCATGCCCAACGAACGCCAGCGGAACGCGATCGCGCAAGTTCTCAGCAGTTTACAACTATGAACTAATAAGACCAGCAAATAATTCTCTTAAAACTGCACACGTAAACAGCGGCTACAAAAGAAGTATTCACTTTAGGTCTACTATTTTTAGCACACAGCCTATGCTTAGAGTAGGAAATAAACGCGAAATATAGCAGCCACGAATATTAGAGACTTCTGGAGGTATACTTTGCAATATTTGACGCTTCCCCGAAGTCCGCTCAGCCGCGGTACCACAAAACACTTTCAGAAAACCTCGTCGTCGTATGTCAGTTACCATAGTGAAATAATTTGGCCAGGAACGAGTTCTCCTTAAACTGCACACGAAAACAAGGGCCACAACACAAAACGTACTCACGTTAGGTCTACTATTTTTAGCAGGCAGCGTAAGCTTACAGTAGGAAGTACGTACACGCAAAGAATACTAGTCACGAATATGAAAGATTTGCGGAGGTATGCTTTATAATAGTTCACACTTACCCGAAGTCTCCTCAGCCGTGGTACCAGCAAACACGTATCAGAAAACCTCGTCGTCATACGTCAGTGGCCTTTGTGAACTAATTAGCCCAGCAACAAATTCTCTTAAAACTGCACACGTAAACAAGAGCCACAACAGAACAAGTATTCACGTTAGGCCTACTATTTTTAGCCTGCAGCCCACGCCTGCAGTAGGAAATAAACGCGAAAAATAGCAGTCACGAATAATAACGAGTTCTAGAGGCACAGCCGCCGTCTTGCGCAGCCGCCGTCTTCCGCAAGCGGCGCCCTAATGCCTGAGAACCTTCCAGATTATCGTAGAATATTCTTATAAGCTTGAGCGCGCAAACGCGAGCAGGTGAGAATATTCTCTAACTAACGCGGCCACCAGCGATAAAGCTCGAATGTTCGATGCTGCCTGTATAAATGCCGACGCGGCTTACGGCAGCGCAGAGTATTGACGGCCGACGCCCAGTTCGCCGCTATCAGTGTACAGCGTGTATTGCTGTAGCTTGAGTTTTCATTTCCCGGCCACAAGTTCTGCCAAATAAAGAGCTTCATCGTGAATCCGCCGGCTGTTGTCTTCGTCGACGTCACAACCATGTGTCATCTGGTGGAGGTGCTGCTTCATGATCCGAACGCCAGCGCGGGGCGCTCTCCAAAGCCCAAGCTGCGAAGAAGACGATGACAAAGACAGCCTGGATCGTCGAAATAGCCGCCGGCAGAAGGGACTACACCCAGAGGCAGCCCAAGGCAGCCCAACACTAAACACTAGGCAGCCCAAGACCGTCACATCGACCGCCGAGACGATGACAGCCCCCCTGCCGCCTACAACGTTCGTGATGAAACAGCCAAGGGAGCCACCGACTTTCCGTGGATCGTCGTTTGAAAACCCGGAGAGCTGGCTGGAGACGTACGAGCGAGTCGCCACCCTCAACAACTGGGTCTCTGAAGAGAAGCTGCGCCACGTCTATTTCTACTTAGAAGACGCCGCGAAGACGTGGTTCGAGAACCGTGTATTGAGCCTTCAAACCTGAGACCTCTTTCGGACGGTGTTCCTTACTTTCGTGAGCATTGTCCACAAGGAAAAGGCCGCTGCTTTGTGAGAATGAGACCGTCACCATCTACACGGAAGAGATGACGCGACTTTTCCGCCTGGCTGATGCTGCCATGCCTGAGGAAAAAAAGGTCCGCTTCCTTATGCGGGGAGTGAAACAAGATCTCTTTGCAGGATTGGTGCGGAACCCACCGAAAACGGTCACCGAATTCCTAAAGGAGGCTACAACAATTTAAAAATCCCTCGAGATGCGGACGAAGCAATACAACCGCTCAACTATGTCGACAGGCTACACGGAAGCGCACTCGCTAGGCTCCGACGACCTACGGGAAAACATCAGAGGGATCGTGCGGGAGGAGCTGCACAAGCTGTTACCTTCGGCCAAGCCTCAATTGTATTCGATGGCCAACATGGTCCGCGAGGAAACCCAGCAGTCGCTGGGCACCCCAGATTCAGCGCAGCCGCAGCTGCAAGCAATGAGCTATGCTGCTGAAGCCCTACGCAACGCCCCCCTTCTCACCCACTTCAAGACGCCGCGCCCAGGGTTGCCACTGACTTTATTTATTTATTTATTTATTTCAATACCCTAAAGGCCCAATTGGGCATTACATAGGGGGGGATTTAAGTGAATACATACATTTCAAACAACATAAACAGAAAACAAAATACCAAAAAGAAAACAATAAAAAGGAAAGAAACAGCGAGTACATCGAATCAGAGCATCAAGTCAGATACGTTCACCAACATTACTCGCATACACATTCGGATTCGCGGCCACGAGTGACAGATGCTTGACTTGTGCCTTCTCCTGTTATAGATCATCGGATCCTGCCCCGTGCAGGCTGCTCGTTGCCGCCAGGAATCAGCCGATCAGCGAAATCTGCGCACAACCGCCATCTCATCCAGCCCGCTCTGAGCACCGGAAGAGACGGTGACGCATCCCGTGACGTCACATGGTTGCAGCGCCACCACAAGCCTTATTAACGCCGAACAGACGGTTTCCATCTGGGATTCGCGGCCACGAGTGACAGATGCTTGACTTGTGCCTTCTCCTGTTATAGATCATCGGATCCTGCCCCGTGCAGGCTGCTCGTTGCCGCCAGGAATCAGCCGATCAGCGAAATCTGCGCACAACCGCCATCTCATCCAGCCCGCTCTGAGCACCGGAAGAGACGGTGACGCATCCCGTGACGTCACATGGTTGCAGCGCCACCACAAGCCTTATTAACGCCGAACAGACGGTTTCCATCTGGGATTCGCGGCCACGAGTGACAGATGCTTGACTTGTGCCTTCTCCTGTTATAGGTAGGCTGTTTATCTGGTTAGCCTTTTTGCTAATAACTTCTGTGGCTGTGAATCCCCGCAATTTGTGTAACGATGGGTGTTGACCTGTGTACTTATCGCGCTCGAATCGGCACGTTTTCTGCCTGTAGCTCACCTAAAAGCTTCCGACATGTTCAGTCTCACATGAAACTAACCGCAATCATCGCGCTATGCCCCAGGCCGTCTCTACTTCTGGCATTAACGTGTCTTACCTTGCTTTTACTTTGCGCGGGGGACGTGGAAGCTAATCCAGGCCCCAGGAATGAGGAAGTGGTCACCCTCATAAAAGAACGTGGTTCGAGTAAATGTCGCCAAACAACGAGCAGAAAGTCGCCAAAAGTCGCCATTTGTTTAGAAATTTCGCCAAAAAAGTCGCCATTCTAGATGTGTGCGGCATATCCTAGTAATAGGAATTTTCAGTGATGTATAGCCCCGTAGAATACAGTGTCATTCAAAGCCCTTAAAGTATCTTGACATTTCTCAATACCAGGCGCATCGCCCCTTCACCATGGGAGTGCTTGGTGCACCTGGTTCTCCGACTAGCCGCAAGATGTTCGCGGAGGCGCAAGTATGAAAGGATAAAACGCTCATGATATCCTTCCATCCCTGTCCGCTCGTTTCAAAGGTAAAAGTGTGGTAAACCTTGGGCGAAAGCCGCGAAGGCGTTGTTTGTAGACAGCTTTACATCCCCTCATATGAAAAAAAAAAGGATTAACAGGTTTATTGAAAGTAGTAAGACAGAATTCTTACAGGTATCGTTCATTAGTGAGTCTTATACCTTTCAGTGTGAACTAATATGATACCGGACGCCACTGTCCCTTTCATATATAATCACTGATATCTACCCGCGTCAATCCAGTGCGTTATAATTGAACAGGTAGACATTGTAAAATGTTATATAGCAATTGTTTTCATTGCACACGCTCACCAAGAACAGTAGAAAATGCCTGAATAAATAATTTTTTATTGCACGAACACCCGCGTATCCGCCCATCTTCGCTATACGAGCTCGATTAGGGGATACTGCAGCGGTGAATAGGTCGCCAAGCTATTCAGAATAGTTGGATCTTTGGCGGAACAAATGGCCGGAACACACGACCAACCCGTCATCTAGCCCCTTCAGAAGCGAAGCTTTAGCGAAGCTCTGAAGCATATAGATGAATCTAGATGAATTGAGTTAGAAGCATCTAGATGAATTGAGGAGATACACACGAGTTACAGGACGGACATACAGAACGGCGCGTAATGTGCACCTCAAAACCCAGAAAAATACAGAGAATAGTGCCGCTCTTTCGTTGGCAAGGCACTGAGCTTAGGATGCATAACTCAGTGGAGACCTAAGCTGAAAATCGCCAAAAATTCGCCATGTCGCCATTCATAATTTTAGGTCGCCACGGGCCTCACAAATTCGCCAATTTGGCGAAAAGTAGCCACCATTGGCAACCCTGGCCGCGCCGCCTCAGCAGCTCCACCGCCAGGCACCACCGCCGCCACCACCGACGTCATACCGCCAGCCAGCCTGCCAGCGATACACGCCGAGGAAGACCGACGTTCGGCGTGCCGCCGATCACCGCCCACTCTGTTACCGTTGCGGAAAAGCTGGCCGCATCTACCGCCGCTGCCCGTACCGATAGATGGGACTGCGTGGGTTCGCCATTGACGCGCCGCGTCCACAGCGGGGTGAACGACCACGCGACATCACCGACTACCTCGCAGGAACACAGGGGACACCCCGCAAACCTTCCCGTTCGCCGTCGCCAGGCCGCTACGTCTCAGCTCAACGCCCACCATACACTGGCCCAACTCGGGGCCGAACACCCAGTCCGTATCCGGAAAACTAAGGGCAACAACCGATGGAGGTACGGTTGCTGTACGACGAAATACCGAAGATCCCCCGCCGCCGAGGACGACGCCGCGACGAAATCTAAAGAACACGCCGCAAGCTGAACGGAGCCCTGACGTTGAAACTTCGCGGCCCCAAGAGGACCTGACGACGCAACGGGGAAGCAGCGTAACAAACCGACCTAGCCGTGACCCGACGCCACGACCTAACTGCAATGCAAGACGACGAACTAGCGACCTCGACGTTCTAATCAACGGCCACAGCGTCCCAGCTCTCGTCTACACCGGAGCCGACTATTCTGTCATCAGTGGACCGTTCGTCACGAAGTTGAAGAAAGTTTAGACTGCTTGCGAAGGCCGCGAAATCCGTACCGCTGGAAGCCATCTAATAACGGCGTCTGGAGTGTGCACAGCAAGACTCACAATAAATAATCGCACGCATACTTGCGCATACTGCGAGTTTTGTAATCTTGCAACACTGCTCCAGTGATGTCATACTTGGCGTGGGCTTCCTAAGAACCAAGTCGATATCTATCGTCGGACAAAACCACACCGCTGGATACGAAGCCATGCCAACGTGCGCTGAACGTGCTCGAGGATCAAGTCACCATTCCGCCTCGCCCCAGCGTCATAATTCCCGTCAGCACCGAAAAACCTGAAGACATTGAAGGTGTCATCGAGAGCCATCAGCGTCTGCTGCTGGACCGCGACATTTCCGTCGCAAGAGGCATTGCTCGGTTGCATAAAGGAAAAGGAAGCATGATACTTACGAACTTCAGCCAAGAATACAGGCACCTCAGCAGGGGCAAGACGACCGCATACATAGAACAAATCTTGGCCGCCAGCGATGCGTTTGCCTTTTCAGATTCTGACGAAGCTACGACGACGACCCCAGTACCTGAGCCACCCTTCGACGTAAACCCAAGTCTTCCCGCTCGCCAACAGCAACAGCTTCGACGCCTTCTGCAGGAATACAAGGACTGTTTCTCGTCGTCATCGCGGGTCCGACAAACGCCCCTTGCTAAGCACCGCATTTTAACAGAAGAAAATGCTCGATCACTCCGTCAGAGTCCCTACCGGGTTTCGACGCGGGAACGGGAGGCCGTTAAAAAGAAAGTCGACGAAATCTTACGCGTCGACATCATCCAACCGTCCAAGAGTCGGTTTCAAGAGTCCAAGAGTTTTTGTGAAGAAGGAGAATGGGACCCTGGGTTTCTGCGTCAATTATCGTCTCCTGAACAAAATAACAAAGAAGGACGTGTACCCTCTCTCACGGATAGACGACGCCCTCGATCGACTTCAGAACGTGAAGTACTTTCTGACGATGGACCTGAAGACCGGCTATTGGCAAATCGAAGTCGACGAGAGAGACCAAGAAAAGACTGCCTTAATAACACCGGCCGGCCTCTTCGAGTTCAAGGTCACGTCTTTTGGTCTTTGCTCGGCACCTGCGACTTTCCAACGTGTTATGGATACAGTGCTGGCTGGCTTGAAGTGGCAGACGTGCCTTGTGTTGTTGGACGACGTCGTTGTGTTTGCCTCTGACTTCGACGAACACCTCCAGCGCCTAGGAGCTGTACTTCAAGCAATCAAGACCTCCGGACTCACCCTGAATTCAGACAAGTGCCGCTTCGCGTGTGAGGAGCTCTTGTTCTTGGGCCACGTCATCAGCAAGTCAGGAGTTTTGCCCCGACCCCGCGGAAAACAGCTGCCATCGCTTCCTTCAAGCTGCCCACCGAAAAGAGGGCCGTACGCCGATTCCTAGGTTTATGCGCGTATTAGAGACGCTTCGTCAAGGAACTTTCACGGATCGCTGAGCCACTAACTGACCTCGCGAAGACCGACATGGAATTCAAGTGGAGAACGGCGCATGTCGAGGCATTCAAGAACTGAAACAACGCCTGCAGACGCCTCCGATACTAGCGCATTTCGAAGAATACGCCGATACGGAAATCCACACCGACGCAAGCAGTGTAGGTCTCGGCGCCGTCCTTGTGCAGAATACTGAGGGGCTGGAGAAAGTCATCAGTTATGCTAGCCGGTCGCTATCAAAGACAGAAAGCAACTATTCCACAACAGAAAAGGAGTACCTTGCCATCATCTGGGCTACATCCAAGTTTGGCCCCTTCAAAGTTGTGAGGGACCACCACGCCTTGTGTTGGCTAGCTAACTTCAAAGACCCTTCAGCTCGCCTTGCACGATGGAACCTAAGACTTCAAGAATTCGACATTACCGTCGCTTACAAGTCCGGAAGAAAACACTCTGACACCGAATGCCTGTCTCCTGCCCCCGTCGACCCACCACCGCAGGACGGCCAGGATGATGACTGCTTCTTGGGGACTATAAGCGCCGACGACTTCGCTGAACGACAGCGAGCCGACGCGGAACTCAGGGCCCTCGTGGAATACCTCGAGGGCCGGACCGCCGTTGTTCCGAAAGTATTTAGGCGAGGATTGGCGTTATAATAATAATAATAATAATAATAATAATAATAATAATAATAATTTATTTAACGTGCCCAGGAACAACCGTAAGGTCTTTGTGCAGGCGCACGCAAAAAAAACAATAAAAATAAACTATACAATACAGACAGTCTTCAGAGATAAAAAGAGCAAATACACGTAGACAAAGAGAAATGAACACAAAAGGGGAGGAGTAAAATAAGACAACACGAGAAATATTGAAGGGGAATGAAAAATTAGATTGCATATATACAACTATGCGGAAAGACGGAGAAGGGAAGACTTTGTACATTGTGCCATACTATGTCAAAACAGTACAAAGCTCGGATAAAAACAATGATTCTGGACTAAGAAAAATGTCAAGATCAAGAAAATTAACATTATAGAGACTTTGTATTCTGTGAACGGTAGAGTGTTGGAAGAAGCAGGCGGGTACATGAAACGGTCTGTTCTCTCTGGTTAACTTACGCGGAATTCGAAAATTAACACAATCGAGAAGTACAGGGCAGGATATGATACCGTGGACTAGCTTGTAAAGAAACAAGAGATCAGAACGATTTCGTCGGCAGTGAAGTGATGGCAATGATAATAATTCAGCAGTATTTGAACGAGATTTTTTAGCAAAGCGATGGTTATATATGCTAAGGAATTTTTTCTGGACTCGTTCAAGGGTGTTACCGCTGGATTGAGCAATGCCATTCCATATCACGGACGCATACTCCAGTTGAGGAAGACATAGCGCGGTGTACAATTTTCGGAAGGGCATAAAAGAACGGAATTCTCTAGACAATCTGCAAACACAGCCTAGGGTGCGAAGAACCCGCAAAGCAACACGCTTAGCGTGAGCAGAAAAGTTTAACGTGCTATCAACAACAACACCAAGATCACTGATCTCATAAACCTTGCATAAGGACACAGAATTGACAGAGTATTGAAATGACACGCTAGATGTTTTGCGAGTGATAGACATGAATTTTGTCTTCGAGGCATTCAGAGAAAGGTTATTAGCGTTGCACCATTCGGAAAAAGAGCGCAAATCTGACTGCAGCAAGCGACAGTCGTTAACTGAATGAATTTCCTTAAAAATCTTGATGTCATCGGCATACAAGAGGAAAGAAGAATTACGAATGGCAAAAGAAACATCATTAACGTAAATTAAAAATAGGAGTGGGCCTAATACTGACCCTTGAGGGACCCCACTAGTCACTTTATACAAAGAAGATGATTGGCCATTTACCGCTACATAACAATATCTATTGAGCAGATAGCTCTGCAGGAGATTCACAACCGACAAGTCAACATCAAATTGCGCAAGTTTAACCATAATCAGTGTGTGGCTGACTACGTCAAAAGCCTTGCTCAGGTCACAGTAGAGTACGTCAACCTGTCCTCTCTGAGAAATAGGTGTGGAGATCTGCGTCATGAAACTAGCAAGATTTGTGGTAGTTGAGCGGCCAGCGAGAAAACCATGTTGATTAGGAATCAATGAGCTTTTAACACTAAAAGACAATATTTTGTGAAGAGCCAGCTCGAAGATGTTTGATGTGGCACATAGTAGAGAAATCGGGCGATAATTAGAAACATCTGTTTTAGAGCCCGACTTAAATACTGGGAAAACACGAGCAGTTTTCCACATGCTAGGAAATGTGGAAGTGTCCAGGCAGTTATTAAATATCGTAGTCAGTACTGGGACAAATATACTACTATAAGCTTTTAGTATGGCGGAGGGGATGCCATCTGGGCCACATGATAAGGATGGTTTTAAGCACTTAATGCATTCGCAGATAAGATTTTCATCCAGCGACAAAGCACTGGTTGAGCGAACTGCCTTAGGCGGTCTGATATCAGTGCTAGAGTCTGAGGCCTTATAAAGGGATGAGAAATGTGCGGCAAAACAGTCAGCGACGGCATGCACTTCTACCCCATTTGAGTCTAGTAGTCTGAAAGACTCTCCGCTTTTGCTGGACCGTTTACGTACATACTTCCAAAACTCAGCTGGCCTGTCAGAAGCGCTTTTTTCTAAGAATTCAATATACGAACTATGATCCTGTTTGTATAGACGTTTAGCGAGAGTTCGAAAAAAGCTGAACTCTTCCTTCCACTCGCTCGATGGAGAACATTTAGATTTCCTGTGTGCGCGATCTTTATGCTTCAGTGCACTGATAAGTTCAGATGAGAACCAGTGGGGATATTTACGTTGTTTATGTGTGTATTGGGGAATAAAATTACGCATGCTGCTCAGTACAAGCTCCGCAAACTGATCAACCTGGTCATCAACATTTGGTTTGTCAGTAACCTGTGACCAGTCAACGGTGGACAAGTAATGATACAGGCCCGTGTAATCACCTCGCTTGAAAGCAAATCTTGGAGATCTGTTTACATAACTGCTGTAGCTCGTTGTTTTGGCTGATGCGGATAATCTTACGTTAAGTGGTGGGTGGAATTTGTCAGGACGTACAAGAGAGATGCTGGAGCGGGAAACTTCAAGGGGTTGATCGTTTGACACACACAGGTCTAAGACGTTGCCACTGGAATTGACGACTGAGTTATGTTGCAGTAGGGAATTAAACGCCAGAAAGTCCAAGAGCAGGCTGCACTTTTTCTCTATGAAATGATTGTAATGAGAAAAGGTAAGCGTACTCCAGTCAATTCCAGGTACATTGAAATCCCCAAGAACAATAATTATGTGTCCACTATGAGAAGATATCACAAGTTCAATAGAAGACATCACATCATGAAACGAGGCAGGGGAAATGCTGGGTGGTAAATAGAAACATCCAATCAACAATTTTTCACGGCGCTCAAGGTTGATTTCTAGCCACATCGATTCTTCGATGGTTTCTAGGTCTTTCCGTCTAACGGATTTCAGTGAATTTCAGTGAATAATAATAATAATAACACTTTATTCTGGCATGTGTACACAACAGTTACATGCCACCGAGATGAGGCAAAAGGAAACAGACGAAACTGTTTCCTGACTAGGCCTACATCCCGGCTCGTGAACAAAAAACTAAAACAAGGACAGCGGTGAGGAAAGCGAAAAACATCCAGTACAGCACAATTCACCAGCATCACTGTAGAGAAGTCATGGAATTTCAAGCAATTTCGCTATAGAAGTACGAAAACCTATAAAAACCATTTCATGTTGATATGTCCATCAGAGTAAACTTGTGAATAGATTTAATGAATGAAGAGGTGCAATAGTATCCATCATAATTCAGAATTCAAGTGGAGCTAACAATGTGCGTAGCTTAACAATTGAAACGCAGTGAAGTACAACCTGGTGAACAGAAGTATACATCGCAAGTGGCAAAATACATTGCATGCACATAAAACACACCCCCAAAAAAAAAACAAAAAAGAAAACAAAACAAAAACAAGCACTTCATCCTGGATCGAAGAGTAATATTACTTTCTTTTTAAAATAATGTACAGATCTGCTTATCTGTGATAATCCTACTACAGAAGGAAAACTGTTACATATATCTACTATTTGATGGTCAAGTGATTGGGTACCATTATTGGTTCTAGATCGTGTTGAAACAAGTGACGTCCTTCGTAAGTTATATTCAATGTGACGAGTGAGGTACATATTGCTGAATGAAGCAAAATCTTCTTTTATACAATTATAAATAAGAACCATCAGTTTAAGTTTGTAGCATTCAGTGAAACACAATACACGTAAAATAGAAAATAAATTGATATGTCTATGTCTATCTGGCCTTTTAGTTATTAGCTTCAATGCTTTTTGTTGCATGGTAATTAATTTTTGTGCATTGGTCCTATTACATGTGCCCCAAACTAAGTTGCAGTATGTGAGGTGCGAATGAACGAGAGAAAAGTATAGCTGCTTTGCCACCGAATGTGGAAGAAGATGGTTAATACGGCTTATAACACCAATGGATCGAGCCATTTTCAGTTTTACATGACTCACGTGATCAGACCAGCTCAAGTCATTGCGGAAGTGTACGCCCAGAAACTTACAGCTACTGTTACATGTTATTTCTGAATTACCAAAATAGAGTTTTGGGTTGTGGTTTATTGCTTTGTTTTTAGCACGGAATAAAATGAAATTAGTTTTTTTCACGTTTAATCTCAGCTGATTTACCCTCAACCATCCCTCTAATTCTTCAAGCCAACTATTCGCTCTCTGCTCAAGTTATTTTAGGTTGGGACCAGAAAAGAAGATGTTAGTGTCGTCGGCATATATGATAATGTTCGAAGATGAAGGAATGTTTACAATATCATTTATGTACATAGTGAATAGAAGGGGTACTAATACTGATCCCTGAGGTACTCCATATTTTATTGTTCCGTAGTTAGAGCGAGTGTCGTTATGTAGCTTTGTGTATTGTTGACGTGCAGTCAGGTAGCTTTTCATAAGGCTTTTTGCAATGCCACGAATTCCATAAATTTCTAATTTTGCTAAGAGAATGTCATGTTGAACCGAATCAAACGCTTTACTGAAGTCGAGAAATAGTCCGATAGTAAAGTGTTTCATTTCAATGTTTCGAATTAAGACATTTTTTATATAAAGCAATGCGGTTTCAGTCGATTTCCCAGGTTGAAAACCGTATTGATGATCACTTATCACATTATTTGCGGAAAGGAAGCCAAAGAAACGTGTATAAATTATTTTTTCAGCAACCTTAGAAAAAATTGGCAGAACTGAAATTGGCCGGTAATTACCGAATTCTGTTTTATTTCCACCTTTAAAGACAACAGTAACACGTGCTATCTTTAATCTATCTGGGAACACGCCAGTAGCCAACATCTGAATGAATATATAGGTCAGTGGTTCTATAAGGCAACTAATGGAATTCTTAATTGACAATGGTGAGATGTCATCATCACCAGGAGCACAAGTATTTTTTAGACAATTAATAATGGTTGTGATTTCTGCTTCTGTTGTTGGCGTCAGAAATATCGAGTCATAGTTGGAAACCTGAATGCATGACGTAAGAGAGGTATTATTAGGCAAGGGAATTGAGTCGACATATCCGCTTACAGGAAGTGTTCATTGAATTTGTCGGCTAATGCAACACCGTCATAGATAATACCCTTAACCAGCATTTCGACGGGTGTTGTGTTAGCTTTGCTGCCGATGAGAGTTTTAATTTTTTCCCAGATCTGCTTAGGATTGTTACCTATATGTTTGAAAACTTTTTTCTGTAAAATGACGACTTTGCTTTTTTTAGATCAGCATTTAGCACATTACGAAACTTTTTTGTACTCAGCTAATATCTCAGAACTTCTCGTTTTAAGAAATTTAGCGAACATCAAGTTTTTTTCTTTTATTCTCATAAAAAGAGCCTTGTTTATCCAATCTTTACGGGCCTTTCTGTGTTTTCTAATTGCCATAACAGGAAAAGCGACATTGTAATGGTTAATAACCTTTATAATGAAATTTTCGTACGCTTCATTTGGGTCGGTTGCATTGTAGACGTCTGTCCAATCGGTTGTTTTCAGCAACTCACAGAAAACAGCGATATTATTGGAATCATTCGTTCTACGTGAATGGATAGGGGTAGTTCGTTTTTTACTTAAAGGGACAAATACAAAGAACGGCAAGTGGTCACTTAGACCAGACGAAAACAGTCCGGAAAAAACCGCGTCCCGAGAAAAGTTCGTGTAGCAAAGATCTATTATTGTTGCTGTTGATTTGTTTACTCGTGTTGGGGACTCAATCGTATTTGTACAGCCATACAGTAGCATTATTTCAGTTAAGGCCGCTTGAATCGGAGATCTACCCATAACATCATTATTAAAATCACCAAGTGCAATAACACGCCATTTATTTGAATTCGCATTTTCTAAACATGTCTCAATAAACTGAAGAAAGGCCTCTGTGTTACCTTGAGGTGGGCGGTACAGCGCAATGATAAAAATGTTCCGGTGTAACAGGCTAACACATTCGAAATCTTCGAAAACGCCTGTATAATCAGTCAGGATGTCAAAAGATAAGTTTTGGCGCGTGTATATGGTCACACCCCCACCTCGTTTTTCTTTCCTGAATTGAGTTACATGTTTGTAGCCAGTGAATTGAATGACGTCTTCCTCCGAGCGGAACCACGTCTCGGTAAAAGCAAAAAAAATCAAAAGTGTAGTTGATCTGCTTCATTTCAGCCTCGACTTCCTCTCCCTTGTTTCTTAAACTTTGCGCATTTAAGTGATAAAAGGACAGGCTATTGTTTGTACTGTATCCAGAAGTTTTTAACACTTCTAGGAATGAATCAGTAGAAAAATAGGCCATTTTTCACTAACTTCTTTTCTGACGAAACGCACAGTCTGTTCTAGATAATTTTGTCTAAGTCGCTTTCATTGTTGATGTTCATGGCGCGAGTACTTGGTTCCTTTCGAGCAAATATCTTCCCTTCCTTCGTCCAGACAAACCGGTAGTGTGCTTCCGCATCTTTTGTCTTTGCGAGCCACAATAGCCTCTTGTTTTGCGCAGTTAAGTTGTTTTTTTTTTTTTCGAAAACTTTTTTTTCGAAAAATTTTTCTCGAAAACCGACGTCTTCGTAAAGAAGAACTTCTCTCCGGTCAGGGCCAACTACCTTATCGTTGTACCTTCGGCACTGCGAGTGCGACCTTCTGCACTGCGGCACAGCGAAGTCTTCCATGTCGTGCGCCATAAGCCGTTTTTTGCGCGTTAGCGAACCTGTGGATTCAAATTTTTGCTTTGTTGTTGTAATTTATTTGTGTATGCACTTGTTTTTTTTTTCTTTCCATGTTCTGTTACGAGCATCGGGACGAGGCTTTTTCAGAGGGGCGCAATACCACGCGAACTTCTTTTTGTCATTTTTTATGTAACTAGTCCGTTACACGCGTGGCGGCCGCCTTCCGCCAGCCGCGCCCTAATGTCTGGCAACCTTCCACATTATCGTAGAATATTCTTAAAGCTTGAGCGCGCAAACGCGACCATTTGAGTTTATTCTCGAACTAACGCGGCCACCAGCGATAAGGCTCGAGTGTTCGATGCTGCCTGTATAAATGCCGACGCGCCTTACGGCACGGCAGATTATCGACGGCCGACGCCCAGTTCGCCGCTTTCAGTGCATGCAGCGTGTATTGCTGTAGCTTTAGTTTTCATTTCCCGGCCACAAGTTTGGCCAAATAAAGAGTTTCATCTTGAACACGCCGGCTGTTGTCTTCCTTGACGTCACCACCACGTGACAATAAAAATGCCAAAAATACCAGTCACAGATATTAATAATTATATCTGGGGTTTAACGTCCCAAAACCAAGATATGATCATGAGAGACACCGTAGTGGAGGGCTCCGGAAATTTCGACCACCTGGGGCTCTTTAACGTGCACCTAAATCTAAGTACACGGGCCTCAGACATTTTCGCCTCAATCGAAAATGCAGCCGCCGCGGCAGTCACGAATATTAGACTTGTAGAGGTATGCTTTGTAATAGTTGACACTTACTCCACGTCTGCTCAACTGAGGTACCAAAAAACACGTTCAGAAAAGCTCGTCGCCGTACGTCAGTTACCATTCTAAACTAATTTGCCCAGCAACGAATTCTCTTAAAACTGCACACGTAAACAAGGGCCACAATATGAAAAGTATTCATGTTGGGTGTATTAATTTTAGTGTGCAGCCTACGCTTGCAGTAGAATATGAAAGCCAAAAATTGCAGTCACGATTATTAGAGATTTCTAGAGGTACGCTTTGGAATAGTTGACGCTTACCCGAAGTCTGCTCAGCCGTGGTACCAGCAAACACGTTCAGAAAACCTCCTCGTCGTACATCAGTTATCATTCTGAACAAATCGGCCCGGTAACGGACTCTCCTAAAACTGCACACAAAAACAAGGGCCACAATATAAAAAGTACTCACGTTTGGTCCGCTATTTTTAGCGCGCAGCCTATGTTTACAGTAGGAAATAAACGCGAAAAATAGCAGTTACGAACATTGGAGACTTCGAGAGTTACATTTTTATAGTTGACACCAGCGTTGCGGAATGGCGCCTCCATTCCACTCCAATTCTATTCCGGGGAATTACAACTTGCCGCAATTCCATTCCTTTCTATTTCTCGGGATGAAAAAACTTAGCGCATTCCCACTCCGGGAAGTGCCGGGCAGTTCAATTCCATTCCTGCAATTCCTCAGCGTAGGAAAGGAATCTTGATAGTTTTATCGAGTTAAGAATGTACGCCCCGTAAACCTGATGTCATCAAATGCATTAAGAACTGAAAAAGTACGCAAAACACGCCAACAAAATCAAGGGTAATTCCAATAGGGGCAGTTCACTCACTAACTATAGTATTTGCATGGTCAGCACGTTTGAACGAATGGTGATGTTCTCATATTTTTTAAGCTTAAATGTGTCAGTACTAAAATGCCGACATAGCGTATTTTTATGGTGACGAAAGTGGTGTTCAAGAAGACTAAGCAGTTTTGCTACGGGTCTGGAGCGGTCGTGAATATGGATAAAACTAAGATTTGGTTGATGCCAGCAGATCTAGAGAGTTTCCACTAGATCTGCTGGTATTATTTGGAACAGTGCACCACTAAGGCACCTTGAGCCTTAGCATCGAATACGGAACACTGGGCCGCACTGCTCGTCAGCACTGACGCTTGTCAAGCGCGCCTCGCTAGCATGGATGGGGTGAGGAGAACTTTCCGTGTTCGCCTGTGAGCAGGTGGGCAATGTCTTCCTTGTCGCAAAGGTTATTTACGTGTGTCAGGTACTAAACTGCTCGTGAGATAAAGATCAGGCTGTGCGTAGAGTATTCGCCACTTTCCCGTGGGGGTATCAATGGGAACCAACGCGCAGGGATAATTTGTTTCTCCCTTCAGTATCTGCCGGGGATAATGCATTTGTGTGTACACTATCTTATGCCTCGATTTTGTAATAGGTACGTTGCTTATAAATGTACCGTGCATGTACTCAGCCAAGTCATTTTAAAAATACTGCTTTATTGTTAAATTCGAGGCTCTGACTTACTAATGTTTGAAGTTTGGGAAACAGTGCGTAGAGGATAACATGCTCTATTTTCGGAGAAAGACGTAATTCCATTCCCATTCCATTCCTCCAAGCGGTGCCCCCATTCCATTCCCATTTCATTCCGGGGCCACGAAAATGTGGAATGATTCCGGAGTCATTTCAATTCCGGAGTGGCAACTCCGCGACACTGGTTTACACTTACCCGAAGTCTGCTCAGCCGTGGTCAGGGCTTAAAGTCTCCCTTCATTGGAGCGGGGCCCACATAAAGCAGCAATATATATATATATCAAGAAGTTATTCCCTGCAATTACATATCTATATATATATATAGATTAAGCGTTAAGAAGGGTGTTTGCGGTAATCACAGTGCAGTGAAGCCAACTGTCTCTAAAAGTGAAAAAATGCTTATGAATGCTATACAATACACATATCCGAATATATTTCTGTCATTTATTCAACGTGTCAATCCAATCAAGCATTAAATGAAATTATTTTGGGAATGATTTTTCAAAAATAACTCGGCATGCAAAGGCCTAAAGATATATGAGCTCAAAATAAGTAACGTTAGTTGACTCACTGGATTCAGAACCTCAAGCACGACAATGACAAAATTTATTTTCCCTACCACTTGCCTAATAAAGCAGGCAAAATACATGCGTCTTTCCTATTAGAGACTTGTGATGCACAACAAAAAAATGACACTTGAGTGGCAAATTAAACACACCAAAATGAACCATTCCTGATTCACGAGCAGGTAGCTTCACACTCAGGCGCCTCGTGAACCATTAGGCTGTTCCAAGACGCTCTGTCGAACTGGGTGGTGACCCGTGTTTCAGGAGGCGTTGCCGGTGGTGTTCAGTGTCTCAGTGAATTACAGTCAGCAGTACGACGATACCTGTTTTCTTCTGTTTCGTTCCCACCCCGTCAACCAAAAATTCGCGATTAAATCATCATTCGGAAAATTTCAGGGTATAATTTCCCTACACAAAGCACTACTGCCAAAAAATTCAACTCCAGTGCTTGTCAAAGGGGTGCCACAGTGCCACCGACGGAGTGCCGAGGGGGGGGGGGGGGGGCTCCTTAAAAATGGAAGGGCGGACCCGGGCCCTCCGGGCCCCCCTTACTTTAAGCCCAGGCCGTGGTACCAGCAAACACTTTCAGGAAACCTCCTCGTCGTACGTCATTTACCAATGAAAACTAATTAGCCCGACTACAAATTCTCATAAAACTGCACAGGTAATCAACGGCCACAATATCAAATGTATTGATGTTGGGTGTACTATGTTTAGCGTGCAGCCTACGCTTCCAGTAGAATATCAACGCCAAAAATTCCAGTCACACAGTCTTGTAGAGGTAGGCTTTGTAGTAGTTGACGCTGATACCGAAGTGTGCTCAGCTGTGGTACCAGCAAACACTTTCAGGAAACCTCCTCGTCGTACGTCATTTACCAATGAAAACTAATTAGCCCGACTACGAATTCTCATAAAACTGCACAGGTAATCAACGGCCACAATATCAAATGTATTGATGTTGGGTGTACTATGTTTAGCGTGCAGCCTACGCTTCCAGTAGAATATCAACGCCAAAAATTCCAGTCACGAATATTACAGTCTTTTAGAGGTAGGCTTTGTAGTAGTTGACGCTGATCCGAAGTGTGCTCAGCTGTGGTACGAGCAAACACTTTCAGAAAACCTCCTCCTCGTACGTCAGTTACCAATGAAAACTAATTAGCCCAACTACGAATTCTCATAAAACTGCACAGGTAATCAACGGCCACAATATCAAATGTATTCATGTTGGGTGTACTATTTTTAGCGTGCAGCCTACGCTTCCAGTAGAATATCAACGCCAAAAATTCCAGTCACGAATATCACAGTCTTGTAGAGGTTGGCTTTGTAGTAGTTGACGCTGATCCGAAGTGTGCTCAGCTGTGGTACGAGCAAACACTTTCAGAAAACCTCCTCGTCGTACGTCAGTTACCAATGAAAACTAATTAGCCCATCTACGAATTCTCATAAAACTGCACAGGTAATCAACGGCCACAATATCAAATGTATTCATGTTGGGTGTACTATTTTTAGCGTGCAGTCTACGCTTCCAGTAGAATATCAACGCCAAAAATTCCAGTCACGAATATTACAGTCTTTTAGAGGTAGGCTTTGTAGTAGTTGACGCTGATCCGAAGTGTGCTCAGCTGTGGTACCAGCAAACGCTTTCAGAAAACCTCCTCGTCGTACGTCAGTTACCAATGAAAACTAATTAGCCCAACTACGAATTCTCATAAAACTGCACAGGTAATCAACGGCCACAATATCAAGTGTATTCATGTTGGGTGTACTATTTTTAGCGTGCAGCCTACGCTTCCAGTAGAATATCAACGCCAAAAATTCCAGTCACGAATATTACAGTCTTGTAGAGGTTGGCTTTGTAGTAGTTGACGCTGATCCGAAGTGTGCTCAGCTGTGGTACGAGCGAACACTTTCAGAAAACCTCCTCGTCGTACTTCAGTTACCAATGAAAACTAATTAGCCCAACTACGAATTCTGATAAAACTGCACAGGTAATCAACGGCCACAATATCAAATGTATTCATGTTGGGTGTTATTTTTAGCGTGCAGCCTACGCTTCCAGTAGAATATCAACGCCAAAAATTACAGTCCCGAATATTACAGTCTTGTAGAGGTTGGCTTTGTAGTAGTTGACACTGATCCGAAGTGTGCTCAGCTGTGGTACCAGCAAACACTTTCAGAAAACCTCCTCGTCGTACGTCAGTTACCAATGAAAACTAATTAGCCCAACTATGAATTCTCACAAAACTGCACAGGTAATCAACGGCCGCAATATCAAGTGTATTCATGTGGGGTGTACTATGTTTAGCGTGCAGCCTACGCTTCCAGTAGAATGTCAACGCCAAAAATTCCAGTCACGAATATTACAGTCTTGTAGAGGTAGGCTTTGTAGTAGTTGACGCTGATCCGAAGTGTGCTCAGCTGTGGTACCAGCAAACACTTTCAGAAAACCTCCTCGTCGTACGCCAGTTACCAATGAAAAATAATTAGCCCAACTATGAATTCTCATAAAACTGCACAGGTAATCAACGGCCACAATATCAAATGTATTCATGTTGGGTGTACTATTTTTAGCGTACAGCCTACGCTTCCAGTAGAATATCAACGCCAAAAATTCCAGTCACGAATATTACAGTCTTGTAGAGGTAGGCTTTGTAGTAGTTGACGCTGATCCGAAGTGTGCTCAGCTGTGGTACCAGCAAACACTTTCAGAAAACCTCCTCGTCGTACGCCAGTTACCAATGAAAAATAATTAGCCCAACTATGAATTCTCATAAAACTGCACAGGTAATCAACGGCCACAATATCAAATGTATTCATGTTGGGTGTACTATTTTTAGCGTGCAGCCTACGCTTCCAGTAGAATATCAACGCCAAAAATTCCAGTCACGAATATTACAGTCTTGTAGAGGTAGGCTTTGTAGTAGTTGACGCTGATCCGAAGTGTGCTCAGCTGTGGTACCAGCAAACACTTTCAGAAAACCTCCTCGTCGTACGTCAGTTACCAATGAAAAATAATTAGCCCAACTATGAATTCTCATAAAACTGCACATGTAATCAACGGCCACAATATCAAATGTATTCATGTTGGGTGTACTATTTTTAGCATGCAGCCTACGCTTCCAGTAGAATATCAACGCCAAAAATTCCAGTCACGAATATTACAGTCTTTTAGAGGTAGGCTTTGTAGTAGTTGACGCTGATCCAAAGTGTGCTCAGCTGTGGTACCAGCAAACACTTTCAGAAAACCTCCTCGTCGTACGTCAGTTACCAATGAAAACTAATTAGCCCAACTACGAATTCTCATAAAACTGCACAGGTAATGAACGGCCACAATATCAAATGTATTATGTTGGGTGTACTATTTTTAGCGTGCAGCCTACGCTTGCAGCAGAACATAGAAGCCAAAAATAGCTGTAACGAATTTTACATACTTGTAGAGGTATGCTTTGTAATAGTTGAGACTTACCCGAAGTCTGCTCGGCTGAGGTACCAACAAACACGTTCAGAAAACCCCGTCGTCGTACGTCAGTTACCACTGTGAACTAATTAGCGCAACTACGAATTCTCATAGTACTGCACAGGTAATCAAGGGCCACATCAGAAAAGCTATTCACGTTAGGCCTGCTTTTTTAACGCGCAGCTTATGTTTACAGTAGGAAATAAACGCGAAAATAGCAGTCACGAACATTGGAGACTTCTAGAGTTGCATTTTTATAGTTGACACTTACCGAGTTCTGCTCAGCCGAGGTACGAGTAAACACGTTCAGAAAACCTCCTCGTCGGACGTCAGTTACCATTGTGAACTTAACCCAGCAACGAATTCTCTTAAACGCAAAAGGCTGTTGTAGCAAGTATTACTGGTATTACCGCAGTTTCTGAATAGCACGCCAGGTGGTCGACGCAGGCGACGAGCCATCGATTGGCACTGGTTGAAAGCTAAACGGACCTAGGAGGTCCAGACCGACAGTCTCGAGGGGAGAGGCAGGAGGCGGTACAAGATAGAGAAGTCCGGGCGACGATGTGGTGGGGCGCTTGTGACGTTGGCATTGTTCGCCACGCGCGACGTATGTTTCTGTGTCACGTCGCATCTAGGGCCAGTATGACCTTTGCTGGATGCGGTGAAACGTTCTGGCGAAGCCCATGTGTCCGCAGGTTGCGTCACCGTGGAAGAACCGCAGACCGTGAGTGCGTCGAACTACCAGGAGCAGACGGCCTCCTTAGCCCGAATATTTTTAAACACGATAGTCTTTCTTGGGGAACTTACACGCAGAAATTTTGGTCTGTCTTGCTGTTTGTCTGTCTGTCACCCGATTCAGCCACCCGGCCAAAGTTGAGGCACTTGCTTACTGGCCACCCATCTTGAACTGGTACGGCTGGTCGTACTTGTGAACGTTGTCAAGCAAAAAGCAAAAATTACGCATATCTGAGGCGCGACATCACTAGGTATTAGGTGGTGTGTTCCTTTATTAGAAAATACATAGATACGTAATTCTAAAGACCCTACTTTCTTAAGCTGCGCTGAAAATGCGACGCGCCGACGAAAGCCCTCTGCCACGGAGGAAGGAAAGAACTTTCCTCCTCCGTGCCGTCTGCACAAGCTCGTTTCCCGACGTATTGCCAGATGGCGCCCATATCTTACGCAGCGTAGAGTTACTGTATATGCTACCTTTAGGTAGCAGAGTTGCGCATCTATCTTCCAAACACCGCTAGCAACCATTCATTGCGGTGAAGCTGACGCTGGGACCAATTTTTGTGTTCCTCGACGCCGCCGCTGCAGCGAACTAAACTGACACTAGTCATTCACATTAAAGTAAATCACCGGTCTTCGACACGCCAAACATGTCGACCGTTGACCCGGTAGGCATGTCACCTGCAAAAACGAAGTGAGTCCTCGCGACATAGCCATGGTTGCTAGCCAGACCTATGCGCAACTCTGCTACCCAAAGGTAGCATATACAGTAACTCTAACGCAGCGCTCCTCTATCGTCTTTCGGCGACATTTGCAGCGAAGCACGCAGATACGCGGCCATTTTTTTTTTTTTGTAGAGGACGTCATCGTAAACTATAAATAGCTTCGATGGACATGGTCATTCGCGGAGGGAAACGGAACCTAAGCAACGGTCCACGCATTGGGTTGTCCGGAAAGCCGCGAGATCAGGGAACTGTGAGCCAATAGCGGCGATTTTCTGGTCGAAGTTGCCAGCGTTGCGCTCAGTCGTCGGTAGAGGAATAAACAGTCAGCATATTCGTGGCGGTTAGCGCTCTTGTACCGTAAAGTCAAACTGTTGGAAGCTCAGGGCCCAGGAGGAAATTTTCAATCAGATGGCCTGCGGCGTCGCTGCGAGAGTCGCCCCGCAAGCTGCTGTGAGCATTGAAGTCGCCGAGAACGAGGTAAAGTTCTTGCAATTCATTGAATAATGTAGGAAATTCCTGCTTGTGTAATTGGTAATGCGGGGGTATGTAAAGCGAACAAATGGTGATGAGTTTATTTAAAAGGATAGCTCAGACGGCCATTGCTTGCAGGGGCGTTCGCTGCTGCAATTCTTGACACGCTATAGCTTTGTCTACTATAAACGCAACGCCACCAGATGATGTGTGAGCGCCATCGCGGTCGTTACAAAAGACGACATACTGTCGAAGAAAATTTTTGCGGGTTGACTCTAAATGTGTTTCTTGCATGCAGAATAACCTTGGTTGGAAATCAGTGAATAGTTCTAGGAAAACATCCAAATTGTTAATTATACCTGTCAAATTCCAATGAATTATTTGGGGTATGGATTTTGATTTGTAGTGTAGTAATGTAGGTTCTCTGCGTACAAGTACTTTCTAGGTCTATGTGCCTTTCTCAGGCGCAGTCACTTGAGCCACTTTGTCTTTCTTCAAGCTCTCAAGCGAACCGCTTCGGTCCCTCGACATCGATGACGCCCAAGGAAACTTGCTGGTGTTCATTGCCTCGAGTGAGGCAGCGAACGCCCGCCTTTGCAGCCTTGTAGACATTGCTAGAGACCTCGCCACGTGCGGAGAGGTCCCTTGCCCCAACAGCCCAGAGGTTTAGGGGCTCTACTTATATGCAGGCGGAACAGTCTTACCTGCTACCGCCAAAGGGCAAGGTGGCACCGCCACTGGCTCGCTTCGTGCCATCCGAGAAAAGGTTGCCTGGGGCCGGTGCGGTGCTACCCTGCTACGCACCGCATCAGCATACATTGTTGCTTGAAGGAACGCGAGGCGTTTCCGCACTTCTCGGAACGAAATGTTTTCTTTGATTTTGAGTGATATTACGTCCTTCTAATTCTTCCAAGAGGCGCACGAGTGCGAGTACGCGGCGTGCTCGCCGTCACACTTTACGCAGTGAAGTGCATTTTCGCATGTTTTTGAGTTTTGCTCGGTGGATCCACATGTGGGACATGTGTGCTGGCCTTGACATGTCTGGGACCCGTGACCGTGCCTTTGGCACTGGAAGCGTCGTCGGGGATTCGGAATGTATGGGCGCACACGCAGCCTTGCGTAACCTGTTAAAAGTGTGTCAGGAAGAACGCTGGAGGTAAAAGCAACGATTATGTGCTTTCTTGGAATATCCTTTCCATCTCGCTTGATCTTTGTTCTCTGGACATTATCTACATTCTCACGTTTCCAACCACTCAGTCAAGTCAGCAGTCAGTCAGGTCAGCAAGCCATCCTCCGATACAGCACCTCGGAGAGTGTTCATAGAACGATGTTTAGATACAGTGGGATATCACGAAAAACATTCAGGCTGGACAGTTTTGCATATTGTTCTTTGTCTCGGAGTTTGATGAGGCGATCTCCACTTTCCTTTTTGTGGCTTTGTAACCTGGTCCAAGTGCATCTACTAAGAACATTGAACTAGGAATGGGGACAGTTTTATGACTGTCTTTTGAGGCTTGTCACTATGAATAAAGGCGTGGAAAGTTTTCTTTGCTGGGTTAAAAAAGTTGGATATTTCCTTCGGTGCGCACCCTTTTCAAGGAACAATCATTGGGTAATGGATGGAAGTTTTTAGCCATAAAATATGGATTGTGTTCGGCAGCGGTGGGAGCCACCCACCACCGAGCCCAACAAGGGGACACTGCAAGACATGGGAAAGGCCTTGCGCACGCCAGCTGTGCACCGCCACTAAAACCAGATGTGACGCATCCCAAGGTGGGGTAGACCACATGAGGTTTACCATTGCCGCGAGGAAAATTCGAAGTAAACAGAAGAGAGGAGAAGACGGGAAAGATGAAAACTGGGAGAAAAGACGAAGACGTGAGAAGGGAGAGAGACAGGAAAAGGCGACTGCCATTTTCCCCGGGGTTGGTCAGTCCAGGGCAGGGCTGCGCAAAGATACTTTGAAATTGTATCGCTATACAATGCAAGATACTCAGGCAAGAAGCATTTGAGATACAGATAAAGATACCACAACATTGATTGTACCCGATACGATACATTCCAATTGTATCTTAAGATACTTCGATGCATTCGCAAATTTGTTATTATATACCTACATAATGTAGCACTAAACCCCTATGCACAGAAATGTTCGTTTGAAAATTTATTGACTTGGACCAATTCTGTTTCACTTGAATGAAATGTCTGTTAGTATCTCAAAAGATTTGTATTTCTCGCTCAAGGTATATTAGTTTCCTTACAAAACAATTTATCGGCGTTGGTTTAGCTGCTTAACATGACAGCTCCTTATACACTTCGCTGATTGCGGTTTCTGCTTGTCGCTTGGGTAATTGGAGACAGTAGCTGCTCTGCTTGCCGACGAGCTAGCGGGTTGCCATCTAATCACAAGAACTTCAATAAGAAGCCGCAGCACGATAGTGCGAAGAGCGCTGGAGAGTTCTACCTTGCCTGTAAAGTAAACGTATTACGGTTCTCGCCATACCGGATCACCAGGCAGGTGTACAGGAGTAAGAACGCTTGCAGCGACATTCTTTGCTACGCATCGTGTTTACGTAGACGACATAAAACTGCAATGAATTTTACATTCTACTTATCTGCTGCGTAAATCGTTGGATAGCGACTAACTCAGTAATGTGCAATTTTTTTACATTTTTTCTTCAACGAGAGAACATGTGCAGCCCAGAAACGTCTCAGACGTATTGTATAGTTGCACAAAGCACTGCAGGACACCACCGCTCTTACCACTATATTGCCACTTATAGCTCCAATTACCTGGTGTTTAATAACAGTAAAACAATTTAAGAAGCATAAAAAAGGAAAACAAATATATCTAAGTAAAATATAAAAGCGGTTCCGTTTCAAACACAGTTAATAAGTAACAGATACAGGCGGCACCCCCAAGAGCTAATAATACTTGTTGCGTTTTACGTCCCAAAACCACGGTATAATTATGAGAGACGCCGTAGTGAAGCCTAACATCTAATACGGGACTCTAGCATTTTGCCTGCATCGAAATGCGGCCGCCATGACCTTCGAGTCAGCAGTTAAGCATCATAACCACTAGATCACCGTGGCGGGTAACCGCTAATAACTGTGGCAATTAAGCATTTAAGGTAAGACCACAGAAAATTCAGTGCCTATGGAAAATAATAATAATAATAATATCTGGGGTTTAACGTCCCAAAACCACGATATGATTATGAGAGACGCCGTAGTGGAGGGCTCCGGAAATTTCGACCACCTGGGGTTCTTTAACGTGCACTTAAATCTAAGTACACGGGCCTCAAACATTTTCGCCTCCATCGAAAATGCAGCCGCCGCGGCCGGGATTTGATCCCGCGACCTTCGGGTCAGCAGTCGAGCGCCATAACCACTAGACCACCGTGGCGGGGCTGCCTATGGAAAATAGCGCAAAACCACTTGTTGGGACGCTCATGAGAAAAACGGATCATTTTGTAGAACAATGTCTCTCCAGTCCCTTTGCCAATATCTGTAAGATGGCTCCTAAGAGCTTGCGCTATTGTCATGTAAACTCAATTTCGCCATTTTTGCTACTTAGTAAGCAGAATTTTTGTTGCTGTATACTACAGGCACACGCAGATTATTACATATTTGTCATCGACATCGCTTTGACATAACAGTAAACACAAGTGGAATATATGTATATGTATGCAAGCAGTAGCAGAAATGACGCAGGCAGTTAAGAGTAAGAACAAAGCAGACAGCTCACCTTGGCAGCACGTTAAAGACATATTGCAACAAGCAGACGGGAAAAACAATACAGACACATAGGTAATGTATGGGACGGAAAAGAAGGACAGCTCAGAAAGAGCTTTTGCTAACAATCAAATTACATAGGTAACGTATGGGATGGAAAGGAAGGACAGCTCAGAAAGAGCTTTTGCTAACAATCAAATTACATAGGTAACGTATGGGATGGAAAGGAAGGACAGCTCAGAAAGAGCTTTTGCTAACAATCAAATTAGTATTTTAATAACTTATCGAATAAAAGGAAAAGAGAGGTACGCCAAAATATCTTCTGTTAGCTGAATTTTTGTTCTGTTAGATGCAGCATTGGTACCGGCGGTTCAATAGATGTTAGAATCTTATTTGCATATAAGTCAATCTCATTGTATGTAAGTCAAAAGCCTCGTCGATATCACATATCGATGAGGTCCTTCAAGTCGCCGATATGTGATATCCACGAGACGCAAAGCAGTCCCATTCTTGCATTCTGCAGACTTCGTAACGAAGCACAACGGAAGAGAAACTTCGATAACGACACTACAGAGGCATCAGAAATTGTGCGAAAGACGCCGCACGCATTGGAGTGCGTCGCGCAGGATAGTGGCTAAGAGCCAAATGCCATGGCACTGGCACAACTAAAAAAAAAAGAAAGAAACGAGAAAACGAAAGGTCTGCTGGGCGTATACACGCGAGCGCTACCATGTGACTCTGCTCCATCAATAGGGACGCTCAGAGATCATCGCCTGCCCTCGCTTGAAATCTCGGGTGCAAAGATAAAATGATATCACGGCCTTTTGTCTAATTATGGTGGCTTATTAGCAACAGTATCAGATTGAGAAGCGGAGTTCATTCAGCGTTTATTGTTTTGCACGGTGGTGTTGCGATCGCAGTATCTTGTATCTTAAGATACATGATACATTATTCAATGTATCGGAAATAGTGATACACGCCTTGCCAGACGTATCGCGACACAGATACAACATACGCAAAGAGTATCTAAGATAGTATCTAAGATACGTGTATCTTCGATACTGCCCAGCACTGGTCCAGCGGTGCCGTCTCCATGAAGCCGGGGTAAAAGGGGTGTGTTGCCTCTGCCGGGGGGCCTTAAAGTTCCGAGCATCCGGCGTCGGCTCAACGCCCAGGATCTCCTTTTCCCCGGACACGGCAAAGCCACGCAAGGCTAGGCGTGGGAAGGGGTCCAAACCCCCCTGTTGTCTCGGGTCCGCCTGCTTTCGCAGTCGCCCCCGCGGGGGGTGTGGGAGTAGAATGGTTGTTGCTGTTTAGTTCTCTGGGTTATACCTTGTATATTATCGTCAGTTTTTTGTTATCTATGTACGTTGCAATTTGTACTAAAGCTCATATTATTTATTTAGGAATTCCTAAACTGGCTCCTGGACAACTTGCCTTCGTTTTCTGAATACGTGCAACCACTGCTACAGTGGGGGCGTAGAATCGGCATGGCTTCTGCGAAGTAGTTCACGCATTTCCTGTTGTTCTTGCAGATCGGTGGCATGTCATGCGCAGCCCTACATCGAGGATCACATACTAGCGAAAGCTGGGTAAAGGAAGAAGCATTGATTGATGAAGCAGCGACGATACCTGGCAGCAAATTGCTACAGCATACGAAAGGAATGAACGTCTGTGCCTCGACCAATTTCAGCAGATGTGCAGTGCCCGACAACGAACATAGGATCTTACGACACCGATCGGTTCACTTCAACGGACCACATAAGGCGGGCGTTTTCACCGAGTCAGTGGGGCGTGGAATCGGCATGGCTTCTGCGATGTCTTTCACGCATTTGCTGTTGTTCTTGTAGCTCAGTGGCGAAGTTCTTGATCAAAACTATGGGGTGTTTATTTTGCCGGTTCCACGCCAAGTGCTATTTGATTGTGTTGTATCCCGCTCAAATGATGCGATTCGGTCGAGGCGTACTTTTCGCCTCGTACGGCGTCTTTCGTTCTACTTTCTACTCCTTTTTTTTATGCGGGGATGGGGAACGAAACCCGGGGCCAGCAGTAGACAAAAAATTGCAACAACTTCTAGATGGTCAAAGTGCTATTAAAGGGAAGCTTAGTGCTATCGAGGTCGCGCAGGCGGAAAACCGAGTAGCAATAGGTGAACTTGGTGGTCGTATTGCTACGTTAGAAACAAAATTGTCGAGCATTGATAATCTGAACGGTGCAATATTAGACTGTCTTAAAATGCAGGAAAACCAAAAGAAAGAAATAGAGTCACTGACAAGAAAAGTGGAAAAATTAGAGAGCCGTAGTCGACGCCATAACCTCGTCTTTTATGGTGTGACAGACAACGAAGCCAAGAAAACAAGTAAAGAATCGGAGAAGCACATTACTCGGATATGTAGCTCCAAGTTGGGCATCCATTCTTTAACTATAGGACGAGCGCACCGACTCGGTAAATTCCGAGTTGGCGGAAATAGACCGTTAATAGCCAAGTTTCTGCATTTTAAGAAAAAGGAGGACGTTCTCCATAACGCGAGAAAACTGAAAGACTCGACTATTACTGTCTCTGTGGATTTTTCTCAGCAGGTGCGTCAGGAAAGAAAAATACTGTGGGATTACACAAAAGCACATAAAAAGGAAGGTGAGAAGATCGTACTGAAATATGAAAGTGATACTTAATGGTACACAATATGGTTACGACACAGAGAAATAGCAAGTTCTAGCACTGCAATGACCTTGTCAATCTAGCGAGGGAACCTTTCCTTCCTGGTAATTAACTGTAGAAGCATTAAAAACAAAGTGCGTGAATTTTGCGCATTTCTTCAGATGTCTAGGCCGTCTGTGGTACTTGGAACTGAATCTTGGTTAAATGACGAAATACGCGATGACGAGGTGTTTCCGGTAGACTACACGTGCTACCGTAAAGATAGAAATGGTCATGGTGGTTGTGTATTTTTTTTTAGTGAAAAGTGACATAGTGTCTTCCAAACTTGACGTTGTCGTCGGAACATGTGAAGCTGTCTGGTGTCGAATCGAGCTGGCATGTAAGAGACTAATAACTGTGCGTAGTTATCGTGCACCTGATTCTCCCACACACGTGATGTCACAGCTTGCAAGTGCCATTGATAAGGTGCATTCGGACTTCATGGTTATCGGGGGAGATTTTAAGTTGCCAAGCATTCATTGGGGGCATGAGCACTCAACTACGCTAGTGCCATATGAGGCATCTGCTGAAGAGATGATTAATATCGCCAGTCTGCATACACTACACCAAATGGTACTACAGCCGACACGTTGAAATAATATCCTTGATTTAATTTTTCCAAAGCAACCTAGTTTCGTAACTGCTACTTACGTCCTGCCCGGGATAAGTGACCACGATGCCGTGCTATGTGAAATGAATGTACATTACGTTAAAACATCAGTGTGCGATCAAAGGCGCGTATAAAATTATTCTAAAGCTAATGTTGAAAAACAAACGAATCTCTGGATAATTACTTTGTTGTGTTTGAGACCCTTGCGGAACAACAGAGCGTCAATGAATTGTGGATTCTTTTGAAAACAAAAGTCACAGTTTCGCCGCAAGGCCGAAGCAATGAATGCGATAGCAAGAAACTAATGCTATATGAAGTGACGCTCGCCAATGGATACTCTCAGTTTCAACAGCGCTCCTGTTGCAAAGGCGGCCGAAGCAGCCAAGGGAACTATATACGTGCTTCAAGTGTCGAGCTGTGACACTTGATAGTTCGCGCTCATCTTCTGTTTGTTCGTTTAGCGGCGTCCCTTGAGCTCGAGTGGCTTTCGTACGCTCCGTAACATGAGCGCGGACATCACGGTGAAAGCGTGAAACATCCCTCTTCCCCTCAGCACAAGAAAACCGCGCGAGCAGACAGCGGAAGGGCAAGGTTCTCCCTGCGCAAGTATAAGAAGAAGCGAGCGAGCTCGCCGACGACGTTTAAATGCGCCTGTCGCGCTCCTAACGCCATCTCGCTGGTAATGAAGAAACGCTTATAAGCGCAGCCGTCTCTGAGTCCGTCCAGCGGTAAAGGGTGTGTATATAACGCTCGCCGTTACCTAAGTGGAGGATGTGCGTTTCGTGGCGTAGTGGCTAGCGCCACTCGCTGCGGAGCAAGAGGTCCCTGGTTCGATTCCGCGCTTCGGAAGCACTTTTCTGAATTATTTTTCTTTGGGGCTTTTATATATATATATATATGTATATATATATATATATATATATATATATATATATACATATACGGTGCATGACGGCGGCGACGGCGACGGCAAAATCCAGCCGAGACTGTCCATATAATTGCCAGCGCAATAAAACAAAATGGTTGATTTACGAGATGCGTTTGTTCCACGGTGGCATTTAACGGCTAAGAAAGTGAAAAGTAAGCCGTGGGTCACGAAAGAACTGCGCAGACTTACGCGAAAACGGTTCAGATGTTACCGTACTTTTTGTGATACCTCGACTGATATTATTAAGGCACGACTGAAAAATGTAACACTTGAAGTTAAAACACGCACCGTTTAAGCAAAAAAAAATATTACACTGAATCTGCAATCCCTTCTCAAATATAAACCAAAGGAGTCCTGGAAACACGTGAAAAAAAAACGGTAAAGAAATGTGTCGATACCAACGCTTATTTCAGGTGCTGACGTCTTCCACGACAACATTGAAAAAGCTGAATGCCTCAATCGTCATTTCAGTTCTGTTTTTACGCCGCTGATTACACCCGGAGACGGTGATCACCACTTAAAACAAATACGAACAGATAATATGAAGTATATTAGCATCAGCACGCACGGCATTCAAGTGTTCTTGCAAAGATTAGATAGCTCAAAAGGATGCGGTCCAGATGACTTCACAAATGCGTTTCTTAAGCTTTGTGTGCCAACACTAGCACAGTTTATAGAGGTACTATTTGATAAATCACTTCTAGATACAAGCCTTCCTTTAGACTGGAAAAAAGCAATGATTATCCCAATCATTGTCCACGTGGGACGTCTCTAATTACCGACCAATATCGCTGACTAGTGTGGCATGTAAAATTCTTGAACACATAATGTATACCTCCATTGTTGAACACATGAATAAGTATTAACTATTTAGGCCTCAGCAACATGGTTTTCGAAGAGGTTTTATTGCGATAGCAATTATATGGACAGTCTCGGCTGGAAAATGTCCGTCCCCGTCGCCGTCATGCACCGTATATGTATAAGTATGTATATATATATAAAAGCCCCAAAGAAAAATAATTCAGAAAAATGCTTCCGAAGCGCGGAATCGAACCAGGACCTCTTGCTCCGCAGCGAGTGGCGCTAGCCACTTCGCCACGGAACGCAGGTCATCCGCATAGCTAACGGCGAGCGTTATATACACACCCTTTGCCGCTGGACGGACTCAGAGATGGCCGGCGCTCATAAGCGTTTTTTCATTACCAGAGAGATGGCGCTAGGAGCGCGACGAGCGCATTTAAAAAGTCGTCGGCGAGCTCGCTCGCTTCTTATATTTGCGCAAGGAGAACCTTGGCCTTCCGCTGTCTGCTCGCGCGGTTTTCTCGTGGTGAGGGCAAGAGGGATGTTTCAAGCTTTAACCGTGATGTCCGCGCTCATGTTACGGAGCGCCGCTAAACGACGCCGCTAAACGAACAAACAGAAGATGAGCGCGAACTATCAAGTGTCACAGCTCGACACTTGAAGCACGCTAGTTTCCTTCCCTGCTTCGGCCGCCTTTGTAACAGGAGCGCTGTTCAAACTGAGAGTATCCATTGGCGAGCCTCACTTCGTATAGCATTAGTTTCTTGCTATCGCATTCATTGCTTCGCCCTTGCGGCGAAACTGTGATTTTTTTCTTGTATTACCCAACTGACCGAATTTGCGCACGACGTATAATACGCGTTAGACAAAAGAAAAACAATTGACTGTATTTTCTTAGACTTCAAGAAGGCCTTTTTATACTGTCCCATACCGTTTACTTCTTGAGAAAATGTCTATGTATGGCATTAATTCACAGGTAATCGCATGGGTCGCTGATTATTTGACATTACGCCAGCAGTTTGTAATCGTTAATGGTGCTAGTTCATGCACATCGCAGGTAACATCAAGCGTCCCCCAAGGGTCAGTACTAGGACCACTTTTATTCCTGATATACGTCAATGACATAACTGAAGGCGTAGTATCCAATATACGGTTGTTCGCGGACGACTGTGTTTTGTATAGGGAAATTACGGATTCGCGGGACAAAGTGTTCATTCACAGAGACTTGGCCAAAATCAGTTATTGGTGTACACGATGGAACATGCAGTTGAACTTGAATAAGACAGTTTACATGGAGTTTACTCGTAAGAAATTAGTCTCAAACCTTGTACACAGTTAACAACGTCTATATAAGTAAGGTAATGAATACACATACTTAGGAGTGTACTTATCGTCTAACTTATATTGGCAGCAACATGTTGACTATGTAACAGGCAAGGCCGGGAAAGCTCTTGGGCTCCTTCGCCGTAACGCGAAGAACTTTAATATGTGAACTAAAGAATTGCTTTATAAAACGTATGTGCTTTCCGTTCTAGACTATGCGTGTGTCGTTTCGGACCCCTCAACAGTGGGCGACACAGAAAAACTTGAAAGGGTGCAGAACTTGGCCACTCGATTTGCTTCTGGACGTTATGACAGAAAGTTCAGTCAGAATTATTGCAATGGGATACACTAGAATGTCGAAGACGCAGACTTCGCTTGATGTTTTTTCAGATCTTTCATTCAAAAGTTGGCATTGATAGGCATCTTTATATAAAGGCACCTAACTACTATTCCTGTAGAGTTGACAACGAGAATAAGGTTTGGAATTTCCCTGCAAAACACACTCCTTTAGCAGGTCTTTTTATCCCAGAACAATACGGCACTCGAATCAATTAGACAAGTCTGTCGCAACAATATCGCCTAATGACATATTTTTGCACTGCTAAATTAATTCTTAGCGTATTATAGTTACTGCTCACCTTATGTTACTGCTAGTGATGACTGCTATATGCTTGTACTTCTAATTTGCTGTATTGTGCATTATTGTTCATATAATTATGCTTTTATCACTATAACACACTTCATTGTTAAACTAATTATATGCATTCTTGTGTACTTGTAATCTTGTTTCTTTATTTTTGGTTTGCACAATGATTCACTATGGTGCACTTTGGTGTAGACTATTGCTCTTCTTGTATACGTATTTATCTATGTTCCCTTCGTGCTGCTAGAGATTGCTACCAACTGTACGGTTTGAATTTTTCTTTGCTTTTTCCCCACCACTGTAATGCCATGTGGCGCTGTGGGTATGGCATAAATAAAAATAAACAAGGCAAAGTTGTTTCGCAAAGCCAATACAAAATGCTGTGCCGCTAACTTCATGCCGACGTCAGACTGTTCTTAGAATAAGTTGTGGCGTTTCGTACTTTAGTCATAGTTCATGTAACTGACAAATATCACTTTGGCATGACTGACCCATGCCAAGTATTGCTTGACGCTTATTACATATGTTTTCATGAAGTAAAAATCGAGTTCTTCGTGTTGAACATTTTCGGTAAAAATCAGATTACGGCTGCGACACAGGCGAGTGTCGTTGTCACTACAATCCCCTTGGGGGTGCACTTCCTAAAAAGTACCCGCTTCTCATGTAGGAGGATCTGAAACCAGGCAGCCGTCTTCAGTAGACACGAAGCCACGTTTACGTAAGCCATAGACTGAACACAGTCATAAGTGCATTCTTATTCAGGTTGGTCAAAACACTGTTGATATGACATGTGGGATATTAAATTCAATAATAATTTTCCTCAAAATGTACAGTGTCCATCAAGAAAATGTATTAAACAGTAATTATAGCAGTGAATATTTGCTATTTATTTTACGTTTGTTTGTTTTTTTCGAGTTAATTTTACCAAAACCAGTAGAGGTTCTTTAGCACCTAAACGAAGTGCTGGATTTGTGTTCCACAGAGTGTGTTCATACGAAGACTATCGGTTGCACGAAATGTTAGAATGCACAGGGTAACGAAAAGAGCAAAGCATGATCCAGCCTTCACAGACAACCTTATTACAGACCCGCCACGGTGGTCTAGTGGTTATGGCACTCGACTGCTGACCCAAAGGTCGCGGGATCGAATCCCGGCCGCGGCGGCTGCATTTTCGATGGAGGCGAAAATGTTTAAGGCCCGTGTACTTAGATGTTGGTGCACGTTAAAGAACCCCAGGTGGTCGAAATTTCCGGAGCCCTCCACTACGGCGTCTCTCATAATCATATCGTGGTTTTGGGACGTTAAACCCCAGATATTATTATTATTAACCTTGTTATTACACAGGAAAGCGCAGTCTGTGAGTTCCAAGTTTGTTGTGGCACATTTACGCATAAAAATTGTTTAGTGCTCATGGGTGCTTATTGCTCTGCACGCATTTGGGTTTTGATACAGTTAGAATTGTGAACATGGTATTTAAATAAGCATTTACAAAATTTAAGCACTGTGTGGTGCCAGCTTGTCCGGCGTGGCACATTAATTGAGAAGGATGAGTGCTCTTCCTAAAATAACTCCCTTAACCGTGCAAGACTGGCATAGATATTTTGCCTCGGTACAGTTTCATAAAAGAAATTGTGAGTTATGCATTTTTATCACCTAACCAATAAAGATACATATTTTTTAAAGCTTGTTATAACAATAGCCAGTGTTTTAAGTCCATACTTGCTAAGAGGATCACATCAAGAATCAGCTTGGAAGAGAGATGCTAATTGTTTTGTGACCAATTTCAGGTTTACACAGCTCTCATCTATTTTAGTAAAGTTAAACACTCAGAAAGCGCCATAATCGCCACCACAGCACAGGATGAACGAACGGCGTTGTACAAAAAAAAGTTTGTCAGCTATCCCAAGTTTCACACATCCACTGCACGTCAGCACACATAAAATTTAATCAGTTTCCTTAGCGTTAAATTATCGACAATAATTTTTAACCCTGGATAAAGAAGCGTTGAAAAAATTTGTGCATATACATTGTTGTGTAATATTCATCTTGTCCAGGGCTGTGGTTATGATCTCCAATGTCGAGGGAAATCTCGTAAATAGGACTAGTGTAGAGGATGATATGCGGTTAGTTCCGGTTTATGCTTCAGTTTGATTTTATTGCTATTTCAGCTGTGTATTGAGGCAGAAATCAGGTTTCGTCTAAGCATCGTGGACCTGGTGAAAAAGAAAACCAGTGTTGTAAAAGTGTTCTCAAAAAGCCAAGAACATGAATGTACTTTTTTTGGAATTGATGAAGTACTTGCAACGGAAGGTCACACATCCTCTCATAAATGAGGTATGAAATCAGTAAAACATCTTCTAAGATTGTTTGAAACAAACTGCAAAAGGAAAAGCCAATTTGTAAACTTAATGAGTAGGATTACAGAAATTAGGCTGCTCTGTTTAAAACAGTGAAAAACTAGTGCTGTAATGCCCTTAGGGAAGGCACATTTTCTGCACTTTTCGTAGGAACCATTCATTGACTTTCTTGTTTTGCGCTTGTTTCATGGTGTAGTGCTCTAGGCCATTGCAAATCTAACAATTGCATTATTACTGTCATCTTTTGCACAGCTTAGGTGCCACTGCCTTCAGGAGAACTTGGTGTCCCCCCCCCCGCCCCCCATATACACCAGATCGGAGGGAACTTGCATTTTTGGTGGCAGTCGGACAGAAGGTATTGATCTTTCTGCTGGCGGTCTGGAGCGTACCCTCATTCTACGTCTTTTAGAATACTACATTTATAGCCTGCATTACCCTCACCCTTTTTTACGAATGCTTTTACTAACGCAAAAGCTTGTAGTGCCATAGTTTTACCGGCGGGAGCTACATGGAAATGTTTTAAGTGCTTTTTAGTATTGCAAAAGAAAAAAAAAATATTGCTTAGAAGCAATATTAATGCAGTCTTTTTGTGTTTATTGTTCTTTTCTCTACTACAACAGCTGTCAAAATTTGAGACAGCGTTGTAAATATGTCTATTTAGAAATAAGGCTTATTAGAGACGAGTTTTCACACATTTATCAATTTAAAAAGTAACAAAACTCTTTGTTTCAACATTATTAGCCTAAAGAGCAGCCCAAGTTTTGTAGTACTTTTAAGTGCATAGTCTTCGCATGGTTATTGTCTTCTGTTATTTTTGTCAGTGTAGACAAATGCAGTCCATGTTGCTTATTGGCCAGCAGTGTTTCTTGGACATCATTGTCAAATAATAATCATTTTTAACAGTATTTCTGATGAAACATTGTTCTACTGCACCGCTTTGGACTGTTTTACAAGTAGATCACGCATTTCTACGTGAGACCGAAAGCTGTGCTCGAACGTTCGATGAGGGCGAATCTTGGCGGCATGCAATATTGCGGCAACATTATAGCCAATCGAGTAATAACACTGAGCGCTATTGCAGTAATACATCCTGACGTTTACCATGTACTTTATTCCTTTTGTACAACACATGACACGTTTATAGTTTTATGCTTTAGGTCCTGAACCTGCCCTAAAATGTGGAGCTTTATTTGGATGGCATAGGCTGCATTTCAGCACATGGCCGACAAAAAATGGCATTTAATGATGTAACCGAGGTTGGTTAAAAGCTGACGTTCCTCTAAGGCGTCTTGTCAGTGTTGATCCATATACTTTTTGTCATTTTTGAAATTGAAAAGGTGCGTGCGTGTGTGTGTGTGAAAGAATTTTCTGCATTGGCACTTTGACAATATAGGTTTTCCACAAAGTACCAACGTAATGCGCTCAGATTTCAAAACATTTGCCAAGTTTCATCAGGTCCCCGTTTTCCTTCCGCGCCCACAAATATTGGCATACAGTGTGTTTCCCAAGCAGCGATGTCTTTAACCTCGCCGATGTGCGCCAATAAAACTGAATGACAAGCGCTTTTGAGAATTATATTTGAAACGATTGGCCCAGTTTAAAGGAATTCCCAATAGAAAAGGTAAGATGGTTTCTCTTTTTTTACGACCTGCGCAGTACTATGACTCAGAAAACTGTATTCCAGCATTGCTTGAACCGAGAGGAATACACCAACGACCGCTACCAATGATATGCACATTGTCACAACGTAGTGCCCGTTCCATTTCGATAAAACTGACGTCCGTGCTCTAACGTGAGAGCCAATGTTATTTCGGACAATAAGTTACCCTTTAGGCACCAGTGTAGTCGACATGCCTGGTAAGCGCTTGATACGGCCGCAGCTTATCAATCTACACAAAGACGTCAATCCACCTCCTAATGCTGGTATCAAAGCAAAAAAAAGTTGCATTTGCAGCAACTTGCTGTCGGCTTCGCATGAAATCGATCTCACAATGCGTGAGATCGGCCAGAATTTTTCTAAATGCTTTTCACTGTAGTTGTGGCCATGGTGTTAGAATGATGTCTCCTGCAAACTTGCACTTATTTGTCCCCGTAAGCACTGTATTGGTGTGGTAATGATTGTGTACTTAACTTTTGCTTTGAAGGACCACAGAAAAAAAGACTCATCTTGGACTTCTGTGCTTGTGAAAAATGTATTGGCTGGAGGCATTATTGATATTAAAGAGAGATAGACGACTTCAGTTCATTCTGCTTTTTACCCACCATGGTAGTTTAGTAGCTATAGCATTGAACTGCTTAGCATAAAGCGTGCACATTTAAATCTGTCCATGATAGGCATACTTCAATGAGGGTGAAATGTAAAAACATGCATGCACTTTAAATGTGATTTAAGCACAGAATAAAGCTCCTGATGTGGTATAGATTATTCCAGAGTCCCCTGCTACACCTTGCCTCATTATGTTTTACGAATGTATAGCCCAAAAATTTCTCTTGTTCACCTCCTTTGTGAAAATACTAGTAAATAAATAAATAGTAAATAATACTAGAAAATACTAGTAAATAAAAATGTAGTACTACAGAATTTGGTCGCATACTCAAGAGACACTTGTGTTGTCACAATTGGATGCATGCTTAGACAACAAATGTCTGTTGTACCACGAAACGTGTTCGTAGTACTACAAATTTTTGTCGCATTAGTTAAGGAAGACTTCCTTTGTCACAATTCAATACACGCTAAGACAACAAGTTTATGTTGTAGCACAACACATTTCTGTAGTACTAGGAAATTTTGTCGCATACTGCAGGGACATTCCTATAGTAGCAGCCGGGTGCCTATTGTGACGACACATTTTTACACAGTAGAATAAACATTTGTCGTAGCACTTCAGCTTTCTTTTGTACCACTACACATTCGACACAACACACTTCTGTTGTGACGACAAAAATATGCGCTGCACAACAGACAAGTGTGTCGCCACAAAAGGAATGTGTAGTAACTACATGAAAATCTTGTTGTGACAAACGAAATTTCAGTTGTCTCAAAGCAAGTTCTGTTATCATTTTCAACTGGGGTTACTGCAATTGTTATACAACATGCAAGAAACAGGTCTGTGCGATCAGTCTGTGCGATTAATAAGTCGGCGGGTTCTCATTAAGGTTGTGTGTAAGGAAGAATAACGAGCCCTTAAATTCTCCTAGCTTCGTTCATGCAATTAATACAGTGACATATCTATGCAGCGTTTATTCAGGATTGAAGCGCAGGGCAATGAGCTCATTCATTATATGCATCAAATGCGTACGTTAATTTTGGCGCACACTTGTGGCATTTAGTTTGTTACTGTATTCACTGCACACTATAAACGAATGCAGTAAGTTCGCAGGTTGCAAAAAAAGGAGAAACCATCTCGACTTTTCTATCCGAAATTTGCTGAAACTCGGCCGATCGTTTGAAATATCGTCTCTAAAATATTTTGTCATCGATTTACTTTGGGGTGTAGTGGTGAGATTAAATACATTCTTGACTGGCCGATACACGCCAAGACCCGTGACCGCGGAAGACAAAGAGTAGATGCTTGAATTGTAACCCGTAAAATATTTGGACCATGTATACCTATATAACTACGGACAACCAACAGACAGGCAAGCCAAGGAAAGTGTAGGGGACGTAATTTGTGGCAATAATAATACAAATGTGAATAAATTAAAGCGGACGAAGAGACAATGTGCAGCCGGCAGGGACCGAACCTGCAACCTTCGAATAACGCGTCCGATGCTATACCAGTTGATCTACGGCGGCGGTCGTCTTCCTGTACACTTTATCGGGTATATCAACAACAAAAGACAACTTTTATTATATTTTGTCCACTTTAACTGCTGTTGTCTTTTCGTCCACTTTAGTTTCTTCAGGTTTGAAGCTTACCACAAATAACGCCCCCTATGCTTTCCTAGGCTTGACTATCTGTTCGTTGTCAATAATGTTGTGTCTGATAAAGGAAACGAGCCCTCAAAATTCCGCTTCCTTCGTTCAATATATGAATGAGGGTTACACACCTAATGAATATCTACAGAATGGCTAGCAATGTATGGGGTGCTTTGTAACCATTAAAATAGTGGTTTATACTGGGATTTGAAAATGTGAACCTATAGTAAGGGTTACCTAGTTTAGGGCGTACGAGCCGTCTAGTCATAACTTTTGAGATAGCGCTCGCGACTTTGCCCTTATAATAAAAGTTCGCAGTTTCTGTTTTAACGAGGCAACCAACATCGCGGGGCGATGTTACCCCTTGTGCTAGAGTGTACTAGAACAGGGGAGTGCTCGGAACGGCCGCGGCACCAATGTACAGAAAGTGAAGCCCAAACAGGGTCAATCCACCTGCGGCGCTGCGATTGGTAGTCTGCAATGTGTCGTCGTTTAAGAGTAGCGCGTGGCTCCGCCGATGTGATGCATGGGTAGAATGCCCGCTACCCACCCAGAAAGCCCGGGTTCGATCGCAGCTGTAAATGGTAGGTTTTTATTCTTAGTGTCACCTTTTGTAGCTGTGTTGGTTTGTTACTTTGTATCTTAAAACGAGCTTCTACTGCTACGTATTGCTACAAAAAGTAACGTAAAAGGTGAAATCTTGTTTCGAGTCTCGTATTCGCGAAAATATCGAATGCCATACTTCACGTTTTTGTTCCATCCCGGGCGGTGGCGCTGCAAATAACTGCGCTCACTGTCAAATTTCTTCTATTTTACTTCACATTTTGCGTTACATTTTGAACCAACACGTAGCAACTGAATCTAGTTTTAAGAAACAAAGGAAAACCAATACAGCTATAAAAGGTGACACTAACAATAAAAACCCATCATCTTCCGCTGCGATTTGAACCCGGGTCTTTTGAGTGAAAAGCGGGCATTCTACCCCTGCACCACTTCGGCGGAGCCACGCGCAACTCTTAAACGACGACACATTGCAGACTACCGATCGCAGCGCCGCAAGTGGATTGACCCTGTTTATGCTTCACTTTTCTAAGCTCGTTCCGAGCACTCCCCTGTTCTAGTACACTCTACTTGTGCCCTTCGTGCGACGGAGACGGCTAACTCTTATTATCCCTGCTTGAGCGGCGCTCGCACGCTTTTACTAGCGCGTAGAACATACTATGCGCGTGGCGGTATTCTACAGTTATAGTTTGATAGGACTTAAGGAGGGGCTTGTTGGTGGTGATACAAGGTAAAACTTGTGGCTCACAAAAAAAAAAGGAACGGACAAAGAAAGTAACTATTGGACGACGCGCTTACTTCGTGCAGATTCTGTTGGAAGTAAGCGTATCGTCCAGTCGTTACTTTCCTTGTCCGTGACTTTTCTTGTGAGCCACAAGTTTCACCAGTTATTGTTTAGCGGCCTTAGCGGAGTAACGTGATCGAAATGTGTATGCACAGTAAGCTAAACGACCCGTAGCGTTTACCGTACGCACGCTCTTTTTCAGATTTAGCGTTGCCGTGTTTGCGTGGTTAACGTAGTGTACGTAAAACATGGCGGCGGTTTTGGACGCCCACTTCGAACTGAATGTAGCGTTGATGTGGACAGATTCTCTTCTTTCGCAGCAAACGAGTGTGTAGAATAGCTTCGCTTGCCTTCAGGCACGCTCGACGCCCGAGTATTACGGATAACTTAACGTAATTTTTGAGATCGATTCCCATTTCGAACGTCCCTAGGCCTAACTAGAAGTTTACAATGAAGTTTACAATGTCGGTGTAGCATAGTGAAACACACAGTGCAAAATTACGACGGGGACGCAGGAAGGAAACACACACAGCGCTGTGTGCAACGTAAAATCTGCAACGTAAAAATTTTCGCTTTTGGTGCTTGGTTCATATTTATCTACTTTTATTGTTACTAAAAAAGTATTAATATTGCTAAAAAAGGATCACTATTAATATTTAACGCATTCACCCTACGCTAGATGACGCCACGGCCACAGCTTGGGCACGTAAACGCTATGCCGCTAAACTAAAACGCGCTCTCCGCAACGAACGTTTGCGGCACGGTGACGCTATTCCCTTAACCCCCGCTACACGCTAACACTAAGCTATAATCGTTTGTTATCTATTTGGACTTTGTGCGGAGCATGACAGCGACGGCAAAAGCCCGCCAACAGTGCCCATATCATTTCTATCGCAACAAAACAGAACGCATCCTAAACTCAGCAGTATATTTTGCATACTACGGTTCGTCTGCTCCGGTCGGAACGAATGGCGTTGAGAAAGAATACCAAATGGCAATGTAGCAGTCACAATATCTTCGCTACTGTTCAGTGATTACGAAGAACTTTTTCGACTCAATATTTCTAGGACGCGCCAAATCTATTCCAAGAATTTTTAGTGGCAAGGCCGAGGGAGGGTCCAGGGCCCTGTTACACATTAGGTGGATATCTCGAGCATGGCCACCGAAATTAAATCTGATACCCGTCTAAATCATACAAAGCTTAGCTTAGGTTCAGGCGTTTAAACATGTCGTCTGTTTTAGTGTGTGTGTTTGTAGAATTAACATTCAACGTGTTGTTCCTTCTTAGTCTCTATCGGTTATCCGTTAGCTTAGAAAAACGTCTCCGTGTACAAAATTTCTGGATACTCTAAAGGAGTCAGAAACAATTCCCCGAAGTTTTTAAAATCTTTATTTCTCTCTCATGGCCAACTTACAAGTGAGAAATTATGGGAAGGCGCTTCAGCCTGTTGCGGCGCCGCCTGATGCCAATACGGGCCACTGCAGCCCCAATGCGTTGTCTGCACGCCACGACTGCCTCGCCGATTGTGGCTGCGGCTGCCATGCCCATTCCCATTATCCAGACGGCGAAGAGCCCGGAGATGTCTTCAGCACGAATGGCCTCAACCGCGTTGTGCGGGCTCTCAATCTGTCGCCATGTCTGCAGCAGCACTTTTTCCAGGTGGCGATCGACCAGTCCGGACTCGCAGATCCAGCGTGTGCTGTGAATATACCAGGACAAACGCACAGATTACTGCCTCAAAACTATCATTCACGAGGAACATCAGCACTTGCTGAGAGGGTTTCGCCTCTGAAATGTCCGAAAAATCTCGACCGCTTAACTACATGCGTTGAGCCTTTTGAGACCGTTGCTTACTGATGCGTATCGCAGTTGCAGTCACTTGGTATTTTTCATATATCGTGTGCTAACTTCTTTAATAAGAAAAACTAAGCACGCAAAAAAAGAACGAACCCTAGAACTCCCCTGAAATTTACCGAAGAAAGATTGCTTAAAACTTATATCGTATTACGTTCCAATACCACGACGTCATTATGGCGCACGTCGCCGTTTCTGAACACGCATTTATATTGACTATCTGCTGGTTTCAAAGCGAACATTCCTCTGTCTCAATGATTCGTCCGCGAGCACCGAAAACGCACTGCAGGAAAGCCAAGTAGGTGGCGAGAGCTGTAGCGCTCAGCCAGGGGCGAAGGTCCCAGTGATATAGAGCGCTCCTGATTGTCTGCCACTATGTCTGTTGGCCCTAGCTGGGCGCTGTAGCTATCGCCACGAATATGAAGACAAATATAAGAAAGTAAGAGCGTACTAGCTTCCATAGACCGTGGTCACCAATAGAGCAAGTACATATTATCTGCACATGAAGAACTTCAAAGAATGAGATTGCAAGAAAAATGACGCTCTTTCCGAATGTCTTTCCAGACATTCAACTCACGTTTGATGCAGGCTTTTCTGCACAATCTTAGTGGCGTTGTAGCTCACGAATATTGCACACGGAACTGTGAGCACGTTCACCTTTCCGAAATAGAATTGACCCCTGGGAGGCTCGTGTGAATAGTGACGCCGAATGCCGTAGTGGTAAAGAGACTGCTCCATGAAGACCACCTGTAGTGATAGATCAAAGATAGTACAGTGCAGAAAACGCTAATGACCCAACGGTAGGACTTCAAAGAAAGATTTCGGTTCATTCCTTATTTATTTATTTATTTCAAGCACCAACCCGACCCACCACGGTGGTGTAGTGGTTATGGCGCTCGACCGCTGGCGGGATCGAATCCCGGCCTGTCGCGGCCGCATTTCAACGAAGGCGAAATGCTTGAGCCCCGTGTAATTAGATTTAGGTTCACGTTAAAGAAGACCAGATGGTCAAAATTACCACAGACCTTCATTGCGGCGTCCCTCATAATTATATCGCGGTTTCGGGACGTAAAACGCCAACAAATAGTATTATATAATAATTACAGTACCCTCAATTCCATAATATGTAACAATGATGTGTCACGTCTGTGTTGCCGGATTAAAAACGCACTGACAAAGAGTATGGATGTAAGTAGGGTGTGTGAAATGATAAAGAAGGCTACAACAGCAAATGCTCGTGTGCACATTTGGACAACAAAAAAGAACGTCAATGTGTATGTGGCACCGACAAAATTCGTTATCATCGAATAATACGTGGCAGCAAGATATTAATGAACATGCGAAATAAATAAATACACATGCATATATTGTGTCATCTACCGTCTAAGAGTTATAGAGGAAAATATGTATAATAATAATAAAGGCCGGCGAAAGTCAAAATTGTGCTAACGAAATGCACAAAACATTGTTTGCCAGCACTTGCATTGATGCCACAAGCGGTTCTGGTTTATATGCGCAGATGTACAGTCGCGCTCAATATGACTTGCAAAACGGGAGCGCGTGACTTCACGAGTTCAAAGACTGTCCATGGCTTCCACTAGTCCTTATCTTCATAACTAAACGCTGTTCTCGCACTCGGGAATGATTCTTAATAAGAAAATATCATTTAGTTGATGAAATGAAAACAAGTTGAAGCCATGCGCAATCTTTGAACTCATGAGGCCACACGCTCTCGTGTTGGAAGTCATATTGAGCGCGACTGTAACCGTACTGAAACGGGGGCGCGAATGAAACAGTACACAAAAAAATATTGACACAGGACGACGCGCTACTACCAACTGAGTTCTTTATTCAGGAAAAAAACATATTTCAAACACATTAAAACGCCCCCGTTTCACTGTGAACCAACACCGACTCTCCCAACTTATTATACTATGATATACCCGGTTATGTGGACGGCAGGATGAGCGCCGCCGTAGCTCAATCGGTAGAGCATCGCACGCGTTATTCGGAGGCAACAGGTTCGGTCCCTGCCGGCGGAAAGTTATATTTTTGTCCACTTTAATTTCTTCTTATTGATATCACAATCATTACAAATAACATCCCTTATAATTTCCTTCGCTTGATTGCCTGTTAGTTCTCATTAAAGTTATTGGCTTCAAATTATGAATTAGATCATCCTCTCGAAGCTCTCTTTAGTGATGGGAATGATATCCAGATTGAAGGATCCTTAGTTAAAATGAGTTGTATGGTGCAAAAGCAACTGAGGCTAAGCCGCGCCAGACACAATGTGTTTTGTGATAACCAGTAAATATGCAATTCTATAGCTTATGTAAAAAGCCTCTTTCCTTTAACAAACTGATGACATTAAACAGGGATAAGTGGACCATCTCCTAGAATTACTCTGGGGCGCATAGGTACGTGATATCAACACAATTCTGCAAAATATGTTTCTCCTTCCGTCATAATGTGATGGAAACGTGATTAAAATATGTATAAGTGATAACGGCTGTTTGCATTTTTCCCATTCCGGCAAGTATTCCTTTCTAAGCATAAATTTGTGTGCGAGTTACGTGTGCCGCATTCGAAGTTGGCATAGAATAACCTAAATGAACCATTCTTGGTGATGGCGCGTCTTCAATTCGCCCACTACGGGCTTTAACCACATGAAGCTTATTACTTGTGCAGGAGTCCCAGTGTTGCTGCCATTTTGGTAAGAACGACTGACGAATAATATTGCCACGCGCGCTTCTTCTTTTATTTTGATGTATTCGGACTTGACCCGTAAGGACGGTTAGCCACGCTCGACGCTTACCGCACCGCAGTGTTGTGAAGGTTCGCGATTGTCGTAGATCATTTCGTTAACATTGCGCGCAGGACGGGAATAGTCAAGATTATTCCCGATCTTGCGCGACCACCAGTGATAAGGCTGGAAAGTTCGATGCGTGATGTATAAAAGACGGCGCGTCCCACCCATGAGCAGTTTATTGACGGCCGACGCTTTGTTCGCCGCTATCAGGATACAGTGTGTATTGCTGTAGTTTGACTTTTCGTTTCCCGGCCACAACTTCGGCCAAATAAAAGTTTCATCTTGGACACGCCGACTGCTACCGTCGTCCACGTCACGACCACGTGAAAATAAGGTGGATGTATTTAAGGGGAATATTTTTTTGCAGAGCTGATTTTCGTGCTGCTAGAGACGCACATTCGTCTGCCCTTTCGTTGCCTAGTATCTCTATGGGTCTTAGGACCCAGCATAAACGGACAGTCACACCCTCCCTATTTAAAGAAATCATGCTTAGGGTATTGCCACGCGCGTTTATTGCTTCATTTTGATGTATTCGGGTTTCAGCCATCAAAGCAAGCCTCCGCGCAGACCGCGCCGCAATGCTTGCGAAGCTTCGTGATTGTTTGAGATGATTCTGTTAAGACTACGTGCAGGATGGGATTAGTCAAGTTTATTCTAGAGCTTACGCGAGCACCAGCGATAACGCTGGAAGGTTCGATGACTGCTGTATAAAAGACGACGCGTTCCGCCGATGATCGGATTGCCGACGACCGACGCTCCGTTCGCCGCTATCAGTGTACAGCGTGAATTGCTTGTACTTTAACATTGCATTCTCCTGGCACAAGTTCGCCCAAAAAAAGAGTTGCGTGTTCCCAGTCTTGCTACAGCCTTTTTTACCGTCACAACCACGTAACTATATCACAGAGTAAAGGTTGACACTCAAATTTTGAATGTAGCGCTTTTAACAAACTTAATGATCGTTTGATGGAGTGTGCCTCGCTAGAGTAGTGTAGGCGTCAGTCACATTTCCCTCTATGTTCGCAAAGTGGAGGTTCATTACAGTCTACTTATAAGCTATGCACCGGGGATGTTTATAAGCGCCATTAGATAAACGCAGACCGAGATTGTGTACGGGATCTAGACTCCGAATATGGGATTGTCTTGCCGAGCCGTAAAGAACGCAACATAGTCTAAAATATTCAGCACAACAGAACGATAAACCTTCAGTAAATATAGTCTATCGGAACCCCAGTGGTTATACGATAAAAAATGTACTATGTTAAATGCTCTATTTGCCTTCATTTTTAGTGAATTTTTGTCAGCCAGGAAGTTGAACTTTTTGTCAAATATCACGCCTAGAAATTTGTGTTCATGCTTTAATATTATCGCGATGTAGTTTAACGTCAGTACTGGGTGAGGGTGTAATCCTTTTTTTTTGCATAAACAGAACAGCAACAGTATTCTGTATTGAGAAACGGAAACCAGTTTTGTCAGCCGAATGTGTCAATTTATTTACGGTAACTTAGTTGCCTCTCATAAGCTGATAGGTTCGAAGCGCGGAAATCCATCTGAAGGTCGTCAACATAGAGAGTGTGCATAACTGTGGGTGGTATGACCTTATTATTACAATTGATATTAACTATGACCAGAGTTGTGCTAATAACGCAGCCTTGTGGTACGCCATTTCCCTGGATGAATGTGCGTGAAAGTACAGTGCTCAAACACACCTGAAATGTTCTTTTAGTCATGTAATCAGACAGTTTAGCACTTTACCGCAAATGTGTAGGTTAGCGAGGTATGGTAGCATTGCGTATTTCCATGCTGTACCATAGGCTTTAACTAGGTCAAAATAAACCGCAAGACAGGACTGCTGGTACCGAATTGCTTCTCGTATTTCATGCTCCAGTCGGACAAGATGATCTGCGGTAGAACAATTTCTTTTGTATCCGCATTGACGATCATCTGTCAAGTTTCTTTAATAGTAGACAATTTATAATACTTTCATATGTTTTCGCCAAACAACTGGTTAGAGCGATCGGTCTGTAGCTGCTCGGAGATGTTGGGAATTTACCAGCTTTTAGAAGTGGAACTATTATAGCATTAATTTTTTGGCATTGCTCCAGATTACAATTTTATGTTGAAGACAGTAAGAGCTTGGGAGAGAGGTTCTAGCGTGGAATAGTGGATGCTATCAGGACCCACTGCAGCTTTTTGTTGCCATTTGAGAGCACTATTTTTACTTCTTGTGTTGTTAGTGGACTATACTATATTCTGACAGGTGTATAGCACCTGTCAGAGACAGTTTTTGCTTCCCTGCAGCCTGTGTGTTTCAGCAATGTATCAAGAGTAGTTGGCTGAACTGGAAATGTTGTACAGGCGTTCCCCTAATATATCTTCTTGTTCTTGCATCGTTGTCTGGAAGTATGGACTTGTAAGAATGGGCATAGTGTAGGAGGAGTAGTCGCCCCTTGACTTTCTCAGCTGATCCCACATTCTTTTGGATGTGACTGCGCTATTAATAGGGAATATATATTCCTGTTGTGATGTTTTTTCAGCTTGCTTCCGGATATATCGCACTTTGGCTTTAGCCTGCTTCAATTCACGAGGTTACTATAAGCGGGGTACCCCTTCGGGACGCCACTAGCTTTATTTTGTAGTTTCTTCGCTACATTCCTTTGTGCACAAAACATTTTACTTTAGGGGTGTGCGAATATTCGAAAATTTCGAATAACGAATCGAATAGCGTTCTATTCAATTTATTTTAGGCTGGTGCGAATATATGAAAATTTTGAATAACGAATCAATAGCATTCTATTCGATTCGGTACTTGCGTCAAATAGTACATATTCGAAATGCTGAATATTTTTCGAATATTTTTCGAATCCTCAGCACCGACGGGAGAACCCCAAAAGAACGAAACTTCATCTCGCCATCTCGGGCTGCATCTCGGGCTGCAGCGCCCCTTTCGATGGCTATTCACCGTCGCTGACGTCCACGGGCAGATCATGAGTGCCGCTTTTTTGGGGAAGTTCAACTTGCTTGTCGACCTACGCCAATACTGCCTTCTGGACTTCACGACCAACCTGTACGTACAAGGCATCACCACAACTGCACCGCCCTTGCGTCTCCTACAATGAGAGCAGCATTTTGGGCTAGTTGGTGATCCATGACGTCAAAGAAATTGCGCGACGAAAACACGGACAGGAGACAAGCGCAAACACAGTGCAAACTTTCAACTGGATTTATTGTGCCACTGGATCTGCTTATATATGCCACATTATAGATCACGCATGCGCACGAATGGACGCGACGCGAAAAAGACCGCGCATCCAAAAAAAATAATAATGCGTGAAATAAACAGTTACGCGTAAGATGTTAGGAACACACGCTCCTTATCGGTGAGGGCCAGTGATGGTGAGCTAACGCACAAATCGCCTAATTTTATAATCGCCTCTGCCTCTGCCACTTCGCGAACTAGCTGCGTTCTGCCGCGTGAAATAACCGTACACAAAGCAAAGGAAGGAATACAGCCACAATCTCGACAGTGGTTCGCCAAAAAACCCCCGGTGCCATTTTTTACATTGTTGTGATGTTCACGTAGCCGGTCATTGAGGCATCGCCCGGTTTTCCCAATGTACTACCTCCCACACGAAATAGCGAGGCAGTACACGACACGCTCGGCATACTCAACGAACTTGTTCCGGTGCCGCTTAGTACACATCTCTGGCGGGACGGCACTTGGATCCGTGATCCTGCATAGCTTCGCGAGCTTGTTGGGAGCCGAGAACACCAGCTTCACGTTTGCCTTCTGGGCAATCTTCTTCAAGTTGTGAGAAATCCCATGTATGTAGGGTACAACGCCTGCTTTGGGACGTCTGCCGGACGGAGCGTCAGCGGCTGGCAAGTGCCCTCTGGGTCGCGCTCCTCTTAAAATGTGTTCCGCGACAGACACCAGCGCGTTTTTGGGATATCCTGCCGCTGACAAACGTTTAATTTGCTGCTCAAAACTTGCGCCCACTACGTGGCAGCAAGACTTTTTGAGGGCGTTCGGGAAGCACAAATTGACTATGGCTCGTTTGACAAGCTTTGAGTGCGCGGACATGTGTGGCAAAAGTGGTTTGTTGGCTCGCGGCTCGTACGACCAACACGTGTGGCTGTCATGAAAGGTTAGGCTAAGATCAAGGAAGCGAATAGATCCTTCCACTGGCAGCTCCTGCGTGACTTGAAGGGGACTAGCCACTTTTGAATCGTGCCTAACGCCTTGCTCGCTTCTAAAACAAAATGATCAGAAGGACAGTCAATAAAAATGAGGAAGTCGTCAACGTATCTAAAAATTTTAAAAAACGGGGTGCCTTGCGTTTGAAGCAAAATGTGATCCAAACGGAATAAAAACAAGTCACTAAGAATGGGAGCAATTCAAGAGCCAATACACACACCACTCTTCTACAAAAAATATTGGCGATCCCAGGTGATAAAGTAGAATTAAGATAAAACTGTAAAATGTTTAAAAAATTACTGCACGAGATTCCTGCCTCGTCTTGGAAGGAGACAGCACCGTACTCATCAATGCAATGCTCGATACAGGACAGTAGGCTCTCATGGGGTAAAGGATAATATAAGTCATTAATATCAATGGAAAAGGCCTGGAAGCAGCGGTGTGAATTAGTCTTGAAGAAGTCTATCACCTTGTCGGAGCTCTTAACCAGAAAAGGATCATTGACCGGTAAAAGACCCAGCTTATCTTGCAGATGCACGGCCAAAGGTATTTGCCAAGCATCATTCTCTGACACTACCACCCGCAAAGGAACATCAGGTTTATGCTGTATTCAGTGCAAAACGCACAAACATGATGTTCCTTTGCGGGTGATAGTGTCAGAGAATGATTCTTGTCATAGATAGTGTCATAGAATGAAAAAATCGCACCGGGGGTTTTTTGGCGAACCACTGTCGAGATTGTGGCTGTATTCATTCCTTTGCTCTGTGTACGGTTGTTTCACGCGGCAGAACGCAGCTAATTCGCGAAGTGACAGAGGCGATTATAAATTTAGGTGATTTGTGCGTTAGTTAGCTCACCATCACTGGCCCTCACCCATAAGGAGCTTGTGCTCCTAAGATCTTCCTACGCGTAACTGTTTATTTCACTCATTATTATTATTATTTTTTTGGATGCGCGGTCTTTTTCGCGTCGCCTCCATTCGCGCGCATGCGTGATGTATACTGTGGCATATATAAGCAGATCCAGTGGCACAATAAATCCAGTTGAAAGTTTGCGCTGTGTTTCTACTTGTCTTCTGTCCGTGTTTTCGCCGCGCAATTTCTTTGATGTCTCCTACAAGCCCACACCCAGGTATCGGCACCTTGGTCCACCATCCTACAAGAATTTCCTGAGCTATTTCAACCCCCATCACCAGATCGCCCAATCCTGCAGAAGGTCATGCACCACATTCCCACGAAAGCACCACCAGGATCACGTTCGCCTTCTGCTCATTAGAATAAGACATGGCGACAAGCACGAAGCAAAAGGCACATTTATGCTGAGCTTGCCGATCCTCTTATGTAGTGACAAGTTCTGTGGCGCAACAAACAAAAACCATTCATGCACTATCTACGCTAAGACAACAGCTATCGGCTCTTTTCCAACTAACACCAAAAGTGACGTGCTGCTTCGGGTGGGGCGTCCGCGGCTAGGCCCGTATTCTCAAACGATCGCAAAAGGCGATAGTATCACGTTTGGCGCGTATCACGTTATGCGTTCCATAACTGAAGAAACACTTGCCTGTGACGTCATTGTTGCACTGGCCGTTGGTGATACGAATGTCTCACAACACAGGAGTGAGTGTACCGTACGAGCGCAGAGCGACGTACGGTACACTCACGGCGTTTTCGAGCGTATGCTGGCTTCTAGGCAGTGGCCAGTCTTGGCTGTGGCTACTTGAAATATAGGACGTGTGGAAAATGCTTTCAACATTTTTTGTGCGATTGTTTAATGCACAGTATAATATTTAAAGAATGCAATTGCGTGAAATGTATTTTCGTTGAGATTATAACACGGCGTACTCGGAGAGTTAAGCTGTAGTGTGCCGCCGCAGTGATAGCAAGGTAAATGTAAATGGTAGCGAAGCTTCCATAGAAGCCCATACGTTCAAAAAATGGCTGCTCATCAGCTGCTCATGGGGCTTAGCGCCATCTGTGTGAGGAGGGAACACTTCCGGCAGAACAAAAAATAAAGCGGATGTGATGTAATATCCGGTAAAAAAGTGACGTCATTTTGTTGTCACTAGCGCGAAATTTGACCTCAAAATATTTTTATTAGGCCCCTGAACGCTAAGGACTCGCGCTACTGCGAGCCGGCAAGCCCTTGGCGAGTGCGCTTGAAGCCAACGCTAGCTAAACTAATATCGACCCGTGACTAAACAGCGGTGTTTAAGTGTACCGCTGTTCAATTCGCTTTGGTTTTACTAGGAAACCTTATTCTTGGAACTTTTATTCTGCGTTCGCGTCATCTTCCACAGCGTGAATAAAGTAGGCAGCAGCGTACCTCTCATGTTTGCAACGTTGCTGATTTGCTTCGCACATACGCAGGGGACTTAAAGAGCACTTTGCATGTGTGCTTCAGTTCTAACGAGAAGAAATGACGCCTGGTCCCGCCAAAATAATGATATTTCAGTTTTATTCAATGGTCACAATAACGCAATTTTATCACACCCTACACAAAGCGCAACAAATGTCGTAATAAGTATAAAAAGTGCGTACACTATATGCACTATGTTTTGCCTTATGTTCCGATAAATTAAACTTACGTGTAACGTATCAAAACATGCGAATTGTAGCGCGACAGATAACTTAGCGATCTGCTCACCGATAGCAGAAAATAAGGTAGGCACTGCGTGTTCACGAAGGAAACCGGGCAGCAGGAATACTGATCCATGAAAATCCAGCAAGCACACTACTCCGAACCGTTGCTCCGGTGTCTTATCTAGAAGAGAGGGCTCGCCAGGCATACGCGTGTTGCTATGCATCCTTGGAACACCACATCGTTTCCGCGATGTGGTGTTTCCGCGATGTGGTGTTCAACGTTGCTCGTTGAACACCGCAGCCAACACGTTCACCAACAATGAAACGCACCTCGCCACTTCGGGAACACCAAAATCAAGTTCTCACCACAATAATTCACAGAACGCATGCAAGTGCGAAACACCAGAACACGTGAGGGGGCGTGTCGTTGCAGAAGAACTTACGAGCGCGCCTTTCGACGCACTGCAAGAGCTGCACTGAATAACACTGACGTGCGCCTTTCTTCAGGGGGCGCTAAGAAAAAGGTTTTTTGTAATAATTAAACACTATCATACATTATTGGCACATTGCACCTACATAATATTGTTCCGAAAATAAATGTAATTTGTAAAATATCAAGATTGCTTCGCCCTTGAATAAAACTTGGTTTTTCGGTATAAGTGTTTGTTCCCTCCAAACATAGTCGCGCTTCAATCGCAGCACCCATAATTCCCCTTGCTGGCGTCGTTGGCAATAGGTTCTGAACCGCTTTTCGCCCGAAGCTTCGCGACCTATTTGAATCGACCTTGGTGATAGCGTCTCAACATCTCAGCATGTTGCCAGCTCGCGATGAGTCACGCGAACAACGACAACGCACGGTTGATGTTCCTCGGACGTTCAAACCACGAAGAAAGAGGCGCTGACAAAGAACGAGTACTGATAACACCCCAAGGTAATGCTCGCTGAAAGCTCCAGCGCAAAAAATGCTGCGTACTATCGCGCTCAGTATGAGCTACATCACGCGAGCGCGTGTTCTAGCACTCTGCAAGGTTGTAGAGTGGCGCCGATTATGGCATATTTTCGAGTTATCGGGAGAGAGTTTGGCTGCTCGCACGAGCGCGCATCGCCCCCGCTTGCTTGCTCTCCACTTGCTTTCACCCTCGCCCTCGTTTTGCCCTGCGGTGATATCATCTTGCAAAATGATAACTTCGAGGGTAAGAGCAAGCAAGCGGGGGAGATGCGCGCTCGTACGAGCAGCCAAACTGTCTCCCGATAACTCGAAAATATGCCATAATCGGCGCCACTCTACAACCTTGCAGAGGGCTCGGCCACGCGCTCGCGTGATGTAGCTCATACTGAGCGCGATAGTACATCCACCGAGGATGGAATACTAGCAGCTACCGCCTACGTCACTGAAAGGCTAGTCTTCACCACTAACCGACGGTGATAAGGTGTGTTCGTTTATTCCAGGCATTGCAGAGCGCCGTAGAGCACCGTCACGTCGACGGAAATACTAGATGGCGCCCTCACTTTCCCTGTTTTGGTCGAAACAGGGAAAGTGAAGGAAACGTCCCTTGATAAGCATAAACTCTGTCACGATTTCCTTTCTACCTTTCCTTTGTTTATTTCTTTCTGGCTAACTCACAGGGAGCCTGTTCAGGGGCGCTGCTTTACGATATCTTCTCCCAACCGGCTGCCGTGCAGGCGCCGGCCCTATGTGTTGGCTGGTAGGTGATAGAGTGATAGTCATCCGGCTAGCTGATAGCGCTGGCGCAAAATGAAAACACAAGAAAAATGTTCGTGCGCGTTTCCCAGGCGACGGCCCGGGCAAGCCTTGGTTTACGCCGGAATTGACGGTTGAGCGTTCGGCGGTCGCTGCTAAGCCCGCCGCTTCCAGCAGGCGCGTGACCCGCAGCTGCGCGCCGTATTCCGTAGGGAGTATACCTCGGCTCTTGCGGTGTTCCGCAGGCACATTCGCTAGGCGCGCGATACACGCTGTCGTGCGTACGCGCTTCCCTCTTTTGGCTTTTGGCAGGTTGCGGCAATTCCGTTGCCTGCCTTCTTTGGTGGCACCGGACGGCATTTTAAGGTCCACGCACTTAGTCTGCCGCGCTGCTTCTCCGCACGAAGATCGCGGTCGACAATCGCACCACGGACGAGCCCATTCACGCGTCTATGCGCTCACTCGCTTCCGCGCCGTACCAGTCGTCGTACCAGGATGTCCCGTTTACGTTCACTGAGGTGGTGGACGTGGTGCGCAACACACCCGATAAGTCGGCTCCCGGCCCTGACAACATCTCGCCGGCCATAATGAAGGCGCTGTTTCGATACCATCCGCGCTTCTTCATGATGGTCTCCGATGCCGCTCTCGCGCTCGGGTACTTTCCGCGCTGTTGGACCGCTCGAGTGACTTTTAAACATAAGCCGGGTCATCCGTCAGAGCGCACCTCTTCGTACAGGCCGATTTGCGTCAGCTTGGTGTTCGGCAAAACCCTCGAGCGTTTGCTGAACGGCCGTTTACAACACTACCTTGGGAGACGTGGCCTCGTTCATCCGCGGCAGTATGCTTTTACGCGGGGGCGCAGCTCGCTCCTAGAGCTCCACGCCTTGAAGGCGCACGTCTTACGCCTGAAGGCTGAACGCATGCCTGCTGTGCTCATGTCACTCGATTTTAATGGGACTTTTGACAGCGTATGGCACCCGCTCGTCTTGCGTTACTTTCGCGAACGTGGACTACCCAGTGAATTGTACCATCTATTGCGCACGTTTCTCGCCGATCGTTCCGTCTTCGTCCGTTCACATGCGGGACGTGTCGAGGCGCATCCGACCCTGGGCAGCCCTCAGGGCTCTCCCCTTTCCCCGCTCCTGTGGAACGTGGTGATCGATAGCCTCTTGTCTTTGCGCATGCCCCGAGGAGTCGTCGTGCAGGCGTACGCCGACGACACTATCATTTTAGTGCCAGCGCCCTCGCGTGATGCGCTCGGCGTCTTGGCGTCTGACGTCCTGCGCCGCGTCACTGAGTGGTCACGCGCCGTAAAGGTCTCACTCAACTGTGATAAGAACTTTTGTGTCTTGGTTTCTCACGGAGTTGGAGGCACGGAGCGCGTGCATCCCACCGTGTGCCTCAGCGGGTACAACCCCACTCTTTCGTTCACGGACTCCTTGCGCGTCCTGGGAGTAGTTTTCGATCGGCGCCTCACGTTTTTTCATCACGCCGATTACCCCGGAACAAGGTCGCCGTTCTCGCAGCCCGGGTCGCCGCGTTCTTTGATATGCAGCGGTCGTGCGTTCGCCTTGCCCACAAGGTACTCATGTACCGTGAAGCGATCCTCCCGGCTCTGACTTACGCGCGTCCGGTGTGGTGGGGCGAGAACCATGTAGATCGCCGCCTTTATGCGCGCCTCGTAACCATCCAGAGAGTTGCCTTGTTGGCATTAACACGTGCCTTTCGCGCGACCAGCATGGCGGCGTTGCAGGTCCTTATGCACGCGCAACCAATAGACATTGAACTCGAGCGGTTCGATGCCGAGTTCAGACTCTTCACGTTACGTCAGCACATTGCGTTCGGGGTCCTCAGGTTTCGGCCGGATTTGGTGGCGAACCCTCACCAGCAGGTGACGCTTCATCCTCTCAGTGCCTGCCGCGGGGCCTTTTGTACGCCTCTCGGGTACGCAGGCCCGTGGCGCCTCACGAGCTCCCGCGATCCACGTGTACACAGATTGATCGTTTACTACCATCTCGGCTGGCGCGGCGTTTGTCGTTTTCGGACTTCCCGATCGTTTCCCGGGCGTCGGCCGCTTTCGGCTTCTCCGGGCAATGTCTGCATACACCGCCGAGGTAGTCGCGTTCCACGAGGCGTTAGGGCATGTCATTGCGGAGCAGTACACCTAACCTGTCGCCTTTTACAGCGATTGCCTGTCGCTGCTTCGGGCCCTGGCTTCGCCCCGTAACGCCGAACCGCATGTAATCGGTATACGAGATTTACTGCGTCGTATATCACGGTCGGTGCCGGCGAACGTTTTCCATGTGCCTGGGCATGCCGGGGTGTTCGGCAATGAGGTCGCCGATTTTATCGCACAGCGCGCTGTCCGTGCGGGCCTGGAAAGGTCCCTGCCGCTCCCTTTCAAGGCTGTCAGGAGTCAACTCCAGCGGGAGGTATTGGTCCTTTGGACGGCCCGTTGTCGCGAGGAGAATCGCCACACCGAACTCTTTCGGTGGGTACAAGATCTGCGATCCCTACCGCCGTATTTTCCTCCCCCACCTGTGCTGGTGACACTCTTTACGGGCCATGGGCGCTTCCCGCACCAATTCCACCGTTTCAACCTCATGCGAGAACCCCGGTGTCCTTACGGGTCCTACTGTTTGGACATGTCGCATGCCCTCCACGCGTGTCCTCTGACAACTCCGTACCCTACACGCATAGAGCCACAGGGCGCATACCGCGCTGCCTTATATAACGTCGTCCTGCAATGCCCTCGAAATAGGGCACTCCTCATATGCTCATTGCGGTCACTCAGTGCCCAATTGCCTCACGTGTCTTGAGGTCCTCGTTTGCCTGCACACGCCTAGGACTACATTTCACATGTACTGGGGTGTTGTGTGGTGGGGCTCACGCAGGGGCCATTCCGGTGAGCCCCTTGGGTCTCGGTGGGCCTAGCCACTAGTGATGCAGAACTATCGATGGTACTATCGATACTATCGATAGCTGAGTCACTATCGAGCTATCGATGGTGAAAAATACTATCGATAGCGCTATCGATAGCAAGAAATTCGATGGTACTATCGATAGTATAAAATCAACAGCGCGGACTCACTGCAGAATAAACTTGGTTCCCCGCGCGCGTGGTACATAGTCTAGCCGTAGGAGCAGGCTGAAGGGCAAGAAAGTTGACATGATTGTGTTCGTCACCAGAGTGCTTTGCTGACACATGATCATAAAGTCAAACTGTTCAGCTGCAGCAGAAAGGAAGCCTTTACATGTGGTGTGACTGCGCGGCTCCAAATTGACATTGCATTTTATGATTTCAAAATAAAAAAAAAAACTATCAAGAAGGTAATTGTAGGGTGTAATTGTTTGCTTTTGGATACGAGTTTATCGATGGATATACTCCGCCATTTTCACGGAGGAAATAATTAATTTCTCTGCCAAAACTTGCTCACAAGTTAAGTGAAGCTGGTAGTAGGCTATCGCAAATATTTTGGCAATATGGCCGGCCAGAAACATCATCATCATTCACACCGCTATCTATAGTGTTGCCAAGTGGTTGTGATTGTGGAGAATGCTGCAGCAAGACTGGGAAATACGGAGCTCTTTATTTGGGCGAACTTGTGCCCAGAAAATCAAAACTCAAGATACAAGCGATGCATGCTGCGCAGTGATAGTGGCGGGAGCAGTCGTCAGCGGTTGAGTAATCTGATCATCGGTGGAACGCGTCGTCCTTTATACTTCTGCCATCAAACCTTCCAGCGTTATCGCTGGTGCTCGCGTAAGCTCTCGAATAAACTTGACTATTCGCGTTCGGCGCGTAGTCGTAACAGAATGATCTCAAACAATTGAAGCTTCTCGAACATTACGGCACGGTCTGCGTCAAACATTGCTAACAGTCTTTGTGGGTGACTGAACACCAATACGTCAAAACAAAGCAATAAACACGCTACTGCATGGAACAGCGCAAAAAACGGGACGGAAAAAGATTGAACACACGACACAAGCGCTTGTGTATTCAATCTTTCTCCGTCCCGTTTTTTGCGCTGTTCCCCTCAGTATCATGTACGAACTGGCCCTTCAAGAAACCCTTCTGCAATAAACACGCGTGGCAGTAATATTGCTAGTAATAATAACGATGGCACTACCGATTGCACTATCGATAGTTTGGCGATAGTAGCACTATCGATAGTTTGTTTACACTATCGATAGTTTCAAAAAAACTATCGATACTATCGATAGTCAATTACCGATAGTTCTGCATCACTACTAGCCACACGAGGCTTTCGGGTGCGCAATTGCATGTGAGCGATACACTGGGGACATTCTCGTTGTTGCATTTTCCGCTGCCACGACAACCTGCTGCGAGGCTGCCTGGCCTGGTCATCCGGCTTCCCTGACGGTCGTCATCGCCAGGCTGCGCTGGACATGGCTTGGATGATCACCGTTGCATTTGGACTTCGCGCGACAAGGACCACTCTAGCGGTTTCCCCCTTTTTGTGGGGGGGATTCCGCACTCCAGCGGGCCTCGGACTGTTCCTGGTGGCAGTGTCAAGCCTTGTTTTGCCACTAAATTTTTTTTCTCTCTTCTTTTACTACTCCTTTTAACCCTGTCTTTTTTATTTATTTCATTTTTTCTTTGCTTTCTTATTTTTATGTTTCATTTTCATTGGGCACGTTCTGCCCCTTCGTCTCCTGTCTCATTATTCATTAAAAAAAACGCCAGGCCTGCGCTGAAACCGCAGCACAGTCACAGCGAAACCTGGAAGAGCGGCGTTTCTAGAGCCCGTTAAGCTCTCTTGGGGCTACAATACAAGTACACTAGAAAGGTACCCACTACGCCATAAATCACAATTTTTGTGAAGTTGGGAAGCACCTACTAAGCCATTATTCGTCATTCTGCGGAGAAGCGAGGCACCAGCTACACGTCTGTAAGGCATTATGTGCACTTTGTTGACGCGACGACTGATGACGATGAAGAATTATGGCTCAGCCCTTTGTAATGGGTTGAAACCTTTAAACGGCCCACCAGTTATGTATATTTGCATTGGGTGACGCCCGGTCACTATTTCCCTCTCCCGTCATGCTGTATAACATACGTTGACGTGGGAGAGAGAGGGGGGGGGGGTGAATAACTTTACTGAGACCCCGAGGAAATGGACCAATACAAGTGGACTTGCGAGGAACCCACTACGCTATAAATCATTGTAATTTTTGAGAAGTGGGGCAGCAGGCATTGTGCCATTTTTCGTCATTCTACGGAGAGCGTTGGTACCTGCTAAACCCATGTAAGGCATTATGCGCACTTTGTTGATGCTGTGCCTGATGACGATGAAGAATTATGGCAGAGTCCTTTGTAATGGGTTGGAAGCATTTAACAACCTAATCGTTGCGCAATTCGCATTGTGTGACGCCTGGTTACAGAATTCGCGTTGTGCGAAACTTGGTGCTTATTTTACTCTTCTACCACGCTATATTGCATATGCTAATGTGGTTCCTTCCCGACATGAAGCCTGTATAGGACCTTTTTGCAAAGCAGTTTCAAGCACCGGCATGGCTCAGAGGTTGACTACTGGGCTCCCACGCAGAGGACCCAGGTTCGAACCTCGTTCCATCCTGGAATTTTTTTTATTTCGGTTTTTTTTTCTTATTTCGAGCGATACTGGTTACGGACACCGGCGGCGGACAACTACGGCGCCAAAAACGGCCGGTGAAATGATCTCATAACAGCTTTCGCTGTAAAAAAAGCCCACGGGGTATCTGCGCTCGCCGTCCCAACACCTTGGGACCCAAATGTGTTACCGTTGCCCATATTTTTCTTTTATCTAATTGGCTTTCCTTCTAAATTTTGCGCTTTGGGTTATATTTAAACCGCTTTTCATTTATATTTATTGGCTTTAAACCTCGTATGCTTCGGCAGGAACAGGTCTTTCCCGTGACTTTATTTTTTATTATTTTTATCCTAACAATGGGAATGAATTTTACTGGGGCGACGGCCCTAGCGGGGCTCCGGAGAGCGCCGAGACAAGAGGCGGGAGAGGATGGTGCGCGTCGCGGCGGCTCGGTTAAAAGACAGTACTTTCCAAAAAAATATCCAGCGACTTTAATGCGGCTGGGAGCGCTGTGACGTGGTGCTTTTCATATTGCGCGGGGATTGTTTATCACTTAGAAAAAATGAGTACGCACTTAGTACGTCGTTGAAAATTCCGCAGTTAGATGCCCCACGTGGCTGGCTACAACTGCCTCATTGGCGCTTCAATGATTAGAACAGAACTTCTCGAATTAAATAATCACAATTACATAAATAAATCTAGGTAACGAAAGAACTGCTCGCGGCTACTCCACTGTACTAGGAACAATATGCAGCAGGTTTTTTTCGGGTAATGCGATTGGTTTTTTTCAATCGTGCTGCGTGATAATTTGGACGACGTGTATACTTTTCATCTGAAGCTGTCAACGGAGCCTTACACACGTTTACACCCGTAAGCCTTCGCTTTCGTCGATTACCAACACTGACAAGCAAATGTTGATCGATAATGCTCTAGCTCACACGTGCGCGCGATGTCCGTGTTCTTTCAAAATGCGCATATCAAACATTTCTTGGGCAATCCTAGCTTATATCGCAGCCGAGGCAAAAAAAAATTGTACGGTGACATACGAATTCATGTTGAAGAGCGCTTTTCAGAGCGCCGGTAATTTCGGAAGCCAAAGCGCAGTGGGCTTGTTGACGAAATGAGTTCGCATCGGTGCTCTTATATTGCGATAGCAATTATATGGGCAGTCTCGACGGGTTTTTGCCGTCGCCGTTGCCGTCATGTCATTCCGGTATGAAGTACAAATTGCTAAGATCCTCCGCGCATTGTATGTTCTACCGCGGGTAAAAGCGCGCGAGCGGGGGCGACGAATGCGGCCGAAGCAGAGGTCAAACGAGCTGGCCCATTTCTGTCGCTCGGAGGGTGCAAGCGATAACATCACCCCGCTCGGGAGACCTGCCGTCGAAGCAGACAGGAAACACCCCGCCCGTCTTTAGCGAGCGTGAGGAGACGCGAGGCGGGTGGGGGGGGGGGTGTCGCGCGAGCAGCAACTTTTGACTTTAAATGAAATGGCGCGGTCACGATCGCTGGCGCCATCACCTCGACAGCCATCACAGCGGGCGGCTTGTATACCCTTCTAAATGCTGCGCTCTCAACGCGAAGTGCCTATGCGGCCAGAGCACATAGTCACTTCTTGGAACGGCCGTATTCTCTTACAGCAGCGTTTTGTAATTACGCGAGATCGGATAACAGCAGTTAGCTACCAGCCTCACTTCGTATAACACTTCAATTTGTTGCTATCGCATTCATTGCTTCGCCCATGAGGTGAAACTGTGATTTTTTTTTTCGTTGCTCAGATACCAAACACATCGGATTAAAATCAGCGTTACCTTGTGGCCGCCTTTGTCACGGCTTCCTTGTTGCCTTAACAGCGCACGAAGCGTTGGCAATGCATAGCAGAGCGAAGATGAAAAACGAGCAGCTAACAATTGACCGCTGCGATTTTCGACTGGTTTCGTTTTCGCGCCCATCAAATGATGGTGGATCGAGCTGGCGCGCTTGTCGACAGATGGTGCTCTACATTTTGAACAGCTAGGGTGGCTCGATGTGTGGGCCTCCTCCGCTACAGGGTGGAGACGCTGCTTTTGTGGGCGCCATTTTGGTTCAAACGTTCCCTTTCGTTGGCACTGCCTGGGATGCAGCGATGGACCGCCTTCAGTAAAATGCGCGGACATTTGGCTCAGTTTATCTGTTCTGACGGTAGGGCTTGCTCATATATTGGTTGTAACCAATGTGTTATGGAATTATTATTAAACCTAAAGCATTTCACGGCAAACCAAAGGCATTCTGAGCGTATCTATAACCTAACTGGACGCCTAGGTTATCGTGCTCTCGCGGCCGTTTGATTAACTTGATGTATACCAAAATTAGCAAGGAATGACAAGAGCGCATTACAAACATAAGTGACTGGTCATAACATGAAAATCATGTTATGCATTTCATGTGCGTCATGACATACATGGCCTGGTCAAGGTGCTCTAGCGGTTGTTATGGTCATCTAGGCGTCAAAGCCTTTTGCTAGCACCTGGTGTCGTGGAAGTCTTCGCGATGGCATGCCTGAGCTTCGCGTTGTTTTGGCGGGAATGGGTGTCTAAGTTTTCACGGGTTTGTCAGTGATGCTTTAGTCAGGTCAATCCGGATGAGCTTAATCCGCGCAAATCCGGATAGGCTTAATCTAGCTATACTATTCATATAACTGACAAAGCAATCTGAACTTACTGAAAATTGACTTGTTCAGGTTTAGATTATTCCTGATGAGCTTAATCCGGCTTAATCGGAATCGGCTTAATGTGGTCATTCTCAGTCATCTAACTGGCTATACAGTCTCAATTTATTCAAAATTAGCTTGTTCAAGACTGCCTTCATCCAGATTAGCTTAATCCAACTTCGCTTAATGTGGCCCTACGGATCCATCCCACTGGCTAGGCATTCTCAACTTGCTCAAAATTGACTTGTTCATTATTAGCTTAATGCAGTGATACTGATTAATCCAACTGGCTAGGCATTCTCAACCTACTCAATATAGACTTGTTCAGGATTAGCTCATCCAGATTAGGTTAATCCGACTTAATCTGAATTAACTGAATCCAGTCAGGTGTAATCTACCTCATGGCTAGGCCATCTCATCTTAGACGGGATTAGCGTAATTAAATTCAATTGAACACCAAATTATTCGGTCCTTGGATTACTGTAATCCGACATAATCCACACTAATCTGGCATAATCTGCCTTAATTCTTATCAGTCAATATTGATTGGCATCGACTAGTGTTGGTCGAAGCTTAATTGGGCCGGGATATACTGGCCTAACCAGGCTTATTTAAGCTTAACTTGGCTTAATCCGGCAGCTTCATTAGTATCGATTAGTATAGATCAGTATTGAGTGATATCGATTAGTATTGATTGGCTTGACTTAGCTTGATTAGCCTGAGCTTTAATTAGCTTGTCTTAACTAGGCTTATCTAAGCTTAAGTTGGCTTAAGTAGGCATAGGCAATATGGGCAGAATTTCTCTTGACTGCGCACGGCCTCACGAAAAGCGTGACAGATCCTCTGTACTAGCAGTTTCACACAATGATTATAGATTAGCTATAGCGAGACAACTCTTGAATTTCTGCATGAATTCGTTTAACAGCATGTTCACGGCCAACGATAAAAATGGACGGTCATACGCTACGTAAGGTCAACAACTAATCTCGGATATCTTAGTACTGTTTGTGGGATGCCAGTTGTTGCGTTTCGCTTGCACCTCTCACTTTTTACTGCGTTCGCTGTTACGAGGCGAGCGAAACATCCGTTGGCCTTTCGCGTGTGAAACAGCGAAACGAGCGACCGGTTTTCGGCAGATAGGCGCTGGAAACCGCGTGCAGCAGCCCCCCTTCGTTCAGCTTGGCTTCCCTGAGACATTGATCTACCCATGCGGGCTCAATATATACACGTAGTAGCAGTGGTTGTTTCAGGATAATAACGACTGCAACCTATAAACGAGCACAGTTCAGCATCGCTGAGGAGAGCGCAAACGGGAGTCAAAGAGAATATAAAAAAGCAGATGCCAGCTTTTTGAGAAAGTGCACGCAACACGGGCACCAGGTACCACTCTCCGATTATAAAAAACCGGTGGGCGCCTAGCAGCACTGAGAACTGAACACAGTACCACTCACATTGGAGGCGGGCGCTCGAGCTAATCGACCACCGCTGCGGCAAAATAAAATATACAGCTCAACCGGTTTATCTTACCTGTCGGCCATCCAGTACAGCTTCATATGTCTCCCGTCGGAAAACTTTATTGAACGGTAGCTGGCTGCGGTGTTGCTGGACACGGTGCCAAAGCTCTCGGTCCTCGGCATTGGCCGAAGTCTGCCAATTGGAAAATAAATGAATGAGGCGTCTGATACAAAAACGGAGAGTGATGCTCTATTGCACGATTGTACATGCACTATACTTTGTCTCTTGGAGATATATAGAGAGAGGCATACAAGGTCATTCCCGATAGAAGTGCAGAAAAACACTCCACAACCTTCACGCAAGGACACTGCGATATATCATAGACGACATATCACGACATGTCATATGGCGGCATATACACGACATATTGTACTCTGAACACGAGTTCAGAGTACAATATAAAATAGCGGAAAGTACTCGGGAAGTTCGTTGACAGTATGTTTTTTAAACTACAAACTCCGGGCGCAAAGTTGTAACAGCATAACTATTGCTATTCCTTCATATATTTAGGAGCTTAAATATTTTTCCTCAAAATTATTCATCATTACACAGTTCTAATTACGCTGTCTTCATTATGAAGTTTTACGTGCCGATACCGGTGTGACAATGAGGCACGCCGTAGGGCGTGACTCTGCGCTTACTTTGGCCAGCTGGGGATATTTAAAGAAGACCTAACTGTAAGTGCACTCGGGCTCTTACAACTTTATCCATCGAAATTCGACCAACATGGCCGGGAATCGAGCCCGCGTACTCACAGCGCGACACTTTACTGCTAAACGACTACGGTTACGCTGTATGAGGTTAAAGATGCAATTTGTACTGAGAAAACTGTTTAGATAGGTATACCAGAAAAAAATCATAATGCTTCCCACGGTCAGCTGAAAATGCCTCTTTTAAAAATTTATTTGCCATTCTGACTCTTCGAAATTGGATGTCCAGCCAAGGGGGCCACGCTCGTCACGAATACAAGCAGCCGCTTGGAGAACTACATTTCATCATGCGCAGTCATCTTCGGCAATTTCCTCCCGTCTGAGCCAGAGAAATCTTCAAACGCAGTCGAGACGAGAATACGCTTTTCAGTGCCGACGTCAAATCGCACCACTTTTATTAATTTCGCTCGCGTCAGGTGATACGACGGAGCGACACTGCCTTCTCTGGCATTCCTACCACATGTGTAGACGGCAAGGCACTCGCACGAGACGAAGCGAAGCATTTTGCTGCCTTTTCCGCGTCAAGACATGTGTCACCTCGGCCTCTCACCGTGCCGGGGTGACGTATTCCGAGCCATACACACCGTTATTCGGTTATATTATTATTAGTATAAGTAGTAACAGTAGGAGAATTCGTAGTAGTAGTAGTTGTTGTAGCAGTAGTAGTCATATTGGAGAACTATTCGAACTTTTCTTCACCTGCGCTGGTATTCTGCAACCTTCCAGATCGGCCACTTTTTTCAGTTGGGAGAATGAAAACACGCTGTGAAAAATCCCACACTACCAGTGGCTTACAGTTTCGCTATAAAAGTCTGAACTTCACTATGTCATTGCGCGATCTGGTGCGTAATAATTCAATATAGCTCACAGTATTACGGCATCACTGAGGCGATTGCCAACTTTGTCGAACACGTCTATTGGACACACTCTGTGCGCAATGAATAAGCATACGCACCCTGAAAAAGACGTCGAAAGCCATGCCATCGATAATAGTGGGCACAATGCGTCGGTGCTTGATGATATCTGCAACACTTTCTAGACGAGGAACCTCAGTCTTTATGGCCATGCTGGCCTGCATGTGACTTGTGAAAGAAGTGGTAGCAAAGACAACGGCTAACCACCACACACCGATGAGCACACGGGTGTTCTTCGGGCAGCTAGAAGGGCCTGCATGTAAGAAGCACCTCATGACATCTGAAAATGTTCCATCATCCACAGAAGTGGCTCGTCACGTGCACAGTTTGAAAAATGTCGACTGGTTCTGTGCTTTTAACCGCGGAGTTCCTTAAGGACGAGGTAAACCACTGCGGAGCGTAACGCTGCTTCTAGCGGGTATGTGTCACAGGAATTGGAAAGCTCCACTACTCACCTCTGGGCCACTACAAAATCTTGAAGGGTGCTTGAGCTTCGGCGTCAAGAGTGCAACGCGATAGCGTAATGGGGCCCCGTGCGCATCGCCTTCTCAATTGCTAGCCTAGCTTCGGTTCTCGGTGCATGAGTCTACCATGCCGTAAGGAAACGAATGTCAGTGTGCGTAACATTTGCCGTTTCAAACTATCATAGAATGCCTACTGCAAGTACAGTTGTTGAGTGCCCACTGCGTCATAATTCTTCCTTTTGCGAATCTGCAAAGGCCCCACTACGCGTCCGCAAGGCAATGAGCGAGCCTACTCAGCTGCTCACTTTTGTTGATGCTTTTGCAGCTGATGATGATAAAGTATGTGTGAGCGCTTTGTAATGGGTGGGCTTTTGAAACACCCACTCGTTGCGCAATCCACATGTTTTGACGCCTGGCGCGATTCTATGCTTCTGCCACGCAATATTACATGCGTTAAGGAGACTCCTTCCACTACATTACACTCGTATAGTGTTTTTTGCCGAAGCAGTTTCAAGCAATGGCGTGCCTCTGTGGTAGAACACCTGCTTGCCACGCAGACTGCCTGGGTTCGACTCGAACCGAAGATTTTTTATCATTTATTTTATGTGCATCTTTCTCAATTGTTCGGTCACGGACAAGGTGATCATTTTTCGCGCACAGCCAACGACGCCGACACCAGAATTTGTGCGAAACGAGCTCTTAAACGCTATCAGGTTAAAAAAAATGGAGAAGCTGTCTATAAATAGCCTAGCTGGTATGTTAATGAGAACTAACAGACAATAATTCCAAGGGAAGTACAGGGGATGGTCTTTGTAGTAATTATAATATAATTGCGAAGAAAGTAAAGTGAACGCAAAGATAACTTGCCGCCGGTAGGGACCGAACGTGCGGCCTTCGAATCACGCATCCGATGCTCTACCACTGAGCTACGGAGGCGGTCATCCTCCCGTCCACTTTAGGACGTATAAATGTGCATTCAAACCTAGGAGTGTTAGCACCAATCGCAGCCATGGCAGTGAGTGTGGAACACGCTTTTTCTGCCTGTTGGCGTCACGTAGCACGTGATGTTTTAACGAGCTGGCAGCTGACCAATAATCTCTCCCATACAACCTGAAGGCATCAAATCTGCCAGAACGAGACCCTCGCTATGAATGAAGGAAAGAAGATGACATTTAGGGCTCGTTTTTTGTTTTCATAGACACAATAATAATGAGAGCTAATAGACAATAATGGCACGCAAAGTAGAGGGTAGTAAATAAGGTATAAATTCGAAGAAAGTAAAGTGGACGAAAATATAACTTGCCGCCGGCAGGGTCCGAGCCGGTTTGTGCCACAGCTATTAAACAACGTCCACGACTCACCTCCGGTCAACTAAAAGATGAAGAAGCTGCCTATAACTAGGCTAGCGGGTATATGCCACAGAAATTCGGCAAGCCTCACAACTCAACACCGGTCCACTAAAAGTATAATAAAAATAGCAATATGAAGCCACCACCAGCGTTGTTTAACCAGTCTTCGCGACGTTAAGCCAGTCAAGCTGCTGCAATTTTTTTTTCTGGAGCATTGCTTCGTTTAGTAATGGCCACATTTGCACCAGAAAGGTACTCGGGCTAATAATATATTCCCTCATCTAAAAATCTAACTTACAGCCTGTCGGCTTACGTAAATAACATGATCACATTAACCGCAGCTCTGCTCTTAATATGTACAGCCTGTTTTAGAGCACTGCACGGGCCGGGCCCGGCCCGGGCCCGCTTTATGAAGCCCGATCCCAGCCCGGGCCCGTGGTTCCAAGTGCGGGCCGGGCCCGGGCGTACATGACCAAACCCAGCCCGAGCCCTGCCCGGGCCCGGGCGTTCATTATAAACTAATACAGGCCGCGCTTGTTAATGACCAGGCCCGACCCGGGCCCGCTAGAGGATATTAGTTGTTGATGATGATTATTAATGATGCCGTGCGCTTTGTAGCGGGCGATCGGTCGGAAAATCCGGTGTGTACATGCATCGAAATGTTGCTTTGCCCGCGGTGGTAGCTCAGCGGTTAAGCTGTTTCGCTGTTAAGTCCTAGGACGCGGGTGGGATTCCCGCGGCCACGGCGGCCGCAATTTGATGGGGGCGAAATGCAAGAACACCCGTGTATACAGGGTGTTTCAAGAAATGGGTCCAACCTGCTAAAAAAATCAAGAAAATGCGATATTTGCTCGCGGCTTTCAGAATTGCTTTTTCTGTAGCGGGAGGAATCTTAACGTAGTTAAGGACATCCTTTAGGACAGTGACTAAGAAAGTTACATTAATTAACTTTTTAATTAGTGGAGTTAGGTGATTGTGTGAAATGGGAGCATTGAAGTTCTTCATGCGAGGAACCTATCCGAGCTTTGAGATTTCGAAAAACGTCCTCTAGTAATGTTGTGCCGTAATGAAATTCAACGAAATGCAACGGCTTTCAACAGCGAAAGCCATCGAATTCGGTTGAATTTCATTAATTCGTAATTATTACTAGAGGCCGCTTTTTCGAAATCTCATTGTTGGGATGGGTTTCTGGCACGAAGAAATTTAATTCCCTAATTTGACAAAGTCACCTAACTCCACTAATTAAAAAGTTAATTAACTTTCTTACTTACTGTCTCAAGTCATGTCTCTAACCGTCTTAAGATGCCTAGCGCTGCAGAAAAAGTCATTGACTCATTTTGGGCGTCTCAGAAGAATATGGCAGTTGCGTTCTTCCATGTTTCTGTCTAGGTTTCGCCATTAAATTTGGTTGAATTTCATTACTTTGTATTTATTACTAGATGCCGCTTTTTCGAAATCAAAAAGTTGGGTTGGGTTTCTGGCATGAAGAACTTCAATTCTCCCACTTGACACAACCACCTAACTCCACTAATTGAAAAGGTAATAATTAAACTTTTTAATTACAGTCCCAAATAAATTATTTAGCCATCTTAAAATCCCTGCTACTACAGAAAAACCAATTCTGAAGACAGAAATCAAATATCGCATTTTCCAGATTTTTTTACAAGGTTGGACACATTATTTCTTGAAACACCCGTGCATATACTGATCTTTAGGTGCACGTTAGAGAACTCGAGGTGGTCCAAATTGATCCGGTGCCACTACGGCGTGCCTCGTAATCATATCGTGGTTTCGGCACGTAATACCAAGGAATATAAATGAAATGTATCGTATGTGTCAACCTCGAATAAAAGATACACAGTGTGTCCCAGCTATCTTTAGCCAAGGGTTTAAAAATACAATATTAGAGGCAGGCGAGTGCAATTACTTGCAAATTATTGACAGTCACCTTGCGCACTACAGACAATATTTTGTTTGGTAATTAACTAATTTGTTAATTATGATTATTTAATTAAATTGTTAAATATTGACTGTAGGGAAGAAATGCGGCTTGCAAAGTTCGAGAGCGTCTTCAGAAACCCCAATTCCATTATTTGCGATAAAGAAAGTCTCACTTATACCATTTTTTCCAAGCTGCAAAGAAAGCCCGCGAAATACAAAAAGAACCACGTGACTGGCGCATTCGCCCGCCGCGAGAATGCTGCCCTCAGCCGTGGTATGAGAGAACGAAATCAGCTGCGGCCGCCATATATGTATGTATATATATATTGTAACGGTCATGCGAAAGACAGAGAAGAGAAGGAGAAGAAGAGGAGAACGAACGGTTTTACAGCGAAAGCTGTTATGAGATCATTTCACCGGCCGTTTTTGGCGCCGTAGTTGTCCGCCGCCGCCGCCGCCGCCGCCGCCTCCGCCGGTGTCCGTAACCAGTATCGCTCGAAATAAGAAAAAAATCCAGGATGGAACGAGGTTCGAACCCGGGCCCTCTGCGTGGGAGCCCAGTATTCAACCTCTGAGCCATTCTGGTGCTTGGAACTGCTATGCAAAAAGGTCCTATACAGACTTCGTGTCGGGAAGGAATCACATTAGCATATGCAATATAGAGTGGTAGAGAGTAAAATAAGCACCAAGCGTCGCGCAACGCGTTGCACAACGCGAATTCTGTAACCAGGCGTCACACAATGCTAATTGCGCAATGAGTAGGTTGTTGAATGCTTCCAACCCATTACAAAGGACTCTGCCATAATTCTTCATCGTCGTCAGGCACAGCATCAACAAAGTGCGCATAATGCCTTACATGCGTTTAGCAGGTACCACGGCTTCGTAGAATGACGAAAAATGGCCCAGTGCCTGCTGCCCTACTTCTCAAACATTACAATGATTTGTAGCGTAGTGGGTTCCTCGCAAGTGCACTTGTAGTGGTTGCCAAGGAAGCCCATAAGCGCATGATCCATTTCCTCGGGGTCTCAGATAAATTACAGTGATTTAGAGCGTAGTGGGTTTCTCGCAAGTGCACTTGTATTGGTTGCCAATGAAGCCCATCAGGGCATGATGCATTTCCTCGTGGTCTCAGTAAAATTACAATGATTTAGAGCGTAGTGGGTTCCTCGCAAGTGCATTTGTATTGGTTGCCAAAGAATCCCATAAGCGCATGATCCATTTACTTGGGGTCTCAGTAAAGTTCTTCACCTCTCCCCGTCTCTCTCCCACGGCAACGTATGGTATACAGCATGACGGGAGAGGGAAATAGCAACCGGGCGTCACCCAATGCAAATTACTTAACTGGTGGGTCGTTTAAAGCTTCCAACCCATTACAAAGGGCTGAGCCATAATTCTTCATCATCATCAGTAGTCGCGTCAACAAAGTGCACATAATTCCTTACAGACGTGCGGCTGGTGCCTCGCTTCTCCGCACAATGACGAATAATGGCTTAGTAGGTGCTTCCCAACTTCACAAAAATTGTGATTTATGGCGTAGTGGGTATCTTTCTAGTGTACTTGTATTGTAGCCACAAGAGAGCTGACAACGGGCTCTAGAAACGCCGCTCCTCCAGCTTTCGCTGTGACTGTGCTGCGGTTTCAGCGCAGGCCTGGCGTTTTTTGCAAGGCCGCAGCGAGCTACCACCATCATCCATCTCCTGTAAATAAAACCCTCTTATCACAACCCGCTGTAACAGTTGTGGTGGAAGGTGCTGGGTACTCGACACCCGAAAACGGAGGTTGAGCCGCAAGTTCTTCGACGGAGCCGTCGCCTTGCTGGACTTCCACCGAACCCATCTGGGCTGGACATGTTCCACAACACCGACGGACCACAGCCCCCCTCAACTTCTACGCCGACCAGTTCTGCTCCACAGATACGAGATGCCCGTCCCTTCGCCGGAAGGCCGGATGAAGACGTCGAGGCTTGGCTCATCCATTACAAACGGGTGAGTGCCGCCAACAAGTGGGATGTCGCTTCCCAGCTTTCGATCGTCGTGTTCTTCCTAACAGACACTGCGTTAGTATGGTATGAGAATCACGAGGAAAAGTTAAGGACGTGGGACAGATTTGTTTCTGAAATCAAAGAGCGTTTCGGTGACTCCACGACGAAAAAGAAGAGAGCAGAACAGACGCTCATGCAACGCGCACAAGTGCCAGGCGAAACCTGCACGACTTACATTGAGGAAGTCATAAAACTGTGTAGGATGGTGGACTCTGGAATGACTCAAGAAGACAAAGTTGGACACATTCTAAAAGGAATCGCCGAGGACGTTTACAGTTTCCTCATCGCGAAAGGCACCCTGACTTCCGTCGCCGATGTCATTCGGCACTGTCGCACTTTCGAACAACTCAAGACGAGGCGCATCACGCCGAAGTTTGGCAGGCTAGCCAATGTGACGACAGTTGCAAGCATAGAGAGCAACCAGCCGCTCGATCTCGCATCAACGATCCGGCAAATAGTCCGTGAGGAACTCAACCTGTACGCGCAAGTGGCACAACCAAGCAGTCATCACTCCCACCTGCCACTAGAGTTCGAGCCACACGTTGCGTCCTTCTCCTCGCATCAAGCGGCGAAGGGGATTGAGTAGTACGATCTCACGCCTCGACAACAGCCACGTCTCTACGATAGAGGCCCTTCCTATCACGCTCGAGCACAACGAGAACCGAGTTTTTATGCTCGAGACCCCGTACCTGACTACGTCCCGCTGACACAAGGACAGCACCGACCCTATTACCGTGATGCGGCTTACGACCGATATAACGGATTCCAGCGAGCTGCAGAGACCCGTTACCCGCATGATAACGAACTTGCTCGTCGTCCGCAGCGGCCTAGGATTCGTTTCGACGAACACAGCATGAGCCGCGACCCTCCCGTGTGCTACAACTGCGGTTCCACAGGACACATAGCTGGGTATTGTCGTCAACGCCGCCCATCACGAAGGACACCACCCATGTTCTCGCCACCAGGAACCGGTACATCATATGACCTGCGGACGACCGACTTGTTTCCGAGGGACCGTTTTTCGCACGAGACCAGACGCAGCGATTCCCCAGCCTCTGAGCGGAGTTTTACACCACCATCTAACCGACCCCGTCGCTCGCCGTCCTCTCGGCGTCGTACGTCTCCTCCGCCGCCGGGAAACTAGCATCCGCGGCCGATGGAAGTGAGGTCGCCGGACGGTCTTTGCAAGATATACCTCTGCCTGTTGTGATGATAAAAAACAAAGTGAATGTGTTGATTGACGGAATACCGACGATGGCTTTAGTTGATACTGGGGAGACTGTGTCTGTGATGAGCCTCGCCTTCAAAAATCGGCTAGGCCCCAAAGTTATGTTTTCTTGGACCGACGCCATTACCTTTCGTGGAGTAGGCGACGAGTGGCTTCATCCCCTCGGTGTTTGTGCTGTGAGTGTTTTGTTGGCTGGAAAAGTGTTTGCGTTGGAATTCCTGGTTCTTCCTCGTTGTTCGCACGACGTGATTCTTGGTATCGATTTTCTTGAGCAATGCGGCGCTTCCGTCGACTGTGGTAGTGGCGAAATATCGTTAAACCAGTTATTCATACCGGCACTTTCTGAACAAAGTTCACGTGGCGAAGACAGGAACACACTCAGCGTGATCGATGAAGTGATAGCACCATCTTGGTGCCTGACACCCGTTCGTGTCTCTTCAAGTGCCGTTGATGCTGCTTGTGTTGACCTTGTAGTTGGGCCTCTCAGCATAAACTGTGCTAAAAAGAATATACTTGTGCCCTGTTCTGTCGTGTGCATGGCGAAAGGAGTCGCAACATTGTGGGCGCTGAACTGTTCCGCCACGCCGGTTGTGCTTACTCGCGGTATGAAGATCGCTTTCTGCGATGAAGCCTCATGCAGCTCAATAGCAGCACTAACTCCGGACCCCGCCACAGCTTCCTCTCCTTGCGATAATCGTCATCACGATTTAATGCTCGGTATCATCAGTAAGGCTATATATATATATATATAGTAACATGGTAGGGCGCAGACAAGAACGCCAGCGAAAGAAGAAGACGAAGACGGTTGTTGTTGGTTCAGCCACAGAAATGCGTTTGATGCCGTGTGTAGCTACCTTCAAGAAACAAAACGAATACGGCTTTAAATTTCCGCTTGTATAAGTATTATTATAACAAAAAAAAGTTTTGATATTATTTTCATTATTATTGTGCTTCTTCTTCTTATTATTTTTATTCTAATTCCTATTCGGAACAATGATTAAAGTGTCTGATCTGTATGTTTAAAAAACTATTATTGCACTCTTTCATTGATGCGTACGTGTTTTTTTGTATATGCATTGCTATTATTTATTTATTTATTTATTCTTTTTATTGGCATCAGCATTCAATACTCAAAATATTATTTAAAAAAATTTTTTTTGTAAGACAACTTCTTGGCCAATCCCCCTGAGTGGGTATGAGCCATGCAGTAGAGGACACTACTACTACTACTACTGGTGCTCGCGCTTGCTCGGCTTGGACCGCTGATCGCTTCAGCTGCTGCAATCTTCTAATAAACGCGTTACTGCCTCAACGTTAAACGCATACCATCAAGTGGTGGAGAGTGCTGGTTCTGTTCTCCATCCTGGAACTCCGCAGCCGGACTCTACTTTCCCCTTCAACAATGCCGAACGATGCTACCACACCCCAAGCTGCCCGCTGTCCCGGTGTTCCAAGAGAGCGGGACCCCGTCATTTTCAGCGGTACTGATGAGCAAGACGTCGAGGACTGGCTCTCTTCTTATGAACGAGTGAGTGTCAACAACAGGTGGGATGACAACGACAAACTTGGCCGCGTCCACTTCTACCTGAGAGGAGTAGCGGAACTCTGGTTGAACAACCACGAGGCTGAGATTTCCAACTGGGCCTCTTTCAAAACGACCTTCGCGGACGTATTCGGCCGACCAACCGTGCGCAAGCTCCGCGCAGAACAGCGCTTGCGTGATCGCGCCCAACTGGCTGGCGAGTGCTTCACTTCGTATATTGAGGACGTCGTAGGCCTCTGCCGCCGCTTCAACTCTGTCATGTCCGAAGCCGATAAAGTCAAGCACATCTTGAAGGGCATTGAGGACGATGCGTTCCACATGCTTGTGGCGAAAAACCCTGAAACAGTCGCAGACGTCATTCAGCACTGCCAGAGCTACGATGAGTTGCGAAAGCAGCGCATTTCCACGCGACGTCCTAGTTCGGACATGACCAGCACGTCAGCAGCGACCGTTGGTGCAATATCTTCGGACCCGGCGGTCCTGACACAGCAGATTCAGCAGTTTATCCGAGAGGAAGTGGCTCGCCAATTGTCTCTTGCGCCCTTTCTCCCAGGCAATACTCATGGGCTCACTTCATCGCTGCGACAAACCATCGAAGAGCAAGTCTCCGAGGCACTACCACCCACGTACCAGCCACCGCCTGTATCCGCGCCCCTCACCTACGCTGACGTCGCGAGAAGGCAGCCACATGCGCTGCCGCCCATCGCGGACACTGCTCCCCAAACAAACGCATTTTACGCAACGCGGGCGCCGGTAGGCCCGCACGTTCCTCTTTATCGCCGTCCTGCAACGCCTTCCAATAACCCTTGGCGCACATCGGATAACCGGCCAATCTGCTACTACTGTTGTCTACCCGGCCATGTTGAACGGTTCTGTCGCCGGCGCGTCCCTCGTCCAGGTACCATCGAGGACAGCTACAGCTACGTCCGCCCAGAGCCACCACAGTCAATGCCTCCACACGCTACTTCAGACACCTTTTCATCGAACCGCCGCGCCTTCAACCCACGTCGATCGCCCTCCCCGCGGCGACGTTCGCTTTCACCTATGGTTCGTCGACCACCACCCGCCCAAACGGAAAACTGACCATCGCAGTTCCGGAGGCAAGAACTGCGCCGCTGTCGAACTCTACAAGGCCTCGTTCTCTACCTGCCAACGAAATTTCTGTGTGCGTTGATGGTGTTGCCGTGCAAGCATTAGTCGATACTGGAGCTGCTGTATCTGTATTGAGTGAAGCAATGTGCCGCAAGTTAAAAAAAAATCACAGCATATCCACGGAATGAATGATGATGAGTGGGCGAAGCTGCGGAGGTTCATCGGTAAACCGTGAATCTTCCGTGAATTCTGCCCAGTACATCATCACCGACGTGAGATCGGGCGCGTTTATACTAAAGGTTCGATGAGTTATGACGACTTGCAGCTCACTTTAATTTTACATGTACGCTGTGAATTTTCATTGTTTAGAAAACCATTGCTTTAGAAAACATCTGGCGTCTTTCGTTAAGCAGCTGGCGTCTTTTCATTTTGCTTTAGAAACATCTGGCGTTCTTTCGTTTGCTTTTACAAAACATCTGGCGTCTTTCGTTGGTTTATTTCATCAATCAACGGCGTTTTGAACAAGATTTTTATTGTTTAATGACGCACAGGAGAAATCTCACCAGGCACTACCTTGGAGGTAAACAATGGCTGCTAATGGGAATGAGAGACAGAAGAAGTCGGCTTTTAGCTAACACTTACACTTCTACTTCTACTAACGTTTCCTACTGGAACATGCCAATGGCTGCTAATGGGGAATGAGAGACAGAAGAATTCGGCTTTTAGTTAACGCGCACGCTGCGAATTTTTTATTGTTCAACAACGCACAGGAAAAATCTCCCACCGGCACCACCTTGGAGGTCAAAGCGTAAGAATGGTTACGCACTACGACTACTACTACGACTACGAGGGACGAACGGGTGCCGCCTTAAGGAGCTTCGCCCCTAAAATTACTATTCCGCTTTCTGGCGTCTCCCTGCGCACGGCAACCGCGGATCACGTAAAGCCTTCTATGACGTGCACGGCTCGGCTACTCATTCAGGACGTTCTCTATGTGGTCGAATTCGTTGTCTTTTCGCAGTGCTCGCACGACGTCATATTAGGCTGGGACTTCCTTTCCGTCACGACGTAAACCTGCCTACTCCGTCATATTCGCCTGGAACGTTGGTGTGGCTTCGCGTTCCCTCCTCTGCTCCTGGCCTTTCCACAAAGCTACTGCCTAAGTACGAAGGCCCCTACCGCGTCCTACGTCAAACATCCCCAGTCAACTATATTATTGAGCCTGTTCAACCATCTACGGACCGCCGTCGTCGCGGCCGCGAGACTGTTCACGTCGATCGACTGAAGCCGCACTATGACCCACCAGTTGTACCTGTTCCTTAGGTCGCCAGGATGGCTCCTTTTCCGCGGGGGAGTGATTTGTAACATGGTAGGGCGCAGACAAGAACGCCAGCGAAAGAAGAAGACGAAGACGGTTGTTGTTGGTGCTCGCGCTTGCTCGGCTTGGACCGCTGATCGCTTCAGCTGCTGCAATCTTCTAATAAACGCGTTACTGCCTCAACGTTAAACGCATACCATCAATATATATATATATATATATGTATATATATATATATATATATATATATATATATATATATATATATATATATACGTTATCCGGCGTGTTGTTTATAAGGGAACCCACCACGATGTACTTGTTACTTTGACAAAGTCTGGTCCAGCAGACGAAACGTTAGTGAAAATATACAGTGCCAATCTATATCTATACTGGTGAAACAAAATAGCACTTCAACTGTTTTTCTATTTTTATTGCTAAGCTTTACTAAGAGGCAGCTCTTTGCACGTGTCACTTCAGCTTGGCACAGTATACCTTAGACCATGCAATGCATAACGTTCGCGTGTGCTCGAAGGCCCGACTTACGCCTTTTAATGAGCGGGTCCGAGTCCGGCCCGGCCCGCAGCCTCAAGCCTGTGCCCGGCCCAGGCCCGCGGCTTCAAGCCCGGGCCCGCCGGAAGACGCTTCGGACGGCCCGGCCCGCGGGCCGGGCCGGGTCCGGGCTTTCGGGTCGGCCCGGGCGTGTGCAGTGCTCTAGGCTGTTTCACCCTAAGGGAAAACTCTCAAATGTGAAACAGTTTCTACATTGAAAACTGTACTTATCGGCTGAATCGATAACTACACACACGGCCTAAGGTTCCAAATATTTTTAAAACCATTTCCCATAATAAGTTATTAAAGAAACATTGATTCATAATGGTAAAGCGCTAAAATAAATGGAGACTTATGAAGAACACAGGACCCGGCTTCTTCATAAGTCTTCGTTTCTTTTAGCGCTTCACCATCATGAATGTATACCAACACGCCCAAGTGGCAGTTGACATTGATTGATTGACAGTGACATAGCGTGGCGCGACAACAGCGTGCTGCCAATAAACGCCAGGACATTATATGAATTGTAATAAATAGCGCGAACAAAGGCAATGGGTGCGTGTACTGTGGCAAAACAGGGCGATAAAGCAGCCACTTCAAATAGACGAAATTATGTGACAGTAACATTATCACAATGATGAATGATATGTAAATAATTGTCACAAATATGAAATAAATTCTGACAGTGTTAGCAAAATAAATAGCCTTGGCCTTTCCTGCTTATGACACAGAAATTCTTCATGGTACCTGTTTTTGTTATTGCTGATATATAATTCGAATTATTGCAACACTACAGTTCTATGTGCCCCCCCCCCCCAAACACAACCGTCGTCACTATGAGCGTCTAAAAAAAGAATAAATGATCAATCTACTTATATGTATTATGGTGAGTAACCCTCCTGCCGCACGAGTACCATTCGTTTGAAGGGGCTCGAGGAAACCGCAGCAGAACGTAATACCATCCCGGCATCCTAATTGAGTCTTTATTACGCAGTATTCCAGCATGTTAAAAAAGCTTAGGTAACTGTGTCAGAAATAAGCTTTGTTCTAAAATAGTATGAGGTGATCAAGAATACATTATGAGAAACCTAATGCGAAGAGCTCCTTTCAGCTTCTTTCCTGCAATCAAGCTCGGCTTAAACGTTGGTACGACTCTCGTCACAATGACAAAAATTGGACGCCTCTGACCAATCTACATGCATTTGCGAGGTATACCTAAATTCGAACTATTCTTAGACAAGTCAGAAGGACGTTGCATCATTGTTATTTCGATATTGACATTAAAATTACCAATTGTTACCGTAACTGAAGATTAGTGGATGTTTCAGTATTCCAGAAAGTTGTAAATTTCTGATGAGATTCTCACTAGTAAAGTTTTACATTTGTGCTTATTACATTACCAGAAGTCTCACAATTATGCGTTGCTGTCATAACCGTGGTTTTGTCGGGAAGCAGATTACATTTGAGTCCCATATGACTAGACATCTCATTTGACAACGCGACGCGTATGGTGGGACGCTAAGTTGTGAATATAGCTAAAGCACTATAGCATGTTTATGCTACCTCGGCAATAATAAAGAGTTGATGATGACAGGCAGTGCTTATTGATGCAAAGGCGAATTGTGACCAAACAGGCCAAACTGGTGTAACGTGACACCAAGGGTGTGACAAACTATAATTGGTAAGGGTAACGTGCATGTAATGGTACCAAAAACCGTGCGCAATAAACGTGCCTGGAACGCGTGTAACGCCAGTTCTAAAAAAATACGCCAATTATAAAATTGTAATACGAAACAAATAAAAAACTGTAATACAAAATCGAGTGAGAATCGAACCCACGTCGTCTGCGTGGCAAGCAGGTGTTCTACCACAGAGCTACGCCAATGCTTGGGACCATACTGAAATTAACTTTCATGTTTTACAAACAGACGCGTCTTGTGCACAGGTGCACGGTATGAAATGTGATATCGCATTAAAACGGCGTACAAGTGTACGTTGGAATCAGGCGTCAAACCATGTGAATTCCATAACGAGTTGGTTGTTTAAAGCTACACGTCCGGCCACCCATTACAAAAGGCACACACATATACAGCGCGTAGTCCCTTACGAACACGTAGTGGGTGCATCGCAACTTGGAAAAATATCATGCGTGTAATTGCTGCTGGTTTAAAGCAGGCCACCCATTACAAAGGGCATACACATTCGTGCGCACATTCTATTACACACACGTAGTGGGTTCAGTGTTGTCATAAAAGTGCTTTGAAGAGGGCGCAAATCTTTACCTTCACATAGGTATGTCCTGTGCGTACGTGTGCGTGTGTTTGTTTGTGTGGCTGGCTGGGGTAATAAACATAACGACAACCGAAACAGAGCGTGATGAGAAGGGGGCCGAATATAGCTATCGCGTTCAACTCTTAAAGGCGAAGCTTAAGCGTCCCCCATTTTTTTCTTTTGTATTTGTATGCGAGGCCTGCTTGACTGGCAGGTTATAAACGTATAGCCAGTAATACTTATTTTACGAGGTAAGTAAAATAAAGTTCCCAAAGGGCTGTAGTTGCGAGCAACGCTGTTACGTGGTATCCGGCGACACTACAGTGTATCATGGTTCCCGACAGTGTATCATGGCCGACACTACAGTGTATCATGGCCGCCGAGGCTAGCAGTCTGCGACGCTCAGTCTTGGCTTGGCAGCCGTTTGAGATGGAGCTCCCACACGCTTTTCCCGCCAGGTACAAATTACGCTCTGTGATTCGTTTTCTTTTTGTTCTTTGTGCAAAAAGCACTGCGCCGGTGGACATGCATTCCCAACTGCGCGAAGACTACAGGCAAAAGTGTATAAGCGTGCAACATGCGCTCAAATGGTGCAGAGAATTCAAGCACGGATGTACAGACGTCCATGAGGAACAGTGTACCGAACGGCCATCGGTTTCAGACAAAACGATTGCGAAAGTGGAAAGAATAATGCTGAAAGACCAAAACGTAACGTTTCGGGAGCTCTACGAGATGAAGCCTGATGTCAGCAAGACCTGCATTGACAAAATTTTAGAGACTATTTAGGATATGCCATGGTCTGTCCAAGGTGGGTTCCCAGAATGCTTACGGAAGGCAACGAACGGCAACGTGTTGAAGCGACCCGGAAATTTCTTCAGGCCTACAAAACCAATGGCAAGGAATTTCTGGTCTCTATACTGGCACTGATGACGAGACATGGGTTCACTACAAAACACGGGAAGTGAAGCAACCATACCATCAGTGAAAACAGCCACAGTCGCTGAATCCGCGGAAGTTCACACAAACGCTGTCTGCTGGTAAAGTCGTAGCGTGCTGGCAAAGTGATGACGAGCGTCTTTCGGGCAGGAAGGGGTTACTGCTGTGCGAATTCATGCCTGTCAGTACCACAATCAATGAGGACCGCTACTCTGAGACGCTGAAGAGCATTCGCGGCGCGATTCGAAAGAAGATGAGAGGTATGCTCGCGAAGGGAATGCGTTCGCATCAGGACCGCACTCGTCCGCACATCGCCCGTGTAACGAACGGTCTCATCCACAACTTTGCATGGGATGCTGTCCCACAACCGCCCTACGGCCCAGACATATCCCCGAGTGACTACCATCACCCCCCTGAATAGCAAAAAAAGAAAGACACCTGCTTAAAACACATCTCAGAACCAGAGTGTAGCTGAACGAGGTTTTAAGGCACATTCGCGGCGTGGCGAGAGAGTTCTGCGATTAGGGCTTAAAGAAAATCATACGCCGCATGCAAATATTCACTGATATCAAAGACGACAATGTAGAAAAATAGGGGAAGGTCTAAGCTTTCCAAAAATATATTATTCAATGCCAGTAATCATGTTTTTCATTGTAAAGGATCATTTCGAACCTTATTTTACAAACAACCCTCGTATGATCACCACAAATCGCCCTTACCCTATACTAAAGCGGCCACTGTGCCATCCCTTTCGATCAGGCACGTTGTCTGGTCAATTAATGTGCCCACTTTACTTTTGGGACCTGAAACATACGTTTGCGGCCATGCTCTGACACCACATACTCGAACGCCAGCGCCTGCGACGTCAGAGATACTCATAATTTGGCTCAAACTCAGTGAACAAGAAATATGCCGTCACCGGCATAAGAAGCAGCAAAATAGGCGCAGAGTAGCCAAACACGGCAACCCTGCCGCGCGCTCATAGGCGTGCGCACAGGGTGTGCGCCCCCCCCCTCTAGTCACCTATAAAGGGGGCGCGCAAAATCTGCCCCATACATTGACCCCCCTTGTCACCTAAGAGGGGGGGGGCGAAATCTGCCTCGTACATTGACTTAGTAGGGTGGGGGGGGGGGCGCTGCGATGAACCTTCGCCCCTCTCCCTGAAGGGGAACCCTGTGCACGCCTATGCGCGCGCTGATGGTGCGGCGACGGTTTGGCGCCGCCTCCGAAAGCCGGCGTGACCACGTGGCGCGGATGGTGCTTTTACTTCAACATATCGGACTCATTTTTTTTCCAGATCCTAGCCTTTGCCAATTTCGCTGTAAAATAATGATCCTGTGACTGCATGACTGAACAAGTGAGCAAGACATTTCCCTACATTTAAGTTACTTAGTTCTGCTCTCCTGAGATATTCATGACAGATTGACGCGCCCGGTGACAGCATACCCTTCTTATATGATATATTGTTCCACAATGCGCCCGGGTCACCACCCTTGACGGTCTGTAAGTATTTTGTGATTGCTTGGGCCTTCGACACGCACGCTTTACTGCGTTTTCATCTTCGATTTTCACTGCATAGATAATAAAAATTCAGCCGGGACATCTATTAGGCCGATATTTAGTACACCTGGCATACTTCAGATTTGCAGAACGCTTCCTTAGCACTTATTATTGCAGCGGAACAATTGATTTTTTATTTTATTGATGTGTTTTTTTGCGATGACTTGGCTTAAAACAACAGACTTGTTTTTCTCAACCGCAGTTATGAGTCACAAGAATCGTATCGATTGTAAATGGAATTATGCTGATCATATAAATGACCAAGCAATTCTAATTCGCCAGATCCGCGTGGTAATAGGGAGGACGACGAGTGTACCACTGTAGTCCGAAAGGACTGCCTGTTGTAAAGCTGGAAAAGATCTATAGCATAACTAAACTTACCCTTGGTTAACAGCATGGCGAAAAGTAGAAAGACGTACTCGAAGAGTTTTTCTGTTGCGCCGACTACTCTGAAGTTGTTCTGGAACATGACCATCAGGATGGCAACCGTGGCAAGCGAAAGCACAATGCCGATCCATACCTGCAATACCAGCAGGACATGAGCCTTTCTCGAAAACGTTTCCGCAAAGGGACACACACTCGCGCTTAATAGGTACACATTTCTACAGTCAATGAGTCCTGGCAGAAGATCAACATCTTTTCACGCTATTCAGAAAATGGCACACAGAAAGGCTCATTGTCCGACTACTTGTTCCTCAGTAGGTATCGATGCGAACAGTGTGCATTGCAGTGGACGAAAAGAAGCTGGAGCATACGGCGAAGTACGGCTTCGTTTGTTGCACTCACAACATATGGAATAGGCTCACTGGACGATACGCGCATTTTAGCCGACAGAATGAATGAAAAAAGATATCTTGATGTCGCAATTCTATCAGTCTCATCTTGCCCACCTGTTGTATCGACGGTAACACAGCTTTTAACGATACTACTGTAACAATTGCTGCCCGTCCGCGTGTTTGCATAAGATACGTTCTTTAGAACGGATAAATCAAAACGCACCTAGTTTTATAAAATATCCGCCGCTTCCTGGGTTGATACGGGGCTGATATTGAAGTCATGACGGCCAGTGTGCACCACACCGATGCATGGATTCTGTGGGTAGCGTCGACGTGGTACAAAGACTGACAAGTCTCTACTAAAAATTTCGGAACCCGGTCGCTGGCATCACTTCGTTTGCCTGCAATGCGACGCTGCGTATAGGTGCAATCTGTACATTTAGAAGCATTTTATGTCACCGGTTCAGCGTTTCTACAGTGTTTGACACGGACGAGCGGCGGGTGTAGAGCTGCAAATGGACAAAAATAAGACGGTCTCATATATCTTTGCTAAAACGCACAAAGTCATGGTAGCGTCGGGAGCAGAAGCAAAGATTTGTTAAGTGTGGCCTTTCAGATCAAGCAGTGCACCTGGTTCACTGCATGTGCCCTGAAATTATGATGATTGTTCGATGTTATTGGCGCAAGGACCATACCAGGGCAATGAGTTCCAAGGGCAGTGTTAGTAAAACTATAATGCAGTCAATAATGGCACTACTAGATGTTAGGCCTCAATAAAATGGCACTAAAAACTATCGCTGCAGAAGTGCACAAAATACCCAATAGAGTGGGTGGGAAAGTGACAGCCGCTGTAGCTTAATTGGTAGACCATCAGATGCGTTATTCGAAGGTTGTAGCTTAGGTCCCTACCTGCGGCAAATTGATTTTTTCATCCACTTTAGTACATTTCCATTTGTGTCATAATTACTATACAACACTTTAAAGGTATCTCGTATAACTTGCATAGCTACACTGTCTGTTGGTTTCACTTGGTTGTGTCTAACAAGTAGAAACCAGCCCCCCTCTATTTCGTTCGTATCTACTCAACGTCTGAAAATGGATAGTAAAGAGAGCTATTAGCAGAGAAAGCATGATAAAATAGATCACCAGAGTAAAATATTTTGAACGACAATAGCACGCCTGTCTAGCTGACACAAGTGACTGGAGGCACGTGATGTAAAAATTGTGAAGGTCGTAACATGGGCCTCTCAGATGAGGTCGTGCTATGATTCTCTTTGATAACGTCCGGCATATTTATATTGTTTTAAAAGGATAAAACCGATGTAGGATCAGAGAGGTTAGCTGGGGATATGCGAAGCCAGATGTAGGGGAATATTGTTACAGACAAATGGGGGGGGGGAAGCTATTTTTTTTCTTTGGAGCTTTCCCTCTCTACATTGCAAGAAAACAGGGAACACGCTCAATCAGTCGCCATATTTAGGAGGAGCCGCCACAGGCGGCTCCTCATTGGTGAAAAGGAAGGAATACGTGCCGTATGTGTGGCCTATGCTAGGAAGGAAGGAACAGGAGAGAAAGGAAAGGCAGGGATGATAACCAGCCTAGAAAAACTGGTATGCTACCCTGCACTGGAGGAAGCGATGGGGGAGTTCGAAATATAGAGGGAAAGGGGAGCACAAAACGAGCTCAGGTAGTCGTATTTTTGTTGTTGGCAGCCAATTGCCCACACATGGTTTAACTAAGCGATGCTTATTCGATGCTATGACATCCCACGTTCTTTGCCAACAGCTCTGAAATCATTTGGGCAACAAGTCTGGGAATCCCAAGCATTGGGATTGTCACTTTCATGCGAAGCAGGTAACGTGTAGCAGCCTTTGCCATGTTTTTTTTTTCCTTTGAACCAAGCGTTATGAGGTGGACCGCCGTCTTTGTGTAAACTGCGTATTCGTGCGTACATCGCGGGCTTGCCAAATCTTAGCGATTTCACCGCACGCAAATAGCATGTGTATATAGCGGATTGAGGTAATCTTCTATCTTTAGTGTGCTTCATAGCCGATAACATCGCCTAAGCATCGGCAGTCACTATTCTTATTTGGGGTCGATACCTCATCTAAAAAAGGACTGAGTGACTGCTGCGTAGCAGACGCCAGCGTGACACTTGGCTGCAGCAGTATAAAACTCGGGGCAATCATATTTGTGATATCCACTGGGTACATGTCACGATGCATGTCCCTGTTGCACATATCCACATGCACTTCCTTGAGCTACAACACAGGCTATATTCTTCGACTGCCACGGCGGGACCTGTTTTTCGGGAGCCATCAGATGGTGTTCAAGGAGTGGAAGACCCGTATCTTCCGCCAGACTTCATACGTGCAGCCAGAAAGGCACTCTTACCGAAAAACGATTCTAAGGAAAACACGTGAGTTTGACCAGGAGTATATTTGTGGAATATATGGGACGTGCGCAGTTTGTGCTCAATTTGAAAGAAATAAACAGTGCGCGTATATCCTCTGCAAGTGGCCACTCGTTTGACTCCACGTAAGGCTTTCTACAGCGCTCAATCGGAAGGCACCTGTATGTAGGCGAATGCCCATATGGTAGAGTGGCCCAGCCTCTTCAATAGTAGTAATAATTGCTGGTGTTTTACGTCTCAAACCCACTATATGATTACGAGGGATGCCATAGTGGAGGGCTCCGGAAATTTCGACCACATGGGGTTCTTTCAACACCCACCTAAAACTAGCAAAACCGCCATTTGGGCTAGTTGATATCAATTCATCTTGAGAGTAAATAAGGGGAGGCGCAAAATAAAGCAGGGACGTTAAGAGGAGACCTGACCATTTCCTCTTTATGTCCCTGTTTTATTTTGCACCCCCCTTCTTTATTCTCAAGATGAACCTAAACCTAAGTACACAAGCCTGTAGCATTTCGCCTCCATCGGAATGCGGCCGCGATTCCATCCTGTGACCTTCAGATCAGCAGTTGAGCACTATAACCACTAGACCACCGTGGCGGATAAAAGTTAGCGTGGTCTTTCAAGCTTTCTCCCTGGGTAGTTACCAACGGGATCGAATACGTTTGCAGACCCGTTTACTTTCTTCACCCTATTCCAGACCTAAGCCTCATATGTGCAGGAGTTTATACCTGTTATGAACTTCTGCCAACTCTCCCGTCTAGCTTGGTGCTGCGTTTTTTGTGCCTTGGGATTTTGCTTCTTCAAAATTGACAAGACTTTCTGCAGTGAGGGAATCGCGCAACAGCCCTCACGTTTTGTTCTGCTTCTTTCGAGCTTTGCGGCACTCGTCGTTCCACAAACGTTCCACAAACACCACTTCGCGTATGCATTTGAACGTAGCATTAATAGTGAGATCAGTAAAATCATGGAGAAAGGAAAGCTAAGGAGAGGCTGTCACGCCACTTTGTAACAGCGGATCCTTTTAAGCAGGAGGTAAGGCTCTTGATGTCCGCACAAAACTCGGCGGGTATGGGGCACAGAAAGCGGGTATGTGCCTAGCATAGCGTATACTCGTACATGCATAGTTTAGCATGTCAAGGGGCTGGGAAAGGGAAGTGAGGCTGAGGAGTGATTTTAGGGTGAGGAGGAGGGACAGGAGCAGCTGGTAGGGTAAACCATAACATAACCGCATACAGTAACATCATAGCAAGTGGTGGGAAATAGAAGTGCGGATGAAAGAGTGATATGGGGGATGTGAATGTGTTGACGGCTGGCGCGACAGTAACGTCTCAGTCTACGCGATGTGCGGTGCTGACAGTAGCGGAGGATGCTCCAGAGGCAAAAGTAAAGGAGCCTCGCCACGCGCCAGCGGATCCTCCAAACTATGAACGTGCACACGTCCACACGTCCAGCCATCGCCTGCAGATTGATCGGTGTATACGGAGTGGCCCCTGTTCACCTTCCGAAAGCTTCTCACTTCACTCGCGGTGGCCACGTCTTCAAAGGTTTCCTCCCTGTTGTTCGCATCTTCGCTCCGCCTGGGCTTCCAGGGCAGCCACCCGTCCCTGGATAATCGCCAAAGCGCACCAGTTGCGATTCAATCGATGACCCTGAATGTTTCTTCACAATTAAACCTGCGCAAGCATTTTCCGTCGGCTGTCCGCTTCTTTTTCTGGCAACATCGAGCTACGTGCGAGGGGCGTCCACATCTACAAATTGCGGCACCAGACTCGAGCGACTTGGGGCACGCCACCGCAACCACAGTGGTCACGAAAATGAGCTTCTTAACGCAGGTCAGTTACCTTCCAAACGCGGCCTGCTCACGTTATGCAACTCATTGTCTTCTTGCGGTGTCGTGCCCCACTTGTGATATTGGTACTTGATGTAGCTTGCTGTGTTAAATGCTGTGGTTTCTTTGTAATAATGCTCAGACGCTAAGCTTGCCCCTATTGTTGTCACGCGACGTGGACTTAAACGCACGAGGTTCTTCACCGCTCTCCATTGAATCCATTGGAAAGACCATATCTCGATTACAATATATGAAAATTTGGTTCTGACAGAATTTTAACGAATCCGAACATCAGTCTACCATTGGGGCACTCAAACTTCAGTTCTGACAGAACTTTCACTAATCCGAACATCACTGTCTAGCATTAAAGCGCTCGTAACCAGCCTTTCGTCTCGTGTTGATACCCTAGAGTAAATTGTACAATCGACTCAGTAGAGCGAAAAAGGTCTAAAGGAAGACGTGAATGACAGCTTTGGCAAACATTCCGCTCAGGATTCTTACAGACAAACGCGATGACGCTGAAAATCGCCTGCTTCGCTTAACCTACTTTTCTGTGGTATCCCAGATACAAAAGGCGAGACCTGGCTTCAGTCCCAGGCATAGAGTTTCATACAATAACCTAGAGAGGAAACTGGCGCTGCGATCGTTCAACCACCATGGGAATGATGGGAAGTACAGGCTTCCGATTAGATTTCGTTAGCTAGCGAACTATCTACGGATCTTTCTCAACAGTTTCAGTTTTGTTCTTGGCGAGGCGTGTGTGGGAAATCTCCTTTACAGCCTTTATTAGCGCACTGCGCGATACCGTCCCAACATGGCGTACGTAAGAACAGTCAAAACTCTTAGCCTCAGTCCCCCTACTCCTCTTCTTCGTCTTTCTGTCCGCGCCGCGCACAATTTCCAACATCCTCCGCCCCGACAATTTCCCTAACGTTTCCCTAAAGTTCTCCTGGGGCAGTTTTCAATCGTACGTATCGTCCTTTTCCAAAACCCTCCCCGCGACGAATCGCGTTCACTAGAACCTTCAACGTTATTTGTGTCCGCGCGCAGAAATCATGAACTAGTAAGCCTCGTATAATCTGGTATAGTTCACGACTAACTGCCTTGAACGTCAGAGCTTTCTTATAATAAAAACATTAATGTCAGAAATGCGTTAGCCGTTACGGCACCAGCATAGATCTAAATGAACTGCTCTAACAACCACACATGGAAAAACAACAATGTAGGCTTTCAGATTAAAATACCTTCTCACAAACACAGGCCCAGAAAAGTCGACGCCGCTGACTTGAAACGGCTGTGATCGGGGCACTCTGTCTTTTGTAAGGTGTGGTGTTGATGTCGATGTAACATCCAGTCGGAATCGCTTGCACATTCACTGACAACTTTCTTAACACTCTGGCATCCTCTAAGAAGCCCGTACTTTCCACGGAGCTCAGCGAGTGTAGCGCCACCATGAAGAATGCGCCGATGCATGGCGTTTCCAATGAGGTGTATGCTGTGCTTGTCTGGCTGTAGTAAAGCGCTGTCTCTCACGTCATCTGAAGTTGTTGCCATGGCGAGGGAAGGTTTGGCACAAAGAGCGTCCCGGTCCACAACTCCCTCTTCAAGTTGGTCACTACAAGAGAACTCTCCTGTTCCGTACAAAGAGGCGTCAAACCCAACTGTGTTTCTTGTTGTCTTTGATGCCTCGCGGAAAACTTCTTCGGACGTTTTATCTTCGGCGATCTCCTCGGCATGTCTGTCTTTCTTGTGTTGCCTCATAGTTCTGTCATAACGTTCAACTGCTTCCTTCTTCTGCGAAATGGCGACTATGGAATTTTCAACCAAGCTATACTCTGCTGATTTCCAGGGTACTTTATCGCGACCATTTCGCAATTCGATTGTGTCGGTAAACCTTTCTAGGACGACGTCTTCTTGTTTCGGAAATGACTCTTCAACAATTCCAATAACATCCAGCTCCCAAATCCGTGGTAAGGGGTAAGAGAGGTCCTCTTTCTGGTGCACGTCTGTTCGTAGCACGGAGATATGACTGCTAGTATATTGTTCGCCTTGTCCCTCGACGGACGATGGTCCTTGGAGAGCCCACCCCATGCTTATTTTAATGGCGATTAACGCTTTGTTATCCGAGTCCCACCGGACTTCGCTGTTATTGGGCATGAGCTTCCACAACTGGTCGGATCCAATTAGGAGACTTACTCCAGGTTCGCAGGTGACGCTTGGGAAGACAACTGCATCCGCCAATGGTTTGCCTTCTGCGACGATGACTGTGCGCACTTTGTTCGTTTTCGGAGCTTCAATTATGTCGTCGCAGATGAAACGAACGACGACGGCTTCTATCTGTACTGAAGTGTTGTCGTATTGTCTCCGAAGCGTAACGGTGACAACCTTCGCGCGTCGAGTAAGTTGGCATCGCTGTCGTCCAAACGAGCTCATAACCATATCTATTTCCCGAATCGGAGTGAGCTTGAGCTTCCTGCAAATATCTTCTCTCAGAAACGTTCTTTGACTGCCGTTGTCCAGAACACAACGTACGTAGCAGCAATGCGTCGGTGTCATCAGCCAAGCGCGACAAGTCTGAATAAGAACGTCGGTGACGAGTCCAGGAGTCGTATTGTTCATAGCTACATGCATAGCAGCATCCGAAGTACTTTCGGTTTCTCTACCAGTACCTTCAGTAGCTCTTGAGGTACACATTGCCGATGCATGCCGACGTTTACATAATTTGCACTGCACTCTGCGGCGGCAATCTCGCACTAGATGTCCTTTCACTGTACATTTGAAGCAACGACCTTGCGCGGAAAGCAAACTGCATTTCTCTGCTATGCTTAGGTGGCTAGCGCATTCTTCGGTACTGTGTTCAGTTGCGAGGCAGAAGACGCAAGGGTTGAAATGAATGTTTGTCTTGCTATAAAGCACCGCGGCCGATGGAGGTGGCGCTATCTTCCGGGAGCTCTCGCTATCGTGGGTGCGAGTCTCTATCAATTGTGGAGCCGTGATCTGTGCGCTTCTCTCTCGGCATTCCACTTCTATGCGAAGAAACTCCAGCAAACGCCCCATCTCTTGTTCCGAAGACTCTGGACTGTTGGCGGCAGTCGAAACTGTACCCGACTCCAAGCTCTCCATTTTATAGTAATGAACTACTATGTCTGCGGGAATAACTTTCAGCAATATCTCGCTCAGCATGGCTGCGTATGACATAGCGCTAACTCCAAGGTTCGCGAGTCCTCTCTGGTTTACTTGTACTTCGTCGTACAGCTTCCGCAAGTCTGATACGTTGCTCGACGACCTGACGGGTTTTAGTGTGCGGAGCCTCTCCAGGTGTTTGTGCTCGATTAGCTTGCCGTTCCCAAATCTTTGTTTTAATAGGTCAAGTGCGTCGCGGTAAGATGAATCTGTGACCTGAATTCCGGCGACGGCTTGAGCAGCGGCTCCGTCGAGTAAAGACACAAGATAGTGGGACCGATCTGTGTTGGACAAGCTCGGGTTATCGTGTACGGAGTGCCGGAACATATCCCAAAACGGCTGCCATCGAGTTAAACTGCCGTGAAAGTGCAAAAGTTCTAACTTGGGCAATCGTGCACCAAACTCACGTTGATGTCGCGTCGGTTCCCTCTCTGAGGTCGCTGGTGGGTCCTCCCCAGTTGTGGTTGCAGGCGGATGCGCCGTCGAAGCCGGTGAGGAGACCTTGAGCCTGTTCATGTGGTGTTCGAGCAGGGCCAAAGTGCTGGTAGCAGCGTCTTCATATTTCATGACGGAATCGTAGTCTTCTGCCACCTGCTCGTCTGTCAGGAAGGTTTCCAACTCGGCGTTCAGCGCAGCTAACTCCATCTGGACCGCCTTTAACCGGCTGTGGAGGACGTGAAGCGTCGAGAGCTCGAACTGGTCTGACTGTACGAGCTGATTTACCTCATTAACAATCCTCGTACTCTGGGATCGACGCGACGCCCGCTTGTTCTTGGCACGCTCCATGACGGCCTGGTTGCAGGAAGACGTCCCAGATCGGAAGCGACAGCTCGTGGGATGAAGGCCGTGACTTCCCGGGTTTCGGCACCAAAACGATGTGGGAAATCTCCTTTACAGCCTTTATTAGCGCACTGCGCGATACCGTCCCAACATGGCGTACGTAAGAACAGTCAAAACTCTTAGCCTCAGTCCCCCTACTCCTCTTCATCGTCTTTCTGTCCGCGCCGCGCACAATTTCCAACAGCGGGGGCAGTGAGGTGCGTTGCTAAGCACTCAAGCAGTGCCCTTGTTGTTCAAAGAGGCTGAAAGCCGCTAGGTTTCTTCATGCCACGTTGCAGCTTTACAGGTTGTATTTGACAGTTTTAGCAAACCGTCGTGAACTCACCACTGCGCATAGATCTAGCATCCCATGCCAGTGCAGGAAATTGCATAGAATTCACGTTTATTCTTATAAGCGCTACTTGTCAAAACTCATTCACATCGACGGTAAAATGACGGCCAAGGTAAGTAGACGCACCGTCATGCTCCTCTTACTCGACTTCACAGCAAAACGAGAGATGCGTTGGAGACAGACCACTTGGACAGATGCACCAGGCATCGCAGCAGATGATACGTTGTTTTTCACTCAATACAGTACTGTTATTTCCATAAATAGATAATGCGTACCTTCGAGGGAAAAACAAGTGTGTTTGTTTTCAAGTGTTGTAAAAATATAATTCATTACTTGGTAATGCCAAATCTAGAACACAGTTGCAGAGCAATGTATACCCTGGTGGTTATTTGCCCAGGTTTCACTTCCAACTCCCCCTCACGCAACGTTTTCGCAGTAAGCTTTACGTACAAAGAATGAAGCAAGTTTCAATTGGAAATAACTTCATATCGCTTTGTTTTACACTCGACAAACAAGCGTCGCGAATCTCAAGAATCTAATCCATCCGAAGCAAATCCGAAGCCTCTACTTCCCATCATTCCCACGGTGGTTGTAGCGCCGCTCAGTGAGATCGCGCTGACACTAGCGCCAGATTCCCCTCTTGGTATTATTGTAAGAAACTCTATGGTCCCAGGCAAAAGAAATTAGTATTGCCTCTGTAAAACTCGGTATTTCCACGCCCGAATCCGACTTGGAGCGTGTACACCGACTTCGTCGTTACCAGAAAAACGAACCTGGACCTATCACTGTTAAATATACCCCGTATAAAGATCAATATAGAATTCTTGCCGAGGTGTCCAAGCTCAAAGACACGAGTTGTTCAATTCGCAAAGACTATTCAGCTAGAGTTCGACATGCGCGAAGGAAACTTTTTCTTCATAGTATACAGAGCGGGAAACCCTTCAAGCTACGCTTTAATAAGTTGCTGCTTGACCACAAGCAATTTTTATACAATGCAGGAACTGATAGCATTCTTGAATTGAAATCGTAGCAGTCATTGGTGTATTCTATGCATGCGCGTCCACGCTAACATCATGGGACCTCTTCCGAACCGGATTTATGAACACCTTCATGAGCGTCATCCGGAAAGAGCTGAAACCCTTCTAGAGACGCATGTACAGCTCCCCAACGAGAACATCGGCCTGTACACTGATGAAATTACTCGCTTATTTCGCTATGCCGGCCCCGCCATGTCCGAAGAAAAGAAAATTCTCTTCCTGATACGGGGAGTGAAGGAAGAACTTTTCGCTGGACTTGTGCGCCACCCGCCGAAGACGGTCTCGGAATTCGTTTCGGAGGCCACCACAATCGAAAAGGCGCTAGAAATCCCCACTAGGCAATATAACCGCCTGATGCCCACGTCGAGCTACGGGGATATTCAAGCGCTGAGAGCCAGCGACCTGTGCGAGACGATCAGAGTGGTCGTGCGTGAAGAGCGGCAGAACATGTGCCACAGATCGCAACCTCACGTGGAATTCGATAGCCGAGATCGTTCGTGAAGAACTTCAGCAGTCACTTGGAGTCCTTGAACTACCACAGCCTCAGCCGTATGCCTTCAACTACGCTGGTGTAGCCCGACGCACCGCCTCCCCCCCTCCACGCCCACGTCAACACGCCGCACAGCCGCAGTAATGTCGCCAGACGCCGCCGCCATCACCGACGCCATACCGCCCGCCTGTCGGCCAACGCTACACGCCGAGGAAGGCCGACGTTTGGCGCTCCCCAGACAACCACCCGCTCTGCTACCACTGCGGTGAAGCCGGCCACACCTACCGCCGCTGCCAGTACCGACACATCGGGCTACGCGGTTTCGCCGTCAGCGCGCCGTGTCCACAGCGGGTGAATGACCTCACAACATCGTTGA